>NC_085841.1:29154901-29485734 GCF_035594765.1 Anolis carolinensis | reverse complement strand
ACTGGAGATAAGCTGGATTTTCTACAGACCTTCAGGCAACTAATTAAGTACACAAAAAGAAAAACAAGCAAGGCATTATAGTAGTAACCATGAAGCTAAAGTCAGGATTAGGTGAGATTCAAACAACAGCCAATAGGATAAACAGCAAAAACTTTAAGGAGAGATTGCATGTCATTCTTTAATCCATGTGTGAATTTTTTGTGTGAAGCAAAAAAGAATCAAAACAGAAAACTAAAATATATAACAGGAATGTCAATCTTCACTAAGTTTCTTCTCAAAGACAGCAACAAGCAATTTTAGCCATTCCTGCTGAAAGAAACTCTTCAAAAACCATGATTTTTTTTAAAAGCTGCACTTTGGTAAAAATTTGCACATGACTGTTTTACACAGAAAACAACATTTTCTACATGGAAAATAGGATTTCAATGGAGAAATATTAATTCATGTACATGAAATATTGTTTTATTGGAATACTGGGCATGTGTTAAATGTTACATATATACATGATTGACTTGCATAGACAATAGCATGCTCTACACAGGAAAATATATTTTCTGTGTTCAGAATGATATTTCAATGAAAAATATTCATTCCTATATATAAAATGCCGTTTTAATGCAAATGTACTATGGGATACATTTATGCAGAACAAATAGTGATATCAAAGGAATTAATATTTTTGCAAGGAAATGCTATTTTCCACACAGAAAATGCTGTTTCCTGTGCAGAAAATACTGCTGCACAAAACAATCACATGTGAATATTAAGCAGAATAAGTCTTGATCTACAAAGATTCTCATCATTTCAGGATTATTCTTGGCAGGATTTCTCAACATTTGAAAAACATACTTTGAGACATTTAAAAAATATTTTAAATACTATTTAATTACGGGGGCAAGCTACAGGGAAAGATCCACTCCCTTGTTCAAGGAACTCCACTGGCTGCTGTTCATTTTCCAGTCCCAATTCAAGGTGCAGACCATCACCTATAAAGCCCTAAACGGTTTGGGACCCACCTACCTTCGTGACCGTATCTCCTATTATAAACCTGCCCGATCTCTTCAATCATCAGGGGAGGATCTCCTGTCGCCACTACCTATATCTCAGGCACGCCTTGTGGGAACAAGGGAGAGGGCCTTCTCTGCTGTGGCCCCCCGTCTGTGGAATTCACTGCACATTGAGATTAGACAAGCCCCCGCATTACTAGCCTTCAAGAAAGACTTAAAAACATGGCTCTTCCGTTGTGCTTTTGGAGAGTAACTATCATATACTTCTTTTTTGTTGCTCCCCTCCTATATTTATCCTCTAGACCAGGGGTCCCCAAACTACGGCCCGCGGGCCAGATGCGGCCCACCGGGGCCATTTATCCGGCCCCCGCGGCGGTGGCTCCTTCCTCCTCCGTCAAGGAAGGTGCATGTGGTGTGAAGGAGAAGGAGGAAAAGGCGATGCCTTTCTCGTCTCCCTCGCCCCACGGCACATTTCCCCAAGCCGCCAAGGAAGGGCCGTACAGGGCGAGTAAAAGGCATGTGGCTTTGCTCTCTCGCCCCGCTTTCCCCCGCCGCCACCGAGGAAAGGCCGCACGAGGCGAGGAAAAGGTCTGTGCCTTTCCTCCCTCACCCCTCGGGTAGCTTTCCTGCCGCCATCGCCGAGGGAGGCAGTGGGAAAGATGCATGCGGGGTGAGGGAGGAAAGAAAGGTGCACAACTTTTTCTCATCCTGTGCGCACCTTTCCCGCTGCTGCCACTGAGGAAGAGCCACACGGGGCGAGGGAAAGGCGTGCGCCTTTCTTCCCTCGCCCCACAGCAGCTTTCCTACCGCCGCCGCTGAGGGAGGCAGTAAGAAAGTGAGGTGAGGGAGGAAAGAAAGGTGCATGGCTTTTCCTCGTCCTGAGCACACCTTTCCCGCTGCTGCTGCCGAGGAAGGGCTGCATGGGGCGAGGGAAAGGCGTGCGCCTTTCCTCCCTTGCCTCGCAGACAGCTTTCCCGCCACTGCTACCAAGGAAGGCAGCAGGAAAGGTGCGCGCAGAGTGAGAGAAAGGCTCACGCCTTTTCCTTGTCCCACATGCACCTTTCCCGCTGCCACCGCCGAGGAAGGGCTGAACGGGGCGAGGAAAAGGCTTGCACTTTTCCTTCCTCGCCCCCCGCCGGCAGCATTCCTGTCGCTGCCGCCGAGAAAGGCCAGCATGGGGCGAGGGAGGAGGGAAAGGTTCATGCCTTTCCTGCCTCCTCGCTCGCCTCGCATGCTCCTTTTCCGCCTCCTCCCTCACCTGGTGTGTGCCTTCCTCAGCGATGGAGGGGGCAAAACAACAATGGAAGCATGCCTGTGGCAAAAGGTAGAGGCCTCCCGTTTTATCTTCCCATGCAGACTCCCTTCTTTGCAGCCCTGTCGTGGATTCATTTTTCTTGAAGGCTAGCAATTTCTTCCAACCCTGATTATTACAATATTATTGATGTTGGTGTTGGTCAGGGGTGCTTTATGTTTTGGTTCACAAAGGGAGAAAGGGGTTGGACTATATGGCCCAAGGGGTCTTTTCCAACCATGTTTATTATGGTGGTATTATTATTATTATTATTATTATTATTATTATTATTATTATTATTGGGTGGCTATCTGTCAGGGGTGCTTTGATTATGGTGTGGTGCACAAAAGCAGAAGGGGGTTGGAGTAGATGTCCCAAGGGGTCTCTTCCAACCTTCTTTATTATTTTGATGATGATTAACATTGAGGTTGTATTTGTTCCCTTTTTTTTTTTTTTACTTCAAAATAAGATATGTGCAGTGTGCATAGGAATTTGTTCTTAGGTTTTTTTAAAAACTATAATCCGGCCCTCCAACGGTCTGAAGGACCGTGAACTGGCCCCCCGTTTAAAAAGTTTGGGGACCCCTGCTCTAGACTGTACCACTATCTTATGACCCTATTCCCCGTGGTTTTTATTCTTATTTCTTTCTCACCCCGAGTTTTAACTTAGTGTTCATGTGGCCCGCCCTGGTTTTTATTGCTTTTCTGATTTTGTGCTGTATTATGTATTTTATTATCTATTGTATTAATTGTGTTATGATGTGTTGTTTTATATTTTGTTCTATTGTATTGTTCTGGGCATGGCCCCATGTAAGCCGCCCCGAGTCCCCGTTGGGGAGATGGTGGCGGGGTATAAATAAAGTTTTATTATTATTATTTCCATTCCTGAACAATAATCCAATAATCATGGTGAAAACACACATTAAAAGAAAGGAAAATCTGTCAGTACCTAATAAAGCTACAGTTTAATAGTGGGGAGCCTGGAACCCTAGGTATCGGCAGTGGCTAGGGGAGCTTTTGCACAATTAAAACTTGTGCACCAGTTGCACCTGTATCTTGGGAAGCAAGATGTGGCCACAGTGGTCCACGTTCTTGTTACATCCTGAATAGACTACTGAAATACACTCTACTTGGGATTGCTTTTGAAAATTATTCGGAAGCTCCAAGTGGTCCAACAGGCAGCAGCCAGATTTCTCATCAGAGCAGCATACAAAGAACATACAACCCCCCCCCCCCCCCCCCGGTTACGTCAGCTCCACTGGCTGCCAGTCTGCTACCGAGGACAATTCAAAGTGCTGGCTTTAGTCTATAAAGCCCTAAATGGTTCTGGCCCAGCTTACCTGTCCAAACGCATCTCCTCTATGAACCATCTAGGAAATTAAGATCTTCTGGGGAGACCCTGCTCTCAGTCCCACCTCCTTCACAGGTGTGGTTGGTGGGGACGAGAGACAGAGCCTTCTCAGTGGTGGCCCCTTGGCTTTAGAACTCCCTGCTTCAGAAAGAAAGCACAGACATGGCTGTGGGACCAAGCCTTTAGTTAGTGAGCAGTACAAGAAATGAATAGGGAATATGTGCAATTGACAATTGGAATGGCTTTGGATAATGATTCTGGATTATGTGATCTTAATGTTTATACTAATATGTTTTAATTTCATGTTTTAATGGTTTTTCACATGTATGTTCGGCATTTAATTTTGCCATGCTTATGTTGAAAATCACTTTGAGTCCTCCCAGGAGTGAGAAAGGTGGTATATAAATACAGTAAACAAATAAATAAATAGGAAGAGAGGAATCTGTCAATTTCAGTTTCCGTAATTTTCCTAGTCTTAAGTATAGTTTGTCCTATCACTATACTCCTGGGATTCTTTAAAATTTCCAAGTAATATGTGAGTGGAATTTAGTGTACATTTCTCCTTATATATTTTTGTACAGTTTTATCTAGCACTTATTGTTAACATTTATGTCAAGGTCAGACGCCAGCCAATGGATGGAAATATATTTTATTGCATAAACAACTCAAAAAAGCTCATGAAACAAACACAGGATCTTGCAACACTTAAACTTCAGTGTGAAAAAGACATTTAAACTGAAGAAACTCCAAAAAACCAAACCGAGTATAATCCGGATTATCCAGAGATATAATCCGGATTAAAACAAAACTGCTTAGATTCAGCTCAAAATTGCAGGATGATTTGAAGAAAGCAAAATAAACTGCGGACCGAATTCCCAAGGTTCCAAAATAAACAGAATCCCAACTGGGTTACAAAATAGAGTCTTAAGGTTCAAAACAAACAGTGTCCCAAACCGGGCCAAACTTTGCCGCCGGAAACAGCGCACACAAACCAGAAACAAAGTGCCAGAAACAAAGTAACAAAGGGCAAAGAGTTACTGCAGGGTCAGAAGCCAAACCAGTGGCTAGTAACGGAGCGTAACTGCAGAACCACGAGTCAAACTGAAATTGGGAACAGAGCGTTACTTCAGGGTCAGGAACAAAGCCAACAGTCGGTAACGGAGAGTAACTGCAGGACCAGGAGTCAAACTGGAATTGGGAGCGGAGCGTTACTTCAGGGTCAAGAACGAAGCCAACAGTTGGTAACGGAGAGTAACTGCAGAACCAGGAGTCAAACTGGAATTGGGAGCGGAGCGTTACTTCAGGGTCAGGAACAAAGCCAATGGTCGGTAACGGAGAGTAGTTACAGGGTTGAGAACGAAGCCAAGCCAGAATAGGGAGCGAAGAGTAATGCCAAAACGATGTCCAGTCTAAGGTCCAAGATGAGAAGTCGTCACAGCAAAGTCCTCGTCAATGTCCTCGTTTTGGCTACACAAGTAGCCAAAACGACGGAGGCGAACTAATGCAGACAGTAATCACAATGCAGTCTAAGGAAAACCCACACAATTCCAGCCCCCGTCGTAGAAGTAACCCGGAATAAACTTACGTCGGTTGCACAGTCCCAAGCCAGTCTTCAGGAACACGAACACGAAACCCAATGGCGCCCAACAACCATCTTGCCACACGCAAGGGCCCAATGGCCAAAAGCCCTCAATTTATTTACAACTCGTCTTCAGAACTCGAGCTGGGCACTGCCCTTCCCACAGGTTGCTCCCATTCCTTATCCAAGCTGGAACCGTCCTGCCGACGCCCAGACCTACCCGCAGCTGTGGAACTATCCCCACTCCTCCAATTAGACCACCTTGGGTCTGATCCTGAAGGACCCCATATTTCCTCAGTGTCTCCATTACCAGTGAGCCCAGTCTCCCCATCACAACCCTCTGGAGCGCATGTCCATTCCATGCCATCCTCTTCTGCCCGTACCACATCCTCAACGTCCATTTCAAGCCCATCCTCTCCTTCAAAACCCTCAAATGAATCCTCATCTGTTGATTCCTCAAATATCTCTCTAAGCCTCTTTCTCTGTAACTCCTCAAATGAGTCTTGCTCCCGAGAAGTCTTTCTCCTCTTCCTGCTGCTATCAGTAGTATCGTTGACCCCAGAAGGCTCATTCACAACAATTTAGTTCTTGTGCATTATTTTCATCTTATAATTTGACTCACTTTTAATTACTACCTGCCTTCAATTTATAATATATGAATTGTTTTACAAGATTTGGGGAACTGTAGTTTTTAAAGAACAATTGTTTCAGAGTGCTAATTTACCTTCTCCCTCCTTTCACATCCCTCTCTTTTTCCTTCTGCCCCTATTTGTCGCCTTCCTTCGCCTTCCCTCCACCTCTCTCTCTCCCTAACAATTTTTCCTTCACATCTTGCACACAAAAGAAAAGCTAGAAATCATGACTGGGATATGTAAATTCTCTGCATTTTAAAGCAGGGCTTTCCATTAAACCCAAGACACTTTACTTCTGAATAGACATCCGCAGCTATGATTTCACCAAGAGGGTTACATCCAATGAAATTTCATTTTATCCCTGTTGCAGACCAGATCAAAACACATATTTTGGACCATGGTATAAAACCGCATTTTCAAACCATTCCCATGCTGATTGGGCATAACAAGAACTGAATTCCAATACATCTGGAGGGAGCCAGGTTAGGAAAGTCTGGTGAGAAATATCCAAGAAAAACCACAGAGAATGTTATAAACTGGATATGGTTTTTAAAAATAACCCTCAAAAGTATTGTTTGGATATTGTTTGCTTATCTTGAACAAGCACCAACTGTATTCAGGAGATCAGAAAAACAGTATTTCCCTGCCCCTTTCTTCATATGCTTTATATTCAGGAGAAGGAATATCACAGCAGTGCCGTGACTTTTCATGCAACCTCTTCTATTTCTTCACAACTAAGAGAGAGCTAATGGATGTCACTATCACAGAACAGTACTGCTATAATATAAAACTATGATCATTGTGCATCCAGTAAAACCAAAAGACAGAATACCCCCAAAAGAGGAAACACTAAAAGGGAGGAAGAATGAAAAACCACATTCCTGGATAACGAAAAACAGAAGTAAACACGAGAAAACATGAAGACTTTGGTATAATTTTTGCTGCTCAAGATGAAATGCAGTGTCTATAAAGCTCCCCTGGCTATAAATGTGCACAATTTACTAATACTACATTCTATACTGCTGGTAACATTTACTTAGCAAATGTTGTTAACAGAGCTGAACATAAATGTGGGCATTTTAAGCAAAGTTTTAATTGAGAAAGGAAAGCTGATAGCTAACAACGGATACCATGTATTTAAGAAAGGTACTCTAAGTATAGCATCTAAAACTTAAGGTACTTGCAAGCCAATGTCCGACAGTAACAATTTTGAAAGTGTGCCCAAAATGATATTTACTCCCAAATCAAGTAAGTGTTCTTTCATAGATGTTGAAAATGTTTCCCACTGTTTCTGTGTGGTTTAATACTCACGGAAATATTGTATGCTGGCTCCAGTGTCACTGGTACAGACATCTTTCCTTGAAGATTTAATTTGGTTAAGTAAAATGTCTTTTCTCCCAGAATCCTCTCTTTTTTTACACGGCGTATGCTGTACAGTCTAAAGCGCACTGCATAATTCCCAATCATCTCAGACTCAATATGATTAAATTTAAATGTCTCAGTGAAGACAGGGCATGGACCCCGCTGGATGCTGGTTTTTGCTCTCTGTTTCTTGATAGGAAGAAGAACCAGGTGTACTTGCCATAAACTTCCACTTGTCCTGCTATAATTTGGAATGTCTGTGACAGCTGTCACTGTTATCAGAAGTTTCTGTTCTTGCGAATCGTAGTCAAATGTCACATCCAAGGTGCCATATTTAGCTTCAGGTTCTGGATCATATGATTTAGGGAGCTGTGATGATGATCCTCGAGCTGACATATCCTGAATGAAAGCAAAAAGAGCAGTCTGATTATCTCTGTATGCCCCTTTGGAGATTATAACTTAACTCAGAGTTAGTAAAGTTACATTTGGAAAATAATTAGTTACCAAGAGTTTCAATTAGATGACATTTCAATTCCATTTTTAAAACCCTCACTAGACCAGGATATGTTAGTTCCTCAGGGTCATTTTCTAAAGAACTAGGCCTACAGGGTAGACATTTTACAACACCTAAGAAGCTGAAAACAATGTACCAATGTTTTAGCCGCCTGATATGTAAAAGTTTTTTCAGATAAAAATGATCTCAACTAATCTGCTGCATTTGTATTAAGGTAAAGGTAAAGGTTTTCCCCTGACATTGTCTAGTTGTGTCCGACTCTGGGGGTTGGTGCTCATCTCCATTTCTAAGCCAAAGAGCCGGCGTTGTCTGTAGACACATCCAAGGACATGTGGCTGGCATGACTGCTTGGAGCGCCGCTACCTTCCTGCCGAAGTGGTACCTATTGATCTACTCACATTTGCATGTTTTCGAACTGCTAGTTTGGCAGAAGTTGGGGCTAACAGCGGGAACACACTCCGCTCCCCAGATTTGAACTGCTGACCTTTCAGTCAGGAAGTTTAACAGTTCAGCAGTTTAATCTGCTGCGCCACCAGGGGCATTTGTATTAAGATACATAATATTTTCAGGGCAAACAGTCATGAAAAATGATGTTCCACCTTATGTGAACATGTGCTTTTTTGGTTGCAGAATGCTCTTGGTTTTGTACCACAATTCAGTGGGGAACAAGGGACCTTTTAATACTTTGGGATACATGGGAATGTGGGCAGTTCTACACAGACACTATAATCCAGTTTGGAAGTAGATAAACAATCTGGTTTTGCTGTGCAATGCAAACAAAAACACCCCAGGAATTGGTTTAAGGCTGGGATGGTGAACACAGCATCCACTGATTGCAGATTGGAAACAAACGCAGAAACTGCAGTATCAACAGCTAGACAACCATTGGAAAATGCAGGGTTTTTTCTTAACCAGTCTGTTGAGATGTGCTAATATGCATATCTATGTCCGTTAGGAACCACCCAATTTTGAGCTGGATATACTCTTATAAATTGCAGCACATTATCTGGCTTGTTCTGAATTTTCTGGTGAGTTTTTTAACATGTTACAGCATACATTGGAAGTGTACGTTTTGTGGACACCCCACCCTCAAGCCACCTTTGAATTGCATTATAGTGTCTGTGTAGAACCACCCTGAGAATGTATTCCAGATCCCCTAGATCAGGCATGGGCAAACTTCAGTCCTTCCAGGTGTTTTGGACTTCAACTCCCACCATTCCTAACAGCTGGTAGACTATTAGGAATTGTGGGAGTTGTGGAAGTCTAAAACACCTGGAGAGCCAACGTTTGCCCATGCCTGCCACAGATTAAAGCACTCAAGATTTTTTGTTGGGCAGAGTTAAAAACAAAAACCCATTGACTTCATTATTCAAAGAAAAATAAAGTAGTTGCCTTTTAAGTTTATTTTTTAAATTCGAGCAAAGTGCTGTTGGCTTGTTGTGGAAGACACTCTAAGGTAGTAAGACCATATATGCTTAGAACTATAAAAGAAAGGAAAGGGGATACATTTTCAATGCAAAGGAATTGAATGCAATACTTTAGCTAACACAGAGAAGTAACTGATTAGAAGTAATTGATTTGTAAAATGTTAATATGAAAGAAGTTTGATAAATAGATAAATATATTCTTGATAAATTTTGGCATCAATACTTTGCACGTTCACTAAAATTAATATGGAAATTGATTCCTAGTGGTGTACTGCTCCCCCCATCCTTCCACACACAAAGTAATGTAATACTCAAGGAAGGACATCCTGCTGACAGCAAGCCCTATGAAGAAAGATGCTTTTACATCTTATAAAGAAGGGAAATTAGAACAGGGTGGTGGTGGTGGTGGTGGTGGTGGAGGAGGAGGAGGAGGAGGAGGAGGCAAGGATAAAAGACCCCTAACAAACAAATATCTAAAGTCTTCAGTTGGGAAAAATCACAAGTACAATGTTGAATAGGAGAAATTAGAAGTTGGAGGACTAAGTGGGAATGAATCATTTATACAATAAATCCTATAAAAGGATAATTGATGTGAGAAGCAACATGCCCTTAGCATTGTCCAACATCTTTCACAAGTGTGCATTCTAAAAAATTTTTGAGGTTTTTGTGTTACAATATTTGCTACCTTGCTATTAAAAAGGCACATATTTTCATCCAAAATGTGCTAATTGAAACATGTTTGTGGAAGAATTAATGAAAACTACTGTAAATATTTGTACATAAGCTGACCTTGCACATAAATCAATGGCAGACTCTGGGGCCAAAATTATGGATGTTAGGTCTGGCCTCAACTGGCATGAAGCCCAGACTTTCTTCCAGTGTGAACTTCAGGTGCAGGTCACACAAAACATAATGGGTCACAGTTCAACCCATCTTCACAATATCAGATCCATCCTGATCAGTTTGGGTATAGTATTTACCTCAGGACTAAGGACAGCCGTACTGTCACTAGGTACATCTTCTTCATATCCTTTGTTGTGAAAGCTTTCAATTTCATGTCCAGTACTACCTTCACTTGGGCACTTAAAGGAACACCTTGGACTGTTACTACATTGAGAGAATTCACATTTGCTGTCACCAACTTCAGAGGGTGTACATGAGAGGTGGGGAGAGCCACTGTCATCTTGGTACGGTGGAGGCTGCAACTCATCAAGAGGAGGCGTTTGTCTCATTCTCTGAATGCAGTTGGCTGTGAAAAAATGACAGTTTCACACATTTTCACTAAACAGTATTGCTATCACAGAAAAAATACCCCGTTTAATGCAGAAGTGAGTAACTATTACTAACTGGGGCTAGCTATAAGAAGTATACCACGCCCCTATTAAAGCAGCTCCACTAGCTTCTGACAAGTGTCCTGGCCCAATTCAAAGTGCAGGCTATCACCTATAAAGCCCTATACACGATTCGGGTCCAACCTATCTTCAAGACCGCATCTCTTTCCATGAACCGGCACGGGCTTTGAGATCCGCCGGGGAGGCCCTTCTCTCAGTCTCACCACCGTCTCAAGTACGGTTGGTGGGGACGAGAGAGGGAGCCTTCTCGGTGGTGGCTTCCCAGCTCTGGAATGCCCTTCCTAGAAATATTAGGCTAGCCCCAACTCTCCAAACCTTTTGATCTAGCCTAAAACATGGCTTTTAAAATGGGCCTTTGACTCTGAGCAGACCAAAATGGGTGTATATGAGGACTGATTATTCACTTTAGTTCGTTAATTGATGGCAGCCAGTCTTATCTGCGTTTTATCAATTTTAACAATTTTATTACTATACTAGCTGTGCCTGGCCACGCGTTGCTGTGGCGAAGTATGGTGATATGGGAAATAAAGTATTGAGGAATTGGTGGTAGTTAAGGTAAAGGGTAAAGGTTTTCCCCTGACATTAAGTCAGTCATGTCTGACTCTGGGGGTTGGTGCTCATCTCCATTTCTAAGCCGAAGAGCCGGCGTTGTCCGTAGACTCCTTCAAGGTCATGTGGGATGACTGCATGGAGCAGCGTTACCTTCCCACCGGAGCAGTACCTATTGATGCACTTACATTTGCATGTTTTCGAACTTCTGGGTTGGCAGAAGCTGGGACTAACAGTGGGGGCTCGCTCCACTTCTCCAATTCAAACCTGCGGCCTTTCAGTCCAGAAGTTCAGCAGCTCAGTGCTTTAACACGCTGCGCCATCAGGGGATATTATTTCCTAAAGGTTGTGAATATACAATATTTCTGATTGGTTTTTTTTGTCTGTTGGAGGCAAGTATGAATGCTGCAATTAGGAAAAATGATTAGGATGTAATGGCCTTGCAGATTTAAAGCCTGGCTGTTTCCTCCGAGTGAATTTTTTGTTGGGAGGTGTTAGCTGGCCCTGATTGTTTCCTGTGTGGAATTCCCCTGTTTTCAGAGTGTTGTTCTTTATTTAGTGTTCTGATTTTAGAGATTGTATTTTTCTGTTTTATTATACCACATTAATTTTTATATATTCTGATTTTAGTGTTTTTGAATACTTGGAGCCAGATTGTATTCATTTTATACACAATAATAATAATAATAATAATAATAATAATAATAATAATAATAGTAATGATAGTAATAATAATGACTTTGGTAATATACAGTGCTTCACTGCCTTCTCAGCTTCCTTTCTGGAAGAATCCTTTCTTGGGAGGTGTTAGCTGGCCCTGATTGTTTCCTTTGTGGAATTTCCAATTTTCCTGCTTTCAGACTGTTGGTCTTTATTTACTGTCCTTGTTTTAGAGATTATATTGTTCTGCATTATTCGATCCCAGTAATTATTTCATATTAAAGTATAATCTCACTTATCCAACATTCGCTTATACAATGTTCTGGATTATCCAACGAAGTCTGCCTTTTCGTAATCAATGTTTTTGTAGTCGGTGTTTTAAATTCATTGTGATATTTTAGTGGTAAATTTGTAAATACAGTACAGTCGAGTCTCACTTATCCAACATAAATGGGCCGGCAGAATGTTGGATAAGCGAATATGTTGGATAATAAGGAGGCATTAAGGAAAAGCCTATTAAACATCAAATTAGGTTACGATTTTACAAATGAAGCACCAAAACATCATGTTAGACAACAATTTTGGCAGAAAAAGTAGTTCAATACGCAGTAATGCTATGTAGTAATTACTTTATTTATGAATTTAGAACCAAAATATCACGATATATTGAAAACATTGACTACAAAAATGTGTTGGATAATCCAGAATGTTGGATAAGCGAGTGTTGGATAAGTGAGACTACTATAATTACTACATAGCATTACTGCGCATGGAAATACTTTTTCTGTCAAATTTGTTGTATAATATGATGTTTTGGTGCTTAATTTGTATAACGATTACCTAATTTGATGTTTAATTGGCTTTTCTTGAGGTGTTGCCAATGTTATTTTGCACTTTATTGTCCATTTCAACTGTGAAATTACCTTCCCCATTTCGGCACATTCTCTGTGTTCTATGAATTAGTCTCCTGTTTTAATATTGTATGCTTCATGTCGATTTTAACGATTGTTTTACTGATATTGATGTTTTTATTGGCATAATTGTTTTATTGCTGTGTTATTGATATTTGATTGTTTTATCGGGCTAGGCCCCATGTAAGCCGCCCCAAGTCCCTTCGGGGAGATGGGGCGGGGTATAAAAATAAAGTTGTTGTTGTTATTATTATTATTATTATTATTTTCCTGAATCCCTTCTTATTATTCAACATATTCACTTATCCTGCCGGCCTGTTTATGTTGGATAAGTGAGACTCTACTGCATATTGATAATCTTATATTATCTGCTTAGAACTGGATTATATGAGGCCCCTTCTTCACAGCTGTATAAAATGCACACTGAAGTGGATTATATGGTAGTGTGGAGTCAAGATAATCCAGTGCAAAGCAGATAATATAAGATTATAAATGGGTTATATAGCTGTGTAGAAGGGCCTTGAGTCTACACTGCCATATAATCCAGTGCAAATTAGATAATCTGTGGAAGAAGCTTAAGTGAGGCCTAAATCTGCCTGTCCCCTAACTGAACCCTGGCTGTCCTTTGGCTGAGTCGGTTGCTAGGAGACCAAGTGGGCAAAGATTAGCCCTCTAAACTGGCAGCAATTGGATAAAAACAATTATTGCTCTCTCTCTAATTAGGACTTTATTTTTCTTTTCTTTTTGTTGTATCAACCTAGAGGCGTGGATGATGGGTTGTGTTGTCAAATTTCAAGATTGGAGGGCATGTAGTTTTGTTGTTTTGTCCGGTGCCCGAATTCCATCACTCTTTTATATATACAGATGATGTTATGTGCATCCGTTGTGGTTGCTGTTATAATTTTATGTATTATTGTTTTTTTCTTCTTATGTACTGTCTGGAGTGCTTTTGTGAGCTGCCCTGAGTCCCTTCGGGGAGATGGTGGCGGGATATAAAGATTATTATTATTATTATTATTATTAATAATTATTATTATCAGAAGTTAAGGGGCTACATTAGGCCTCATCCCCTGCTGTACCCACCACACATGGCCAGAATCACAGGGTTGTTGTGTGTTTTCCGGGCTGTATGGCCATGCTTCTGGAACATGGCCATACAGCCCGGAAAACACACAACGCAATCTTGTTACAGTTGGTCTTCTATATCCCCAGATTTCATATCCACAGGTTCAACAATCCTTGCCTTGAAAATATCCACACACACCCCAAAAAAGCAAACTTTGATTTTGCAGTTTTATAAAAAAAAATGGAATTTACTATGCATTAAATATAAGGGGACTTGAGCATCTACAATTTTGATATTTATGTGGAAGGGGAGAGGTTGCCCTGGAACCAAACTCCAATAGATATCAAGGACCCACTGTACTAGAACACTAACACTGTTTCTTAAATAATGGGTCCTGACCACAAATGGGGTTCCTTAGCTCAATGTTGGAGTCGCAAAAAAAAAAGAAAAAAAAAGGAAACAGTAAAAGGTTTCTGAATGTCACCTAATGGCTGTTTTAGGACCTCTTCACATGGCCCTTTTAAGCGAAAAGGAAGGCATACGGAGCAGCTTGTGGTGCCCCACGCGCTCTCCCTCCTCCCCTCATCAAATGGAAGGCATCCTTTCCCTTCTCCCATCAGATGGCAGAAAGGGTGGCAACAATTCCTTAGAAATCAGTTGAGTTGATTAACAAACACCATCAATTAATAGGACAATCAATACAAACTGAAAACATCAGGTACTCTATTTGAAGAAGCAAACCCTAACCCTGACCTTTCATGTCAGACAAGGGAGAGTGCACCTTTGAAAATGGTATCTACTGTAATACACACATGCATCATCTGAAAACAAAGGAATCATGCACTTTTTCAAAGCCAGTGTCTCTTCTATATTAAAACTTATGCATATTTAGTCAACCAGTTAAGTCAATTTAATAAATCTTGTCATCAGCTAGTAATCAGTAATACTAACATATACTGGTAAAGTTGACAGAAGGCACACACAGAAGAAAACTCTCAAAGAAAGCAGTCAATCACAAACTCAGGAAGAACTGAAACCAAGAATACACTGCATTTGCTCAAAGGTTTAATGCAAAACAGAAACAAATCATCATTCTTTTAGCAAGAAGTTGTTTGATCTAAGTTTAAAGTAAAAATTTCTTAGTGCACAAGGTGTTTATGAAGTTGAATGAAAGGGAAAAAAGGATGTACCAAAGAAAGGTATATTCTGGTGGTTAAGGGGATTTAAGAAGCAGAGGAACTATTGATGCTACTAACCAGTTTTAGTGGGTTGTGAACTAGATCCTGTTGGAGAAAACAAATAGCAATCTGAATATTAGCTATCACTATCACTGTTTCAGATGCAACCTCTACCTGACTTTCCCCCCCTCTTCTCTTTAGTCGTTTCCAAGTTGATTAGTTTCTCATACTTTATTTAAGTCTCTGGTCCTCTATGCCGGTCACAGGCAAATGTACAGCATTGCCAAAAAAGTTACAATACATGCCTTGCTGTTCCCCCAGGTCTTCATCATCTCCCATTATTCTATTTCTATATTCAGTTTTGCCAGACCATGCCTACACTTTCTGTCTCATTAACATCTGGAAAGTGCTGCCTTGTCCCTGTGGTTCTAAATTCCTAGGAAGAGAACAGCTTTACAAAATCACGTTTTACACATTAGTTATGAGCTTCTCTTGCACTTCTTTAAATATTCATAATATTGAAGGAACGCATATATTATTATCAATGACCAACTTGCTTTTAGCTTCCTTATTGGATCTGTACAACTTGATAATTTCTGCAAGTAATGCTGTGTAATAATTATGTCTGGCTTCATTCTCAGTGGTACCCTTCATTTCTTCTGCCTTTCCTCCGCATGCTGCATTCGTCTTGTTTATTTTCAATCTAACCCAAGTTTCAAAAGTTTCAATCCTTCAGGGGCTTCTAGGCAAACGCTAAAACAATTTAAATAAAACATAAAATGCAGTACATATTTAAAAATTAAAGGAAATCCTTTATTCTGAATGATTAAATGCCCATGGAGGTTTCTGTTACACTACTCTGACAAGTGCAAATGGAATTTTCATGTTTTAATATTTTTGAGCCTAGAAAAGTTCAGCTCACCAAATAACCCTACACCGTGCTAGGAGTACAGAATATAAACAATAAAAATTTAATGAAGACCCGGGGCTCTGCTTCTCCTTCTTCTTCTAAAACAGACAGATTACAGAAGTGTATGCAGACACTGTTATTTTACAATGAAGTGAGCTTTTTCAACATCCCATTACAAACTTATATCACCTGTCACCTTGTATGGAAACAGTATGTATGAAAACATACCCTGTTTCCCCGAAAATAAGACATTTCCATAAAGTAAGACCTAGTAGATGTTTTGCTGAATTGCTAAATATAAGGCCTCCCCCAAAAGTAAGACCTAGTAAAGTTATTGTTTGGAAGCATGCCCGCTGAACAGAACACCAGAGCATGCAGGATCGGTAAGGTACATAGATCGTTGTACATGGAAATAATGGTTGTAACAAGAAATTCTTGATAGGATTCTGGTTATGCTGGTTTGTGATGACAACTACTGTACAGTATATAATAAATGTTCATTTTTTGTTCAACAATAAATGTAAATTCTTCTTCATGGAAAAATAAGACATCCCCTGAAAATAAGACCTAGTGCAACTTTGGGAGCAAAAATTAATATAAGACACTGTCTTATTTTCGGGGAAACAGGGTAACATCTAACCATGCTGTGAGAAAATAAATATACATGAGCATGGTATTGTGGTATGAGAGTTCGATTAGGACACTGGGAGACAAGGGTTCAAATCCCCGCTTGGCCATGGGAACCCACTGAGACACCTTGGGTATGTCACATTTTCTCAGGCTCTATCTACATTGCCATTATAATACAGATTGAACTGCATTATATGGTCAGTGTAGACTCATATAACGCAGTTTAACTGCATATAATGGCCCCCTCGATGGATTGTTACTTTGTCGTGGTGAGGGGGCTTGCATGTTCCAATGAACCTGCAGGCGTAACCAGCTCGGTCATGCACTCTCGGGTGGGGGGGGGGCAGGGGAGATTCCAGACAGAGCACCATTTGAAGATCTCAATGGCCGATCAGGTGGAAGATAACATGGTAAATGTCACAACAGTGGTGAAGGCAGAAGAAGGCTGCAACAGATTGAAAAGCCACCGCTGTCATATTAACCACGTCACTGGTTGGGACTTTCACTCTGTGAAGACTGTGTGATGATCGGCTGTGCACCAACCCCCATACATTAAAAAAAAACTCACACACAGGTTTCTTCCAAGAACTTGGAAGACCATCATACTCAATGAGGGATCAGCTAACATAACAACAATAACAATAACAACAGCAGCAGCAGCAGCAGCAGCAGCAGCAGCAACAGCAACAACGTAATGGCAGTGTAGATGGGGGCTCAGCCTCAGAGGAAGGCAAAGGCAATCCCCTCTGAACAAATTCTGCCATGTGACAGCTTCACTTTCAGGTCGCCATATGTCACAAATGTCCTGGAGGTGCACAACAATCAAGGAGGAAATAATATTGTGAGGACTGCAAGTATACAAAGGCTAGTATGGGGAAAGACACATTTTTTTTAATTCAGAAATTTCAGAAAATGCTGAAAGGTACTATATTTATCAAAACATTATCTGACTGAGAATTCACAGCTATCATTTAGATCATTTTCTCCATCTGGCTATAAATGAGGTAGAGATGGCTCTACAGAGCTCACTATATCATCTCAGTTCAGTCCCTGCCGGGATTTGTCTCTTTTTCTCCCTGGACTGTCTCTATTCAAGCTGGTTGTTGTCATGAGAAAATTATATAGCTTTTAAAAAGTGAAATTTCTCATTCCTTTACCCTTTGACACATCTTTTTGATTGTAACCCTGTGGGCAAAATCAGGTTGAAATTGTTCATTTTATTCTCTGTACCTATTTGGCGGTGGATCCCATGTCATAGATCACTTGAAGAAAATCAAGTCATTTGATCTGTAGTGCTGGTGGAGACTTTTACTGATACCACAGACTGCCAAAAAGACAAATAAATGGGTCCTGAACTCTTCCCTAAAAGTCAAAATGACTAAATTAAGGCTATCAAATTTGGGCATATAATGACATTACACGACTGGCTATAAAATACAGTATGATGAGTAACCTGTAAGTCAGTAGGAAAAAAGGAAATCCGCATTACAGATAAACTGATTTAATTGAATAAACCACACCCTAGATTGCAAGATTTATGCAGCACAATTGTTGACTATTTGACCCATTTTCATGTAAACATAGCAGCAAACACCTGACAATCTTTTATGCAGGATGGTTTCCAAACCCTTTGTCCTCTTGTTTTCCTCTTCTGGACTCATTTTTCCAACGTCTGCTTTGAGCCAATATCCATTTAGGGACCGGTCTCAATGGTAAGTGTAATAGACTGAGGTGACAGGGAAGAATCCCTTTTGATCCCACCGCTGCCACCAATTGTAAAGGTGTGATGTGGCAGAGATCACCGCTACCACCAATTTGTAAAGGATGATGTGAGGCAGGGATGGAATCCTTGTGATCCCACCACACAGTTACCACCAATTATAAAGATGTCTAGATGATGATTTTAATTATATTATTATATATTTAACTATCTTCGCTGCCACCAAATGGAGGAGATGTCAGGCAGATGGCACTTATTCTTTTTAAGCCTTCTTTATTTACTTCAGATGGTGATGTTGCTTAACTTAGAATAGGATTGTGACAGAGACTTAGATGGATTAAAAATCAAAACAAGTTTATTTCATGTACAGAGCTTAGTGGTTTCAATAACTTCTTAAAGGCACTTAGATTAACGGTTACAAATAGATGTGAGGTGTTCCAACTTTCCAAATACTTCTTTCTCTCAATACTAACTAGAAACTGATCCTCTTGGATCCACTGGGATTAATTTCCCTTCTCCACAGCCTCTACAAATAACCCTAAACAAGTCACCCAACTTGCTTAGTCTGGCCTATCAGAGGTCTGCTTCCCTGGTTTCCTTAAACTTGGAACCAGTCTGTCCCCTGTGACTAAAAATCACAGACTAAGATCCAAACTTCCCTGGTTTCCTTAAACTTGGAACCAGTCTGTTCCCTGTGACTAAAAATCACAGACTAAAGTGGGTTTTTAAACATTCCCTCTTTTCTTTTCAAACGGCGGTTGGCTCCGCCCCCATTGTCATGACAACCTGTCTCCTAATGCTGAGCTGGTCACCCTCTGGCATTATCAGCTCTAATACTTACCATTTTAAACTTAACCAAACCTGACTGTTTAAACAAAATCAAATAAACATGTCATCTATAAACAAAATAAAATCACACACTTCTTTACAGTAAGCAACCCAATAGATGAGTACTCCATCTACTGAATACCAATCTTGTAGATTTCATTCCATCCAAAGCTCCGAAAACTCTTTTATCCTATGGGTGGATGAACTGTCTATCATGCTCTCTTTATAGGAGTCCCTCCACCTTGCCAAAAATCCCAATGGGGAAGGTTAGACATCCTCCGGTTTTGGTGCATGGCATGGGGATAAGAGAGCCCTGAATCCCTGTCCTCATCCCCTTCCAACACACACAGACTTTCTCTCCTTGCATATAGAAACTGGAATTTCTGGCCTTAAAAATGGAACAGTTTGAAGATGTATAGTTCGGGGCTGCCTAGAGATCCTTCGAAAAGGAGAACTGATTCTTGCTATGGTACCAGGACCTCAATGCCTAGGTACTTCCATTAGTTAATTCCAGCCACCGAAGCCTTCTTCAATCAATTGGAGTGACATGACTGGATCCTTTAATTATCTAAAGGATTGTCACAAAGAGGATGGAACAGGTTTGTTCTATAAAGTCCCAGAGAGTAGCACCAGATCTGATCATTTAAGGTTACAGGAGGGTAGTTTTGAACATGAGAAGGAATATATTGACAATAAGGCGAATTGGCAATGGAACCAATTACCAAGGAAAGTGGTGGGCTCTCTTTCTCTGAGGTCAATAGCTAACCGCTGGGCTGTTCTGGCTGGATTTCCTAAATGACCAGGAATTGGATTTAATGGCCCATGAGGCCCCGTCCAGCTCTATGAGTCTATTATTCTATGGGTCTACTCCAGTCAGGATTAACAACATAATTTTGGTGACTGTATGACAGCAGCTGCTGACAAAGGAAATATATGTTTGACATATTCAAGCGCTTGCTCAGGTAACATGCTGTGCAGATGCATAATAGAAAACCAGACAGGCAGGGCTCCAGAATTTTGTACAGGAAACCCTTTCAAGGAAGTACGAGAATTTAGAAGTGATCATAATATTGTTAACATATATATGCAAGTTTCCAGAAGAATCTGCAAGATTTAATTTTTGCTGTCTTACAAAGAATCCTGTATACCCAAGAAATCTCAAGCCATTTTGATAATCAAACAAGACAAATAACGTTGTGCGTTATACACACTAGACACACAGCATGTATACACCATTTTTCACTTGGTGGAATAAAAAAAAAACTAGTGTGTTTTTTAAAGTGTCTATGCTATACACTTCCATACTGAGAGAAAGGTAGGATATAAATAAAGAATTTAAATAACTAATTAAGTAACAAACTAAATACATCCGTAAAGGTTGCTATCTTAAGTTACGTGATCGTTCCCATTCACTTCCTACTGACAAAAAGTTATAGCCGCATTATACAAGCAATTACTATATTATTATTATTATTAGAATAATAATAATAATAATAATAATAATAATAATAATAATAATAATATCTTTTTTTAAATGGAGGACACAAATACGGATATTCCAGCAAAATGTTTCTGCAGATTTCCCCATAACACTATCGTTTTCAATACATATAAATGTCATTGTTCAGCCTTGTTCAGCCTCCTTTTCTCTCCTTGGTATTTCTTTCTTTCTTCAGTTTTGATATAAACCAGAACTTTTCTTGAAATGAAGTATTAAAATATTTTAAATAATCAACAAATGCAAAAACAAACAGCTCTTAAAGTTTTTTTCTATTTTGTTTTCCACCGAATAAAATGAAATTAGTTTTAAAAAACCCAGCAGAGGGCCTAGAAACACCAGGATTCTTATCTTATTTAAGAGATGTGTCACAACAAGATTTTCCATCAGTTATCACCTCTGTACTAGAAAGGAGCCGGAAGAAAAAGGCAGACTGACAGAATGAATGAATACGGAAGAAAGAAGAAAGAACGGAGGAGTGGCACGTACATTCACTTGAAGACAGTTTGACTGTCTTAAAGAGTAGAATAAGCATCAATTAAGTTCCCCTGTTCTAGTTCACTACCTGCAAGTGCTTACCCCAGCCTAACTCTATATGTTTTTTTTTTCCAGTTAAAACTCCCATTAACTCCAGTCAGCATGGCTACTGGTCAGGGATGAAGGCATTAAATCCTCTGACTATGGCAAGAGAAAATAACTAAAAAAAAAATCCTGTCTAAATTTTGCTGCATTAAACACTGCATGGTTAATACATTTCAATGAAACTTTTAATGTTTCAAAAACATTCCAACGTACTTACAATTTAGTTCACACGCTAAACATGTTCACGGGCACAAAATGTACAATTTTAGATACCTAATTTGAAATTACTGTTTTATACAGCTTGTTAAACAGCCCATTTGAAGGTGGCAGATAAGTAGCTAATTACCAACAAATCTGGCAGCTACAGCTGCAAAATATTTGTATGATAATTACAAAATTGAAAGTAGTTTATTGAAGATCCACTCAGAAGCTAAACAACCCACCAAAGAAAAAAATTAGAACATGCCAGAATTTTTGTTGTTGTTGTTATATGACATCAAGTCATTTTGGTGACCCTGGGGCAAATCGATCACAGGAATGTATTGGCAAAGTTTATTCAGAGGTTATGTTAATTGTCTTCCTCTGTGGCTGAGAGTGTGACTTGTCTGTCACTCACTAGGTTTCAATGGTTATGTGGGGATTTAGTCCAACACCCAAACCATTTGGTTTATGCTTACCTTCCTCCAGTTCTACTCTATCCTATGGCAATCCTTTTTCATAGGGTTTTCATAGCAAGATTTGTTCAGAGATCTGCTACTGAATTCTTCTAAGTCTGAGAGAGTGTGGCTTGGCCAAGGTCACATAGTAGGCTTCCATAGCTGAGCAGGGATCTGGACCAGTCTCCTGGATTTCAAATCTCAAACTCTCCACTACCCCTTGCTGACCCTAGATTTGTGTTACAGGGTTACTGAACAGACCACATTGAAAAAGAACTTTCTTCTATGGAGAAATATAGTTCTTCTATGTGAAACCTACAGTCCCAGTACAATACAGGGGATGCAGGATGAAGTGGGGATTCCTCTATGAGGTCCTAATGTGCTGGCCTAGAAAGGAGAACTGGGCTGCATGTACACTGTAGAATTAATGTACTTTGACACCATTTTAACTGCATGGCTGAATACTATGGAATCCTGGAACCTGTAGTTTAGTGAAGCAATAACACATTGTTATTGCTTCATTAAACTAAACTCTAAACTTTGATCCAATTCAGGGAATGCAGAACGGAAGAGAAGGTTCTCCATGTGAGCAGAAAAGATGCAGATCTCTGCTTGGTCCACAGCTCTTTCAATCTCCAACCATATTATCAGCACAGACAAGGGGAATTGAGATCAGTCTGAGGCTGATCCATTCCTGTTTTTCTGGAAAGTGAAAAATAAATTACATGGGGCTATGGAATGGAAGAACATGTCTTTTTTTCTTCTTCCCTACTGGCAAGTGTTTCTTTTATGCATTGTCGGGGCTTGAGATCAGAGCTTAAATCAAACCAATTAATTGTTCTTTTCTATGTCCCTGCACTATCACTGATCCCTTCTGATAAACAAGAAAAAAGATGTTTCTATTGCCAGCACCATAAAATAAATCACTTATTACTGGGCATCACATTGAATGAAAAAAAAATCACTATTTTACAAATACATATAATAAAATAGTATGGGAGATTATCATTTCCCATGGTATGGTCGCAGTAATTCTATACAATGAATCCATGTGCCTCAACAGAGTCCTGTTTCATCCCCTCCCATGCACAGTCACATTATGGGAAGTCGAGAAATGGGGAAACAGTGCCTCCAATTCCTCTTTGAAGCCTTTCTTCTTTGCTGCATGTGAACCTGATACGTAAACCTTGCATTATGAATCGAGGGAGGTTGGATGAGGACAAGGAAGACAAAACATGTTCATTCGCTTAGTATATATCACTGTAATATCAAAGGAGAATTTATTTCCTGAATCTATCCATTGAACCTTATGTACATGATCATGGTTTGAGTAAAAAGCTTAAACCAAAGTTAATTTTGATTCCTGTGTTTATATGTGCCTTTCTGATTTATGGCGACCCAATCACTGGGTTTTCCGAGGCTGAGTGTGCAATTTGCTGGGGATTTTCCAGTGGGTTTTCATGGTTCAGCAGAAATTCTTCCAAGTCACAGTCCAATGCTCCAACTGCTATGGTTCTCTATAATTCTGGGTACATCTACAATGTAGAATGAATGCAGTTTGATCCCAGTTTAACTGCTATGGTCCAATGCTATAGAATCATGGGAGTTATAGTTTAGTGAGACAGCAGCCTCTGTGGCAGAGAAAGCTAAACAACTTGTAAAACTACAGATCCTATAGCTCCATAGCATTGAGCAACAGCAATTAAAGTGGAGACAAGCTGCATAAATTCTACAGTGTAGATCAGGCATGGGCAAACTTTAAGCAGCTGAGGGGGGAAAGGAAGGGGCCTGAGGCTGTTAGGAATGGTGGGAGTTGAAGTCCAAAACCCATGGAGGGCCCAAGTTTGCCCATGCCTGGTGGAGATGCACACTCTGAATACTTTTTAGAAAGGTTCTTATAAAATCTATTCACTTCACCAAAGCAGCCATTTAAAACTGATTTCATTTTCAGATTTGCTCGTTTATAATTTTGTAAACACAGACTAATGAGATATTGCAGAATTAACTCTCATCAGAAACAATTGTGTCAACTATGGTCATAAAGTAAAACAATATCGAAGCGTCGATGGTTCCAACAGCTGCCTGCATCTTAGCTTGAAAAAGAGATATCTGATAGTTTATTTTCCTATGAAAACTTTTAAATTAAGTGAGCAGGCATAGCCTACTAACAAAATGTACTAACATTTTAGCCTCTCTCCAGTTCTTGACCCCATTCTCCGCCTAACCTGAGAGGATATTTACTCCAAGTAAGAAATGCCTATTGTAACACGGGCTTGAGTTATATGTTCGAATTTTGATAGGTGATCACAGCTGCACCAGAATTAGTTTCTATAGCAACAAGGAAGAAATAATGTGGTGAATTGCATTGTAATACACAAAGATGGGTTCCTCGCAAACAGTCTTATTTTAATAAAACTTTCACGGTTTCAAAAATTAAAACATTTCCTCGAGATTTTCTATTTCTGAGATGTTGATATGTTGCTCCCCCCCACAAAAAAGCCCATATAAATATGACACTGTAATTGTGCCTCTTGAAAACAAATTCAAGATGTGCCCATTAAAAAGCAAGAGATTCCTAGTCTAACTTGATTCACCATTTTCAGGTTATTTTTTTTAAAAGAGATATGTTAAACATACCTTTGAGGAATCCTTTACACAATGCGCCATATGGGCAAGGCTTTGCAATGCAAAACCGTCATAAGCGACTGGCATGAAGGAGCTGGAAAATTAACTCGGACACGGATTCCTAAAACCTATGGCACTATTAAATTTACAGCAGCGTCTCTCCGTACGGCTTGAATGCAATTAAGCAAATGTATTCCTATTCAAGGTTTTATGTACCTTTTAGGGTAACATGTTGTTGTTGTTTTTTAAAAAAAACAGTAAAGTATATTTGTAAGATCTCAGGTCGTAGCGATTTCCAGCCGTATGCTCAACTGAGACGCCTCCTTGTTTTAAGCTATTTATGGCAATTAATTACCAGCATATGTCGGAGCCTTTTATGCATTTTGCCCTTCTAATGCGACCCATTACTGCGGCTCACTCGATCCCCCAGAGTTGCAAAGTATCTTTGGCGTTGCCATGGTGACCAGCGACATGCTTTTTCCTCGCAACCGCTTTGTGTGTCTTATCAAACACCCGAAAACTGACACAGTAGGAATCTGAGCCATCTATATAGGATGAATTTCTAACCTGTCAGTACTGCTCCCTAAGCAAACACCCCCCCCCCCCCCCCCGTCCCAGAAACAACATATAGAAGTAGAGTTTCAAATGAAGGATATCACCAGATCACTCACTTTTCTCCCAAAAATGTCTGACTCATAATGAACTGTTTTTTCTTCCCAATGCCGCTGCTTCAAAAAATGATAATACGTGAACTTCATATAATGTTGACGTTCCCAAGCACGCTGCAACTGACGTTCAGTTTCCGCTTAGAAATGGCATCATAAGTTACTGCCGAGAGGAAGGAGTTTCTCTTTCTCAAATACTACTATCGGCTGGGTCCATCCACTAAAATAAATTCAAGATGGGGAATAGGAGGCATGCCTTCACACTGTGAAGACCGTAGAATCTGCTGTGATGGGTTGAGCATTCCTATCACAGCTTTTCAAACATTTCATATTGGTGACACTTTTTAGACACGCATCATTTTGCAACACAGTCATTCAGTTTTACTAGCAAGCCAGAAGTTAAACCAGGCATGGGCAAACTTCGGCCCTCCAGGTGTTTTGGACTTCAACTCCCACAATTCCCAACAGTCGAGTAGGACCTGGAAGGCTGAAGTTTGCCCATGCCTGGGTTAAATCAACCGCTTATAAGAGATATGGACACACACATATATTTCACAATGAAATGTATGGGAACACAACATATCTCATGAAAACCTTTCATTTGTAATTTTAAAAAATATATCATTGTTTATTTCACATAGTTGCAGAAGTTTCTCATTACAATTGCCCGACGCAGCCAACACACATACATGTCGCTATACACACAGTATGCAAAGCTCTGCTTTATATGGAATTCTAAGCTTCAAACTTTTTCAAAAATGGTCCACATGAATGGTTGAGATAGTGACATCTTTTGCTTTCTGATGGTTCTAAATACACAATCTTTGTTTCATGATATGTATATAACAAACATAAATGAATTTTGGGTTTAGGCTTGGTTCCCATCTCCAAGATATCTCATTATGTACATGCATGCAAACATAGGTTTGCAAACCCAAGAATCCAGGCTTTTGGACTAACCCAGCATCTTATACTCTGATGTTGTGATGTTATTCTTATGCTCTGATGCTATTCAGTGATGTGGGAAGAACTGGAAAATCATCTTCCTACTCTCTCCCTTTTTTCCACTTCCGGGAGGCCATTACACAGCACTATTTTAATGATGTGTCTATCTATTTATGGGAGTATGGTATAGTGAACTTTATTGGACTATGACTCTGAGCACCAGGGTTCCAATGCCCACTTGGTCATTAAACCCACTGGGTGACCTTGGGCAAATCACACTCTTTCAGCCTCAGAGGGAGGCAATGGCAAACTTCTTCTGGACAAATCTTGTGATGAAATAGTACCATGGATGGTTCATCTTGGGGTCTCCATAGATTGGAAATGACCTGAAGGCACACAACAACACAACATACTTATAATTTGTGCGAACATAGTGATACAACCCTTTATCTTCTCAGTAACCCTGCTCGTGTTCCAGTTAAACCAGCACTAAATCGCCATAGTTCAGTCTTAGATGGAACACCTAGAATCAGCAACAAAATATTGCAGTGTATTCATATCTTATGAACAAGTTTTCTAACAGTCAGTCATTCCAGGACACATAAGGGCCCCTTCTACACTGCCATATAATCCTTATCAAAGCAGATAATCTGATTATGAGTCTACATTGCCGTAAAATCCAGTTCAAAGCAGATGAACTGGATTTTATATGGCAGTGTAGATGGGGCCTAAGAAAGCTCAAATTGACAATTCAACTCTTGCTTCCTTTGTATGTTCTGTATTCTTCTTTTCCACCTGACACTGTGTGCTCTTTCATTAATGAGTGAAGTGGGGTGGGGGGCATTGTCTATCACAGTGGTTCTCAACCTGTGGGTCCCCAGGTGTTTTGGCCTACAACTCCCAGAAATCCCAGCCAGTTTACTAGCTGTTGGGGTTTCTGGGAGTTGAAGGCCAAAACATCTGGGGACCCACAGGTTGAGAACCACTGCTCTATATATATTAATTATATATATATATATATATATATATATATATATATATATATATATGGTTTTTTTTGGTACTTCTGCAACACCTCAGAGGTTCTGTCAAGCATGTTAATATACCTCTTTATTTTATAGTAATCCTATTTTGGGTCCATAACTGTCCTCACTCATAATCTGTATATTACGATTGTTGCAATCACCTGTTCTACAGTCATCATATTCTTCTTCATTCGGTCAGTCGTTTCCGACACTTCGTGACCTCATGGACCAGTCTGCACCAGAGCTCCCTGTCGGCCGTCACCGCACCCAGTTCCTTCAAGTTCATGCCAGTCACTTCAAGGACACCATCCATCCCTCTTGCCCTTGGTCGGCCTCTCTTCTTTTTTCCTTCCATTTTCCCCAGCATATGATCTTTTCCCAACTTCCCTGTCTTCTCATGATGTGGCCAACATATTTCAACTTTGCCTCCAATATCCTTTCCTCCAGTGATCAGTCGGGCATTATTTCCTGGAGGATGGACTGGTTGGATCTTCTCGCGGTCCAAGGCACTCTCAGGATTTTCCTCCAGCACCAAAGTTCAAAAGCGTCTATCTTCCTTCACTCAGACTTCCTCATGGTACAGCTCTTGCATCCATAGGTTACTATGGGGAATACCATTGCTTTGACTATGTGGACCTTCGTTGCCAGTGTGATGTCTCTGCTTTTCACTATTTTGTCGAGGTTGGCCATTGATCTCCTCCCAAGAAGTAAATGTCTTCTGATTTCCTGGCTGCGATCTGCATCTGCAGTGATTTTTGCGCTTAGAAATATAAAGTCTGTCACTGCCTCCATGTTTTCTCCCTCTATTTGCTAGTTATCAATAAGTGTGGTTGCCATAATTTTGGTATTCTTGGTGTTTAACAGCAGCCTGGCTTTTGCACTTTCTTCTTTCACCCTGGTGATAAGGCTCCTAAGCTCCTCCTCACTTTCGGCCATCAGAGTGGTATCATCTGCATACCTAAGGTTGTTAATGTTTCTTCCAGCAATTTTAACTCCGGTCTTGGAATCGTCAAGCCCCTCGTGTCGCATGATGTGTTCTGCATACAAGTTGAATAGGTAGAGTGAAAGTATACAGCCCTGCCGTACTCCTTTCCCAATCTTAAACCAATCTGTTGTTCCATGATCTGTTCTTACTGTGGATACTTGGTCTTTATACAGATTTCTCAGGAGACAAACAAGGTGACTTGGTATCCCCATACCACCAAGAACATGCCACAGTTTATTATGATCCACGCAGTCGAAGACTTTGGCATAGTCAATAAAACAGAAATAGATGTTTTTCTGAAACTCCGTGGCTTCCTCCATTATCCAGCAGATATTGGCAATTTGGCCTCTCGTTCCTCTGCCTTTTCAAAACCAAGCTTAGACATCTGGCAACTCTTGCTGCATGTATTACTGGAGTCTGCCTTGCAGGATCTTGAGCATTACCTTGCAGGCATGGGAAATAAGTGTTACAGTACGGAAGTTTGAGCATTCTTTAACATTTCCCTTTTTGGGTATGGGGATATAAATTGTTTTTTTCCAATCTGATGGCCATTCTTATGTTTTCCATATTTGCTGGCATATGGCATGAATCACCTTGACAGCATCATCTTCCAAAATTTTAAACAACTCAGCTGGGATCCCGTCATTTCCTACTGCCTTGTTGTTAGCAATGCTTCTTAAGGCCCATTTAACCTCACTCCTCAGGATGTCTGGTCAAAGCTATCCTCTATATTATTATCCCTCCTATACAGATCTTCTGTATATTCTCGCCACCTGTTCTTGATCTCTTCAGCTTCTGTTAGGTCCTTGCCATCTTTGTTTTTGATCATGCCCATTTTTGCCTGAAATTTGCCTTCAATGTTTCTGATTTTCTGGAAGAGATCTCTTGTCCTTCCTATCCTATTGTCTTCTTCCATTTCCATGCATTGCTTGTTCAAAAATAGTTCCTTGTCTCTCCTGGCTAACCTCTGGAATTGTGCATTTAATTGGGCATATCTCCCCCTATGTGATGTCTCATGGGCCATGTAGTCCCGCTCCTAGTACTATTGTGGCAGACGAAGAGGAAAACTTGGGTTTCCCACCGATTCAGCCAGAATCGGAGCCCCTGCACCTGGAGGATGTTTGCCCTCAAGAAGTCAGCCAAACAAGCCTTGGGCAGAATTCTCCCCCGTTCTCTCGTAAGGATAATTATAATAGAGATAGAGGCGCTAGGGAGGCGAATCGCCGAAGCGCCAGAATCGCTGCCAGACAATTAGCTGATTAAGCCTGTTTCCCTTGGGAAATTCTAAGGAGTCATGCATCTGGACACAGTTTGGGTTTCACTTCTTGTTCTCCAGGGAAAGTGTTCCTTGGCGGGAAAACAAGATCCTATATAGGTGTTTTACCGCAAGGAGATCCTTGCGGAGTCAATTCGTCAGCTTGAGGAGTGAGAACGTGTGTGGACTACGCTACTCCAGTTCCTTGTTTCCAGGACCAAGTTCCAAGCCTGCCTTGTTCCCCGGACCTCGCCACGGACCTTGTTCTAGTTCTAAGCCTGCCTTGTTCCCCGGACCTCGCCACGGACCTTGTTCTTGCTTTTGTTGCCTTGTATCAAGTCTTGTTTGCCAAGAATCTAGTTTGTTTTCCAGCCCTGTTGTCAAGCTTCAATGGACTAAAGGACCTTGTCATTTCCCCACACTTTGCTCGGCAGAGTGTGTGTTTCGGTTATTGGATTATAACTTTGGACCTTAATATCTCCTATTGGACATTATTTTCTTGGACTATATTTGACCTTTCCTGAAAGGTCTATTTCTGAACTTTATTCTTCACTTATTTTTATTGACTTTATATAATCCTTTAATAAAGATATTAGATAGATTCTGGTCTCTGCGCATGGTTATTGGTGCTCTGCAGCCTGGGTCCTGACACCCTATCGCTGTTTCCTTTGGCCTTCCTTCTTTCTTGGGCTACTTCCAGTGTCTCAGCAGACAACCATCTTGCCTTCTTGGATTTCTTTTTCTTTGGGGCGTACTTTGTTGCCACCTCCTGAACAATGTTGTGAACTTCTGTCCATAGTTCTTCTGGGACTCTATTTATTAAATCTAGTCCCTGAAATATATTCTTCACCTCCACTGCGTATTCACTAGGAATGTTTGTTAGGTCATATCTAATTGGTCTCTGTGTTTTCCCCATTCTCTTTAGTTTGATTCTGAATTGTGCAATAAGAAGTTCGTGATCTGAACTACAGTCAGCTCCAGGTCTTGTTTTCACCAACTGGATGGATGTCCGCCACCTTTGGCTGCAAAGGATATAGTCAATCTGATTTCGGTGTTGACCATCTGGTGAAGTCCATGTGTAAAGCCGTCTTTTAGGTTGTTGGAAAAGTGTTTGTTATGCACAGTGAGTTTTCCTGGAAAAATTCTATCAGCCTACGTCCTGCTTCATTTTGTTGTCCCAGACCATGCTTGCCTGTGATCCCGGTTGTCATTTGGCTACCCACTTTAGCATTCCAATCTCCTGTAATGAAAACAATGTCTCTTTTTGGTGTATTATCCAGTAGGTGCTGCAGATCCTCATAGAACTGATCTAATTCTGCTTCTTCAGCAGCTGTGGTTGGGGAATATATTTTAATCACTGTGATGTTAAACGGCTTGCTTTGAACTCGAATTGAGATCATTCTATCATTTTTTGGGTTGTATCCAATCACTACTTTTGCAACTTTATTATTAACTATGAAGGCTACTCCATTTCTTTGGTGTTCCTCTTGTCCGCAGATGATCTGGTGGTCATCTTTTGTGAAGTAGCCCATTCCAATCCACTTCACTGACTCCCAGAATGTCTATCTTTAGTCTTGACATTTCGCCAATGACGACGTCCAGTTTGCCCTGGCTCATAGATCTAACATTCCAGGTTTCTATAGTGTGTTATCTTTAGAACATCGGATTTGTCGTTCACTTCCAGCACCGTCGGCCGTTAGCCTTCCTTTCGGCTTTGAGCTAACTGCGTCATCTGGGGCTAGTTGGACTAGTCCTCTGTTCCTCCCCAGTATCATTTTGACCATCATATTAAGTTATGTAAACTCAATCTGCATAGTAGAAACCCTGCTGCCGTTTCTATCAGGAAGACGATTGCTGCTGATGCAGAATAAATTGTTTAAATTAGGAGACTTTTTTGTAGGAGGAAAGATCTACTCAAGGTCTGGTGGGAAAATAATACAGTAGAGTCTCACTTATCCAACGTTCTGGATTATCCAACGCATTTTTGTAGTCAATGTTTTCAATACATCATGATATTTTGGTGCTAAATTTGTAAATACAGTAATTACTACATAGCATTACTGCATATTGAACTACTTTTTCTGTCAAATTTGTTGTATAACATGATGTTTGGGTGCTTAATTTGTAAAATCATAAATTAATTTGATGTTTAATAGGCTTTTCGTTAATCTCTCCTTATTATCCAACATATTCGCTTATCCAACATTCTGCCGGCCCGTTTATGTTGGATAAATGAGACTCTACTGTATTGACAAGGAAAGGTTGTAAATCACGCATGAAATGCTGGACTGGTTTGAGTTGACATGTGTAGGAGACAACAAGCAATGTTCTGATACTTTCCCAGGCCCAGAACCATAAAAAATGCCATGTAGCCTCAAGCTATATTATAACCATGGCTTTACTAACAGATCTAGTTTTGTTACCATGCCTCATCTCTGTGTTTTTAACTGTGGGAAGCTACTAACATAGCCAGAATGAATATAGAGATGGCTATCTTTCCATGTTATAAATAGTACCATTCAGCATATGATTAACGGTCAGTATTTTCTGTTTTATTTCAGGGAGTGATCAGCCTTATATAAGATTCACATCTTCCAAATATGCACTTGTATTAACTCTATTTTTTAACCTGCCACTCATATAGTATACGTACTTAAAATTCAGAACATGTTTATATTACCCAAACAGCAGGCTAATGGAACTGCAAACCAGACAGTCATGCATTATTGAAATCAGTATCCTAAGGCTGGCAACTTCTAGTCAAAGATGCCTCTAAATTAGATAGGGTGTGACTTTAACATGAAGAAGGTGTAGCTAATTTCTCCCTTTATGTGACAAATTGATGCATTTTGCAAAGGAAAGCCATTAATGTGCAGAACCCATATAATGGTGCATTTGTAAACTACTGGTAAAAGGATGCACTACTACAAAATAAAACCGGGTGACGGTAAAACAAAGTCAATGAAGCTTAAATACAAAAATATGTACTAGTTCAACAAAAGGAAATGAAAAACAGGTTTAATTGAAAAGAAGAAAATAAAGGATTTTTGTACAAGCCAAGGAAAAAATCAAGATGTGCTACTAAGAAAAGCCTGTATAAAGAAAACTGAAGGAGGTCCAGAAAGCACTGGGTAAACCCCAATATACAGTATAGCTTCCATTCTTCTAAAGGCCAAACTAGGGAAGCTGGCAACTCATGCAATTAGCAACAATGGAATGGTTTTAAGTAGATTGGGAAAAAAGTGAAAACACTTTTAATGTGTTGTCGAAGGCTTTCATGGCCGGGATCACAGGGTTGTTGTATGTCTTTCGGGCTTGTGTGGCCATGTTCCAGAAGTACTCTCTCCTGACGTTTCGCCCACATCTATGGCAGGCATCCTCAGAGGTTGTGAGGTATGGATAAACTCCATACCTCACAACCTCTGAGGATGCCTGCCATAGATGTGGGCAAAACGTCAGGAGAGAATACTTCTGGAACATGGCCACACAGCCCGAAAGACATACAACAACCAACACTTTTAATGCTTTGCTTTCCATGCTAATCCTGACTCAGACTGGATATCTGTCTCTGCCTTGGAAACAAGTTCAATTTGCATGACATGTTGGCCAAGACCTTGTTCATCAATGGCATAGTACAAAATTAGGCTAATGTAACAATGTTGGATTACTAGACTATAGAATTGAACAGTCAATTGTGAATAGGGTAGGGGTATTCTCCCATCGAATAACAGACAATTCTATTTCCCATCCATCCAGATATTTTATCCAAGTTAAGATATGGGTTAAAGAAAACATTTTGCTGCAGAGGGCCTACACAGGCATCCTACAAACCTGTTTGAAGTTGGGAGAGGGGCACAAAGATCCACTGATTGTGGATCAATCGGATCCAAAGAATGTTTCCCTACCTCATTTGGCAAGATGCTCTGATAAGAAGCAACCCGACTGATGAGAATCAGTGCTAGAATCAGTTGACAACTGGAATAGTCCCAGTCTATGATTTTGGATCATGTGATTTTAATGTTTATATTTGGTAGTTTTAATTCTATGTTCTCATGTCTAAATGTTGGTTTATCTTATATTCAATCATTTTATTAATCTTAATGAATAGTTATGTGTTTTTTGTTTAGATTTTATGATTTGGTTTTATGTGTATGTTAGGCATTGAATTTTGCCATTATTGTGTTGGTAACTGCTTTGAGTCCAGTCCCTCCTCTGAGTGAGAAAAGCAGTATATAAATACAGTAAATAAATAATAAATAATAGAGGGCAAAGCAAAAAAGGGAAATAGAGTGTTTCCATAGGAAAGTTGTGAGTGTCCTCTCTGGGGGAGGTGTTTGTTTACCCTCTGACAGAGCTGTGGATATGGTTTATCTCTGCTAATACTACAAAATTAACCCTGTCTTCACAAGCACGCTGCATTTGGATCTCAGATTTCTGCTCTGCATGGTATATACACCAATCAGCTTCAGTGGATTTTATTGCTTGATCCTGAACTTCTGATGAGTTCTTTTAATATAGCGTTTCTGGCTGGATACGTGTTGCAGCACGTATTGGGGGTGTACATTTTGTAGATATCGACTTCAAGCTGGCTTGAAAACAGATTTTAGAGCCTAGATAGATGGGGACAGTGACAGCATCCTGGATATTATTCTGTAATTGTACTATTTAACATGGCAACTAGAAAGGTCCTACATAACAGAATACATCTTTTAGTAGACACTGCTTCCACTTCCAAAACTGGGAGCAGAGACCTCTCTCCTTTTTTCTCTAGCAGACTACCCTAAAAACATATTAGGGTAGTTCTGGTAACCATCTGCAGCAGTTTTTAAATGTCATGAAGTTATAGGTGGGTTATCAAAGCAAAGGACAGCTTGCTAAAAATTTGTGGTACGGCACTCCAGGCTGAGACATATACAACTTGTCCTTGCATTGAGAACTGTGGGAGGGCATGACAGATCAGAACATTAGCAGTAAACACAAAATTAATTTCTCTCGTTATATAAAGCAGCAAACAATATTGTAGAATGCAACTTGATACATGATTTTTCAAGGGTAATTTGTCTGAGATACAATTACAAAGGTTTCTCATTGTGATTTAAAATTACAGATTAATCATGCTGGTCTATGGAAGTTTGGGAGGATAACATTGCTTGTCACATATTATTTTTGGTTCCAGTTCCTTCTGCAATCATTCTATCTGGAAATATTGAGAATGCAAGAAGTATGGAATCCTGTTACTGTCGCAGAAACAAACCCAGGAAGATTTGGATACGCAGGGCAATTGGGGAGTGGATAAATCGTTATGATCCAAGAACTCGCTATATTAATACGACTTGATGGTTCCTTCAAGTATTCACTCACCCTCCAGAACTCCAGAATATTATTTCATGTTACCCCTTGTTGTTGGGGATGTACTCTGAAGAAATGAGAAAATTAAACTTTTGCAGTACCCAGTAGGACAACTGGGGCGATTGGAGATTATTATTTTAAGCATTTTCAATAATTTTGGACATGAAACCAAATGTGTATACATTGAATTATCAGAAAGCACAATCTCAGCCACCCATGTGGACAATTTTGGCATTTTCTGAATTTTGGAATTCTGGAAAAAGGATGCTCAATCTGCAAAGGAGTCCATTAAAAACAACCAGCGTCATAATAAAAATATTAAACTTGCTCAAATTTTTAAAACTGCAAAAAACAAAACAAAACCATGGAGCCAGTAAAATAAAGATATATAACTTCAAGAACTAATAGATTCAGGCACAAACGACAATCAAAATAATACTTCAACCATAACACTTCTAAAATCATGGCTGTGTGTGTGTGTTTTATTTATGAGTCTGAATTAGGCTCATAGCACATGGAAAATGAAAGTTTAATCCTTCCCCTACTGCCAATGATCCCAGTCCTGATAACTTCTCTCTCTGTGGTTATCAGTTCTAGTACCAGCAAGAGCTTTTTTCCCCTCCTCAGGCAAACAGCCAGCAACAAGGGATAGGAGAACAACCATCAGGATCACAGCTAGGAAGAAAGAATTAGACCTATTCTCCCTGAATGATGCAATCCTGATAACCCCCTCCCCCTTTAAATCTAATACTCAATTTAAAAAATCTGGAAATAATTTTTAATGAGCCATTTAGTGTCAGGCCTAATCTGGCTCTAATTAGATAACAGAGGGCCTCACATGAGATCTAAGGGTACTGGCAGACTTCTGTGGAAGTAGCCATCCTTGAGTTATTGATGTCAAACCATTCAAGACTCTGAAGAGCCAAGACAACCCTTTGAACTATGCTCAAAAGGTCAAGATATGGAGGGAAGATATCATGGGTGCATTTACACTGCAGAATCAATGCAGTTTGACACCACTTTAACTGCCATGGCTCAATACTATGGAATCATGGGAGCTGTAGTTTTACAAGGTCATTAGCCTTTGCCAGAGTGCTGGTGTCTCACCAAATTACAATTCTCAGGATTCTATAGCATTGAATCATTCCAATTGAAGTGTTCTCAAACTTCATTATTTTTACAATATTGATACACCTCACATCATAACCAGATACAGAAGATAAAATTAATGGCATTTCACCTCAGCTTTACAAATGTTGAAACTGATTTTTTTCGAGAACAGAAGGGAACTTGCAAGTTCACACAGAATGCTTCAAAGAGAACGGTACAGAGAAAAGGTAGCTTCGTAAGGAAGCAACAATTTTTGATGCCTTAACCCATCTATGCAAATGTGTAGCAAAAACCTCTATGGTAAACTGACATCAGTTTCAGATATTCCTCCCCTTCACACAAAAGCCCTTACCTATTCTGTGCTGCGTTTCCCCTATTGCTTCATCTGTTCCATTTCCCCTAGGTTGATCACTTTTTTCTTTTTGGAGAGAAGATAGAGATAAACAATATGCTGAGTACTTCTGGTTTTCTTTCTCTCCTGTTAGCATTTCATCATCTTCTGCATACCTTGCCAATTCTTTGTTCCTGCTTGGACAAAAGGTCCTCTTAAATTTTTTAAGTGTCACCAGCAAGCTTGAGCTTGTCTTGCATTTTACCTTTTCTCCCTACACATTGTAGCTATTTGTTTGAATTCCTTTTTGATGGTTTTCCCTTTTTTCCTCATTCTTTAACACGTCCCATTTAAATCCTTGCTGTTGAAAGTTCTTTAGACATCCATTCTGGCTTCTTTAGAAATTTCCCATTTCAACCCCACACTGGCACTGTTTGGAAGTGTACCCTGTAAGAACTCCCTTCTCTTTAGTATTCCTGATCACAGACTACTAAAAGGGAAGTGTTTTCCTAGTATACTAAAATCAGGTTTCTTAAAATCTAGAATACATGTATTACACACAATACCTTTCTGCTGTATAACAAAGCCCAGGAGAACATGGTCAATCCAACCTAGGAATCCTGCCTCTTCCACTTCAATAACTAGGTCTACACTGTTGGTTAGATCTAAAAAGGCTAATGTCGCATATTCTGCTTACTGGACCATGAAACTGTAATACAAGTGAGGAATTTGTTGGACCTTATATTTTTTACAGAGTTTGACAACAAATATCTGGAGTCAGATGACATCAGTAGGATAGAATTATAAAGAACCACACCTGATTCAGTGACCAGCTAAGTCACTATGACATAGTCATGTACAGATAAAATCCAAAATAGTTTCATATATCTTTCTCTTAGAAAAAATGCCTTTGGCACCAACACAGAGTCAAAAAGGACTATTAATTCTCTGTGTGTCTTTTCTTTAATAGTAAGGAGAAGGAGGGGAGGAAGAAAAAATTCAGACATAACGATCCTTCACCACAGAATTCATGGAAGTTGATGCAGCCTTTAATCTCCCCACAACAGCATAAATTACGACCAACTGCTTGGATGTAGCACAATTCTACATGTAACTCTATCTTCAAAACCTTAAGATCAATTACAATCAATGGGAATTTTGCCAGTAACTTAGATGGAAGATAGATTTGCATCCACAATGTGGAAGGAAAAATTTAATGTTCACTAACTATAAACACATTATAAACATCAGCCCTCCTCCAGAAGCCTACAGTTTGCTGTTGCTTTTAACTTGGCAGCTTGTAGTTAAAAGATTCTGATGCTTAATTGTTTGGAGTGGGGAAAGGCAGCTGGGAAGGAAAAGAAGACACTGGGTTATCAGAAATGCTTGTGTTTGTTCGTCTTTTGTAAGCCTGCTTTCTTTTATTTAAAATCTAAACTGTCACTGAAAGAGCTTTTAAAAAGATTCACATGCTCCCACCCACCCACTGCCAGCAGTCTTTCATTTTCACTACTATTAAAAATCAAATCTTTTCTAAGTAGGGTTGCTTCTGTGTAATAATGATGCATGGAACGTCTGCAACTGAAAAAGTTGTTCTGAAAAGGGAAAGTTTTCATTAACATTTTATTTTTAATAACAACCACAACATTTGTTTGTGTATATTAGGGCTTTCCTCTCCTGCAAATATTGCTTTAAAAATGCTGTACTGGAAATACAGCTTGTCAAAGGTGATTCCATTTAAGGATTCAAAGCAAAATTAAGTGAAACAGTAAGAGCAGACTGCTATTTTAAGCCCATTCACTTGAACAGTATGGCACTAAATTAGATTTACAACTATATTTTGCTTGTTGAACATTTACCTACATCAGCAACAACAATCTCTGCTGAAGATATGAATATACACCAACTGGAATCATATGGCTGTTATGAGACGCAATACATTTCAAAGTAAAAAGCCACGTTCTTTTACATAACAGTGAAACTGAATGGGAATGATAGTGTCTGCACCTAAACAAACCTGCCTATGCTTGCAGATAGGCCTTGCAGGTTAAACAGGGCACCACATACTAGATAGGATGTTTTGATAATGACTCCACATTTCTAGAATCCTTTTACAAAAGACAAATTGTCTTGTTTCTTTTCTCATTTAAGCGAACCTTTAGAATTACTTTGTTTTTGGTCACTTTTAGTCATTATTGTTTTCTGCCACACTCTGACAAGCACAACTCCTGTTCTTCCTCCCAACTGTGGAACTGCAGAAGTGGGAGGGAATATCCTGAAACATATGCTGCTATTCTTTCTGATTCCATAGCTGGAAGGAAACCATGGATGCCGCAAGAGCACTTCAGGCACGATGTACAGCTAAATTAGCAAATTCTCATTTCCAGGCAAGAGAAGTGACAGCTTCCTTAATCAGTGTAAACTGGAGGCAAGAGCATGCTATCTTGAAAGCTGTCTTGGGTCTGCATAGGTGAGAACACAAGCAAGCAGAGGCCTGGCAACTGGATTTTTTAGTTTTGCATTCCAGGACAATAAAAGATAGTATCTCTGGTTGTAAACTTATCTTAAGTCACTTGTGAACTCAGCAAGATTCAGAAGTGTTTTATACGTGCTAAATCAGTCTTTCTACTGTCCTAATAAAAACAGACAACGTTAAACTGTACAAGCTGCATTTTCTGTTTTAGCGGTAGTAGCAAATCTCTTAAATGTAAAGTAGTAATGTAATATCTTGGTGTGCTTTATGTACTTGGAAGAAATAATATTTATGTCAGAAAGCCAAGACTTTTAAATTTCTATACAAGAAAAATGTTTTGTTCACAATATATTTAATGATAAACGAAATATTATCCCTGATGGGAAAAACAGATGATAACATTTATAGAGAAGATCACATGGAAATGCTGGGAAATATTTACCACAGCTTGCTTTTCTTATATTTAGGGTATGTCGCTGATTTGCTTTTTTAGACTGCTAGGTTAAAAGAAAGATTAACATGGCCACCTAGAGGTGAAGAGAATAAAGAGAAAGTAGGACAGATTATTTTTCCTATTGTACTTCAGTATGAAACTATGAAAAAATACAAATATTTTCAAAGTGTTTTGGTAATTAAAATGCATTTCACTCCTAAAACTCTGTCAGGAAATGCCAGAATACAGTCTATTGGTAAACATACTGTAAATGAGCTTCACTAGCATAGCTATTATTAAATTCCAATCTGGTATGAGAAAGTAAACTTTCTAACTTCTTATCTGAGCCTTCGATCTTATTTTTCAATCTATTATGAAAAAAGTTATTATACTGGGATTTCTTTAATTACATGTTTAATACCATGCTCTTAATATAATGATACTCAGAGCAGACCATAATGTAAATAGCAAGTCAATAGCAGGAAGGTCGACACCAAAACTAGTTCAAATATTCTGCAGATCATATAGCAGCAGCAGCAAAGACAAAATGTGTTCAGATTTTAGATCTAAAGGATTCAAGGAAAGACTAAATACTTAACAAATTCTGAAAGAACAAAATACATCAAAGTGGACTCTCTGGGAAGAAAGTTTCAAAGCAGCTCCGAACCAGAGCTTTCCAAAGTGTGTGTTGTGACATGTTAGTGTTTAGGTATGTCACACGAACATAATGAGAAATGGCAAATATATTGAAAATGTATGTTATTATCTTGCAAATCATATATTTTTAATGTTGTGGCCCCATATATTTCATTATTACAATTTATGTGTGTGTGTGTATCTCTTACAAGGGGTTGATTTAACCATGCCACAAAATGAAGCATGTCTTAAAAAGTGTCTCACCAACATGAAATGTTTGGAAAGCTCTGTTATTAACTCATCTCTGATGGTGGTAGGATCCAGAGCAGATTCTCTGAGGTAAATGTTACAGACAGGCACATACAGGAAGAATATAAATGTGGAAATATCTCAAATCTTGATTTCACTTTATTTCTTTAAATCCCATGTACAATACTTTCCAGCCTTACTTCATACTGGGCTGTTTTCATCCATTATTGAAATTTGTGCAATTTTTATACAGGTTTCCTGATTTGCACATTTATTTGTACAATTTATATAATCACTGCTTTTTCAACTGTGGGTCCCTTTACCTCAATGCTAGCGTCCAGAAAATTTTGCCAAGAGCAAAAGTTATCTTAATGCCACATATTGGCTCTTTTAGACATTCACCTGAACATGTTGTGCAATTTACAGTGGATTCTGCAAACACTTCAGCTGTATTTCATGAAAAGGAAAATCAGCCTTTTTAGCAAGACTTGCAAATGCTGCTTCATTATCTGTAAATATTTGAATTTTATACCTATTCCTATACCTGTAAAATAGGCGTCCAGAGTGAAAAGCTCAAGAAGCTCTGGTTTAAATTGCATCCATTTTAGCCATTCATATTGTTAAATACGTTTACTATTCTGAGTGCAATGTATTGCTTGGAAGCAATCTATAAGCTTCATAAATGTATGAACAGTCAACATACCCAATATTTCTGACAATCCTCACAAGATCTAAAATACTATTTTGTTCAAGTAAAAATTCTTTTTATCTTCGGGGAGGAGGTTCTTCAGTATCTAAGCCAAGCCAAAATGCTTTAAATAGAAATATTTGTACAGTATTATCTATATGTGAATTTTATGGTGGTATTTGCACATTCCAAGACATAAGAAAGTACAAATTAGCTACCAATAACAAGATGGTGATGATTTCTATTTCATTCCACTTCTAAATGTAACATCTGGTGGTTAAAATGCATCCCGACAGATGCTGGTGAAGTGCAATTCCTAGCAGTATCAGCTAGTATAGCCAACAGGAGTGGCATCAGGAGGACTGTAAAGAGGGGCTTACACTGCTGGCTGGCTCTTCCTGTAAGTTTTGTTAAGGAAATGAGGGGCTGGGGGGCACCCTTCCACTCCTTCGGGCTCCAGGAGCCCAAAGAACCGGGATGGCTGTGGGGATTTACCCCGCAATCCCAGGAGTCCATCCCCACAGCCCAACACCTGAAAAGATCCAGACCTTGCAGTAAAGTCCTGATCTTTTCAGGTGTTTTTTAAAAATCCAGAATAAATTGGAAAATCCTGGGTTTGCTCTGGATTATTCTGAATTAACTTGAGGCATCACTTGGACCCCACTTGGAGCCGCAGGTTAACCCAAAACCCATCATGGAAGAGTTTGGAAGGGCCCACAATTTACATTAATCCGGGTTTACCTGAGGCGTCATTTGGCGCCTCATGTACGCCTGTTACCTATCACTGGGTTTAGTGCCTGTATAAAAGGGCCCTAAAGCCTGTTAGCTCTTGGATAGGCATTGTCTTTATGGCTTGGTTCCAAAGAATGTGCATAGAATATGCACATTCATTATAATCATTTATTGTCTTTATTTGTATCCCACCTTTCCCCAAACATGTGAGACTCAAACATTGTACAGATTACACAAAACATTAAAATAAAAAAGTATCAATAATGCTTAAAACAATTTATCGTATATTAAAAATAATAAAAAGTAATTTTAAAATATTTCCTGAAAAGAAAACATGTTTCCTGAGCAAAAAACATGTTTTCTGCACCAAAAAATGTTTTTTTTTTTTACTGTAATAGATTGTTTCAATTACACAAACACTGCAATGTGCATTATGCTGCCACTGCATATTCTTCCCAAGATAGTCTTTCTGAGTGTTGGGAAGCCTGTCATTATGCCAGGAAATGCATAGCAACCAATCTTATTTTAATCCTTATGTGTGGTATCAGAAGCATTAACAAATGTATTGTGACACAAACTTCTCTAAATCAATTGCACTGAAGATTATTTTAGCATAAATATAGGACTTTAACACAGAATACTCATCATGCACATAATGTTCATAGAAATATAAAAGAATGCACATCTGCTCATGATGAAATTATCTTAACAGCAGTAAGTGTTTCCAGTAAAGAATTGTTCCTTTATAAAGTATATGTATGTGTCCTTTGTTAAAGCATTTTATGGCAGTGACTGCACATATAATCATTGTCAGATGGAGGCTGTTCCATTCAAGTTAATTTCTTACAATCCATATCTCTCAGGTATCCTTTGGGTTGTAGTTCAGTGATACAATAGTACAAGATTTTGAAGCAAATTTGAAAATAATGCCAATATGGCCCAAAGCAAAATTCAGCCCTAGTGATATTCAGCTAAGATGCAATTTCTGAAGTTTAAATAATTTCCTGATGGATTTCTTGTAGTAGCAATGTGCTTATGACATTTAACTAATAATATAAGCTTAATTATAAACAGAAACAATAGAGAAATTTATTCACTGGCAGTCATTTATTTTATAGCAGGGAACCATTATTTTTAGTTTGAAACCTGTAAGGGGTTTTTTAAACCTTCATTCAACTTTCTAAAGTAGACAAATTATTGAAGTAAAGGCAGATAAAGGAACGAATGATCCTCGATAATAAAATTTGTATCAATAGAATTCATCATCAAACACAAAAAATTGAGACTTCTCAATATTCACTACTCATAAATTTTGGCAGTTCTTCTGAGATCTACCACTAAGGAATACTGAGAGTACTTCATTATATACCTTCCAAAGTCAAATGTTCTAAATAACAAATATGGAGAAAGCAGTACGATCAATTCTTGCATGGGAGAAGAAGCAAGTTGCAGTGAGTCCTTTAGAAAAGTGCATAAGAGGATAGTATGACAAAACACTCAAGTAGAGCATAAACATTACTATTAAACTGATTTTTTTTTGCTTTCACACTTAATGATAAGGGTGGATTTCCTGCTACAAGTTTTAATGGTCTCAAAGCTTAATTTTAACACAATTTTTTAGTTGCTTTCCCTCAAACAAATAAAATGTCTAGGTAACAAGTTAAGCATTAGGCTTTTCTGCATAACTTACACCTGTACAATCTACTGACACTAATTTAAGGGATTTGGGGGGGGGGGGGTGTCTAAATCTGCTTATTGAGATGCCAAACACCAAGGATCCCTCAAGACACTTGCTATAGTTAGAATACCCTCTTTACTGACACTTTTGGGAGGTTTATTAATGGAAGAATCAGTAATTTAATCGTGTTTCAGTTCTCCCTATGTAAAGGACAATGGTTAAGCACAAGGAAGACTTTCCAGCATTATTATATTGTTACAATTCTATCAAATTCTTTAATAATGGTACAGCGAGGAAAATCTTTCCTTTCCTGTTGGAAAACTATTGATCCTGAAAATCGTGCCTGTTATCATTATTAAGCCATTTCATCTAAACATGTTAATATCTTTAGATAAGACAATCTCCTAGAAAATATCTTACTAGATATTGGATCTGAAATGTTTTGGAGGTTTTAAGATGAAAAAGAGGTTTAAAATGTAGTTCTCTGACTGGTCATCTGCACATTCACACATATGGAGGAGCCTGTGGGAAGTTCAGAAGCAGTGAGGCGGAGGAATGACAGGTCTGATTGTTGTGTCAGGAGGTCGGAGCTAAATGGGACAAACTCATACGTGAGATTTCACCACAAAGAAGGATTATTCATACATTTTACATTTTTCTTTTGCTTTATCACAAAATATGTACTAAAGAAAAGACAAAAGTTAGCAACTTTTTGTATCTGCCAATGACAAAAAAACAAAAATAAAACTTTCCTTGTATGGCAATTCTTTCTTAGGATCCTATGTTCATTTTTCAGAAACAATCCTTAGATACAAAGCAGCTTTGAAAATAAATTCACAAAAATTGAGCTCTTTTATTCATTGTGATAAGTCAGTAGCCTAAAATAGAGAATCAACTCTTTGCTCCCTTAGCTATTTTATGGACAATTTTGAGTTACCAAGGAGACCATCTATATATTCATTGTTCAGTGCTACTACAATATATAAAAGTCAAGGTTTTCTGTTTTCCAGGACCAAAGCCTGTGATAACTATTTGAAGGACTGTTTACACTGTGTACTATAACTGAAGATCAAGTTAATTTTACACACAGAGACACTTGTGGATGCATACTATACACACAGAGAAAGGGGGGGAGGGGGAGGGAGAGGGAGAGAGGGGGGGAGTATGGATTAATCTTAAAGAAATTGATGTGCCACAACATTTGATTGCCCGATGCACTCAGGATAAAAGGCAGTTGGATAGACTCAAATTAAGGAAGTCATCACTGAGTTGAAAAAACCTAATCAGAGGTGTTGGAGACAAAGTAACGGAGGTTCTCATTCAGGGTGCCACCAAAAGCCTTGAATGACTTAATGGCAACTACCACAACACAGTACACACATGTAAACATACTTGATATTCAGCTATGTAAGATAAGCACATTTAATCACATCCATTTCAGATGAGATTCCCCCAGAGCATTAGTATATCTGCCTATCTGCCTATTATCCTTACCATTTTATATTTCTTAGAACAAGAGAGAGAGAAAAGACTCCATTCACAATCTAAAGATTACAGCAAAGGCTTGGTCCCTCAGTACTGCTTATAGGAAATACATTCTAAGACAAGCAAGTTTTATGTGTCTCGCAATGTATTGTCCTTGATAGCAACTAAAGGGAAAGTATTCCTGATAATACACAAGAAGTCTAAGAGAGTAAGGAGGACTAGCTTTCAGACTATTCTTTTTGAAACAGAACCTTTTATCCACCTCGCTTTGGGTGGGGGAGATTTTTCATTCTTACTGAAAGAATAAAGAACCTGCAATTTTAATAGCTAACATCCCATTAAATTTCCACCTGGGGGTGAATGGATGAGCAGCTGCTAAGGAACCGTGGAAGAGTACCATGATATATGACAACTGCAGCCAAGACTGCTATAGATGAACAACTCCAACAATGCCAACAAAAGAGGACTGGTTATTAAAATTTACTGGCTTAAAAGGGAAAACTGCCCATATTGATTGTTTTTATTGATGTTGATGTTTTTTACTGGGATAACTGTTTTATTGCTTTGTTACTGTTTTGTTTGTTTTATCGGGCCTGGCCCCATGTAAGCCGCCCCGAGTCCCTTCGGGGAGATGGGGCGGGGTATAAAAATAAAGTAGTAGTTGTTATTATTATTATTATTATTATTACTATTATTATTATTATTATTATATTGATTAGAGAAAAATAACTAAAGAAGATTTGCAAGGACTGGAGATCCTGAATGACTATTGGCAGGAAAAAAGGATCATGTTATATTAATTGTATGTTTTGATTGTATTAACTCATGTATAAAATCAAGAAAAGATGCCATTACTTGCACATACATTAGAACAGATTTTAGGAACAAAATTATAGAGTTGGAAGAGACCCTCAAGAGCCATCCAGTCCAACCCCCTGCCATGCAGCCCGTTTAAAAACCTCCAAAGAAGGAAATTCCACCACACTTCGAGGCAGCATATTCCACTATCAAAAAGCTCTTATCATCATAAAATTCTTCCTAATATTTAAATGGAATCTCTTTTCCTGTAGTTTGAATCTATTGCTCTGTGTCCTAATCTGAGACAATTGGAAACAAGCTGGCTCCATCTTCAATATGATATCCTTTCAAATATTTAAACATGGCTATCATTTCACCTCTTAACTTTCTCTTTTACAGACTAAACATATCCAGCTCCCTAATAGGGCATGGTTTCCAGACATTTTATTATTTTGGCTGCCCTCTTTTGAATATGTTCCAGATTCTCAATATCCTTCTGGAATTGCAGTGCTCAAAACTGGATTCAGTATTCCAGGTGAAGTACATTTTTGCAAATCTGTAGTTTTTAACTGTGTTTGAAAATCTTTAGAAAGTCATTAGATAATTTTAATAGTTTAGTAGCACACTACTGTCCAACTTCCTTTAAGTGATAGCCACCCAACTTTTATAATGTCATCAATTCTACCTCTTTTTCTCCCCCACCCCCTTCATACCATTACAGAATTCCCTCCCACTGCCTACATTTCCTTTCTTCCATCATTCATTCCTCTCTTCTGTACATGTAATCACATGGCATGGTGCAAGAAGCTTTGCAAGTAAACTCTAACCCCATCGCAAATAATTCACTGAAATGAAACGTAATATAAGAGCTGTCCTTATAGAATTTTCTGAGATATCAAGTCACTCCAGGAAGTTGACTGTGCATAGTAGTACTTTGAAAAATTATCAGAGAGCTATTTGCCAGACAAAATGATGAAATAAAGTCCATCAGCATATAAGGATGATAGATTTATAAGCAGAATAAATTAAGATGACTTAATTAAAAAGAAGGGAGAGAGAAAAACAAGTAAGGTTAAAAAAAAGAGAGCGAAAGTACTAAGGAGTTTTTGGTATGTTAGTTGTTGAGTAAAACAAGAAATACTGGTGGTAGCAGGACATGCCATTAGCTTCCTTGAAGCTCAATATAATATTGCCAGTATTATGCCATGAGAAAGAACAGCCTAGGTTTATGGCATTTTAAAAACAGAACAAGTAATAACTACGTCAAAGAATAACAAAACACTTGTCAACTGACCTTATAGGTAACAGAAAGAATTATCCCAATAGTGTGGTGGGGAAAATGTTTAATAAATGCTATCCAAAAGTCATGCCATTTTAGAATAGCTACTTCTTAATCACAAAATACATTATCAAAAACAATACAAACCATTATAAAGTGCACATTTTATGTGCTATGCTATTTTTATAAGAGAACTTTTACAAAGGTTTTTCAAAAACTGAAATACACTGTGATCAATGTTATGAACTCAGTTGTCTATTCATATGTTTCTAATATTCAGAAGCAGAAAAAATCTGGAACTATCATTATACTAATACATTAGTTGAGATAACAAAAATATTACATGTGAATGTTACGGTTGTAATGTCCAGCTTGTTGCAAAATAAATATATCCCCCCCCCCTCAAAAAAAAAAAACGGTGAAAGGCTTGGTTTATTGTTGTGCAAACTAAGCACATATCACAGAATATTCTAAAGATAAAAGCTAGTTTCTTGTTTGGAAGCCTGCTCATATTCCAATATTCTCCTAAAGAACAGATAGTCTTTATTCATGTAAGAGCTGACTATGAAAGGTGTTCTGTTGTATTTTTAAATTATTAAACAAAGGTCCCACACCAGTTAAAAACAGAACAGACACACCAACTCCTGCAAGCTTGCACACCAGAATAGCTGTTAATAAAAAGGCTACAACACTACAAACAATAATGCAACAAATGACTTTAGAACAGCAGCATTTTTACAACAAATAACAAACTATTTTTAAAAATACCAGGACCCACAACAATGCATTTTCCTAGTAACGAGATTTGCGCGAAAATGCTATCGTTTTGTTTCGGCCATTCATCTACACAAAACGAATGACGACATTTTCGTAGGAAACGAGAGGCAACACGAAAATGAAAGCCATACAGTCATCGTGCTTGCTTTCATATTCCTTTAGTTTTGGTCTTGTAACAACAAGCAGGTACTGATAGAGGGCTGCTTTCCCATTACAGCTGATGTGTACCAATGGGTGTTAATAATAATATTAATATTAATAACAATAGTTATTCTGAACCCTAAGCTGAGTCTGAGAGAGGAGTGCTTACCCATTACATCTGATGTGTACTAATGGGTGTTAATAATAATAATAATAATAATAATAACAATAGTACTCTGGGAAAGACCCAAACGTTTTAAAGGTTGATGGGCTAAAAGGGGTCAAAATGCCCTCCATGTGTGGCGATTTTACCCCTCTATCCCAAAAACTGAGCGGGGGGGGGGGGGGGTGAGCCTTGGAAGCCCTCCCATTGCCACCCATAACACGAAAATGTTCATGTTTTTCGTTAGCCAGATGAAAATTTGTGTCGTATAGACAGCCAATTTTTATTTGTAGGACACAAATATGAAAATGAGACGAAACGAATGAAACTACACAAAACAAACAGCAATTCCACACAAAAGCACACTAGTAACGAGTAATAGAAAACATTTTTTAAAGAAGTAACATTCCAGGTTCTACTTTCCCCCAGGCAGCTACACAATCTCATCAGTCAGAGGCTCCCATTGCCCTTCTGGATCTCTGATTCTAAAATAATCTGTTGCCTTAGCCTACTGTTTTTTCTTTTCTTCACACCAATGCTACTATTGTTTCCTTATGCAGAGGGAAAAAAGTGACCTTATTGTTTATGTAAGGGGGAAATGCTGTTTATCTATGAAGAGAACTGAGGTGACAGGGATGGAATCCTTTTTGATCCCACCGCTGCCACCAACTGAGGAGAACTGTGCGCGCGTATGAGAGGGAGGAGTGGAGGATGTGTGAATGTATGACAGGGATGATTTAGTGGATAAGGAAGGATAACGGAACTGATTGGGTTTAAATGAGTAAAGATGGTAACTTATATAGGAAAGTACGGTAACTTATATAGATAGGTACGGTAACTGCCACCAACGTGAGGTAACAGGCTTACAGAGAGGCAAGGAGACTTATCTTTATGAACAATAACAAAATTCAAGTTTATTTTTGGTACATAAGCGTATGGTTTCAATCAGTAAACGTTCCGGAACTTAAGTTACAATGTAGTCTTTCTTGAATGGATATTTCTTAAATAACTTCTCTTCAACACAGTATACTAAACTCCCCTGGTCAGCTTATATTCCCAGCCTTTCCCCTGAGTGACCATAAGCTGCCGTCCTTAGCTGATTTCCCCAGCTCCTAATCTTTCCAAAACCTAACCGCAACTCTTCTTCTCAAACCCCTAACAGCCACTCCTTTTAAAACCCTCACAGCAACTGAACTTTTAAAAGGGAATATCCTCCAACTGTCATCTTAGCCACGCCCCTTTTCTCCCAAAGGAAGCTGTGTTACCATGGCAACCTACCAAATGCTGCTTCCAGCTAGTTTCCATGCTAGGCTTTTCCTTGCTAATATATAACCCTTTTTTTTCCTTTTAACAAACAAATAAATAAAATCATATCAATAATCTCTGTTTAACACACAACTTCTCTACAATCTATGAGTCTTGGGGGGGGGGGGGGGATAGGGCTTGCCTGTTGAATTCCACAAGGGACTGCTATCCTAGGGACTGACTGGAAATCAGAAAGCCAGCAAATGTGGGCTAGCTGGGAGTAATGCATCATTTGGCATAATGCATCAACCTCCACTGTAGTCCATAAGATTCTAACAATGATCATTACAAGTGTTATACATCAGGAACATTTACAAGAATTTGCTTCAGACATATTAGAGGATTTTGTTAATTCTACTGCAATAAAGAGACGAGATGACTCTATTAAATGTCTGGATGTTTAGCTGATTGAAAATGTATTTTAAAAGGACCAACTGACTTGACAAGGAGAGATATTACAATAACAAGTGACTTAATGTTCAGTCTTTTCCAGTACCAATAAGTTACCAATAAGTTTCCGGGCCCAATTCAAGGTGCAGGTTATTACCTATAAAGCCTTAAACGGTTCAGGACCTGCCTATCTCCGTGATCGCCTCCTCTCCTACGAACCAATGTGAACCCTAAGATCATCCGGGGAGGCGCTCCTCTCGCTCCCGCCTTTGTCTCAAATGCGGCTGGTGGGGACGAGGGAGACGGCCTTCTTGGCAGTGGCCCCCCAGCTCTGGAACTCTCTCCCTAAGGAGATCAGGTTAGCTCCTTCCCTGCCCATTTTCCGCCAGGAATTGAAAACATGGTTGTTCCAGAGCACGTTTAAATGAACAGGCCCAATAGAGCTGTCATTAGAATACTTCTTTCTGTTTTAAAAGCATATGGCACTTTATCATTGTTACTTATTTCCATGATACAGCACTTTATGAAACCTGTCCCCACTGGTTTGCTTTTAAATACTCTGATTTTATCTGCTTGGATTTTAATGTATTGTCCATTATTTTATTTTGTGTATTGTTGGAATGTTTTAAGTTTTTGTCAAATATGTTGTGTTGTTGTTTCGGGCTTGTCCCTGTTGTGAGCCGCCCGGAGTCCCTTCGGGGAGATGGGGCGGGATATAAACATAAAGTTTATGATGATGATGATGATTATTATTATTATTAAATGAGAAAAATCATATCACACTGAGCTGCAAGTGTATGCTGATTCTCATGATATTCCAATTAATCTCCCAACAATTTTTTTACAATTTAATTGTATACTATATTTTTGACCATATAAGTCAGTGTTTCAGTAAATCCACCCAACCCAATGGATCTTGCTTAAAAATTATGCATGCTGTAAGAAATTCAATCTATCCTGTTTACATTCTTAATTGCTTCAAAGCCAGACTTGGTTTGCTATCACCTTTTGAATTACCACATCTGTACTTATGATACTTTTTCGCAAGTGTGAAAGAAGAGGAAATGAAAAAGCGAAAAAAGACATACCTTCATCAATTGAGGCTTCACTACTGTACCCATCATACTCTGCAGAGAGAGGGCTATATTTCTGTCTGGTTTCCCAGATGTAGTTTTTCTGTTGTCTGTTATCACCTGCTGGGGGTCTGGAATTTTGTGTTCTGGACAAGGCTTCGTGGTATTTACCCAGGGCTTCATCTTCACTTTCTGATGATGAACCATGCTGATCTTTATTTAAGTATGAATTATCTATTTCACAGAGGAAATAAGAATTGGTAACAGACAGTGCCACAAAGAAGAATTCTGAAATTATATTGGTTAAACAGTCAACTGTTAACATTTCTTTCAAACAGACTAAAGTTTACACTTTAAAATAGCTCAAACTTCAAAATACGTACTATCATAACAATTACATTGTTTCTCTTCCTAGAAGTGGTGCAAAACTTTTAATGAAGCTTCCCAGAACTCTTTGGCTAATAATTCTAAATGCTCCTCCAAAAATTGTAAAATCCATGGTTCCATATGATAGAATCCATAGGATGGAACCATGGCAATTAAAGTGGAATAATAGTGCTCCAAATGTGCAATGTAAATGGATTTCTAGTTTTTAAGGAGAGGAATATGGACATTTCCCTAAATGTGTATATTGTGTTATGAGGCATATATATCATATTGCCATGTGTCATGCCACACTCCCAACTAATTAATGTGGGGTTTCCCAATCAAAAAGCTGGCAATTCTGATAGATCTTTCTACAATTTGATCAAAAAGATTATTCCGCAATTTATATTGCTCTGGTTTTTGTAGTGCCAAGGCATGTGCCAACATGCCTGGGTTAAAACCTGGGTTAAATTCAACCATGGCCACACTAGATTATGTTTACTATTCTTACAATATTCAAAGTGTGGTATTTTATTATTTTACTTGTTTTTTCTACTAATTTCTGTAAAATATGTTTGAAGGGGATATGAACATATTTTATGATTTTATGAAAGATATCTGTAGCTCAAAACAGGCTAGGCTTCTAGATATTGTTTCTTATAATAAATCTACTAAGCAGTTTATATTCAAATCCATTAATATAATTAACAAATGTATAACAATATTTGGAATTCAAGACAAGATTCAAGGCAAAAATACACGATGTTAACCAATCAAAATACATCAAAATCCAAGAAAATAGGAGAGAAAGGAAAAAGAACAGTTGGTTTAGTTATTGAAAGCTACTACTAATGATAGAACATCTTGTCATTAGTTTCAAGGAATTTAAACATTATTAACTAAAGTTTATTTCAGAAGACTATACCTAATTGCTATATGAGCAGAAGGCAGTTTGTAAGGGCATCTGATTTTTTCTTCCTCTTCCCCCTCTTACATCCCCTTACATCCCCCTGAAAATGCTCTGCAATGCTCTCCTGAAGACTTGGGATCTGTCATGCATCGGCAGCCGGTTGGATTGGATGGTCTTTGCCTTCTGCATCCAACTCTATGTTTCTATGAAGAAATATCTTGTAATCCAGTAAAGGAATCTTTGTGCAAGATCGCTCCATTCAATTTTCTGCTTATACTACACTTCTGCATTACACCATGACAACTACTACAATGACAATGTACTGAACAGATTTTCAAGGATTAATGGGAGGCTGCAAAATGGGAGAAGAGAAAGATCTTCTGGACAAACTGCCTTCTCATTAGAAAATAATACAGAATAAAAATGTGTCTCCACTCAAATGATTGTTTTACAAATCATTATGAGTATATAAGAAAGCTAGGAAAAGAAGTATGTAGTAAAAGATCCAGGAAAGGCTAAATGGAAACAGCATATATGACACCTCACCTTCATCTGGTGTCTTCTTACTACTCACTTCTTTTGAAAAGCATTCTGATTCCTTAGTCTTTTCCTTCGCTCTTTCTTTTGAAAGAGCTGGTGGCACATTTTCTTCCTGCTTTGTTACAGACTGTCTGTGGCCAACACGAAGTGTTTTGCATTTCTTTCTTTTTACTTCATGGACATCGTGTATTTTTTTAAGCCTGAACTTTGATAATTTTGATTTGTGCTCTTCCTTCACATCCACATTCCTGGATACAATACTATGACCTTCTTCGGCATTCATGAAATTTGCTCCCGGTGAACTTTCTTTTACTTGTTTATGGAACTGATCCTCAGATTGTTTTAATACTTCATGTGACTCTTTACTTGGCCCATTATGAAGGGATTTCTCCTGCCTATATCTATTGCAATTTTGACTAATATCTTTTGAAAAGGAAACTTTTTCCATAGAGTCGTTTCCTGTATGTTTATTGCATTTTACTGAATTATTTGTTGCCTTGGAAACATCTGCATCATTAAGAAGTCTATCATGTTGAACAACATGGCATTGGGTTTTATGTCCGTTATGAGTTTCTCTGCCAGCATTTCTATTTTGTTGTAAAGATTCAATCTGTGTGTGTTTTTCTTCAGCACTGCAATGCTTTTCTCTCATATGCTTTTCAGCATCATAATTCAATGATGTGCTATTTTCTTCCTTATCTACTGCAAATGTATCACTCTGTGTTGTATCATCTGGGCGAAGGCTGTTGATCATGCTTGTTACCTGTTCTGTGACTGAGTCAGCTACAGTATAGCTGACATCCCCTACAGCACTAGTTAAATCATCAACAGCATTACTCAGTGACTCCACTAGGGAAGACATAGAAGGAAGGTTCAGATTGTGTTGAACGTTTTGTTGAAAAGTTTTGAAAAATGCCATATTTTAATGGTTTATTAACAAAACAGTAATTGAAAAGAAAAGCTCACTACTATGTCAGCAATAAAATGCAATTTTAATTGTTTAGTGTTACAGTTCTATCATTTAACCAGAGAACACTACATGTTTGTTCTTTGATCTTTTTTAATCTTAAAAAGTATTAAAGGGGGGATATTTTCTACAGAAAGCCAAAGTCATTTATTTTCTATGTTCTTTCTAACATCAACTAATTTTAACACAAGATGACCTTGAAAATATTTAACAAAAACATGCATTTTACTCTAAACCTGCAAAGAAAAAGTGTAAATGTATTTAAATAATATACTGGAAATAAACTGTGTTGCTACAAAACTATGTGCTTACTGACATCACCCAGTATTCTCTCTGCTATTAAGAAACTATAAAGGATGCCTAATCATATTCTTAATTCTTCTGTTCATCCCAAAATTTTATAGGCATGGGCATCAATCTGCAAAGAAATAAACACAAAAACTCACTAAAATTAATGGGTTTATTTAACTATGTGACTGTAGGCATGGAGGGCAAGCTGGTTCAGTTAAGATTACTATCTGCTCTGAAATACTATCTTCAATTCAAATGAAGTAAAGTAAATTAAGTAGATCTGTCATAATATTATGGAGATTCAGAAACACATAGTCCCTTATATTAAGAAAATGCAATTGTTCTGTTTCCCCAGTGAAATGCTATGTATATGTATGATGACTCTTGTCTATTCATTTTAATTATATTTAGGGGGGAACTATTCATTTTTCTACTATATGAAACTGCAAGCATTGAACTAAATATAGAAAAAGATTTCCACAACCATATATAAATACTCATGACTTTGCAAAAACAGTCTGAAGTTTACAAATATTTTCTAAGCATAGCAAGATTTTTGTCCCTTTACATATTACTACATCTTTCAAAATGCTAAATCATAAAAGTTGCCACTTACAAAGCTTTTCCTGTGAATTTTTTCTGGTGCTGTATCGTGAATTGAGGTCAGGGAATCCTCCAATGTTTTCAAAACACATCTTCTTGTTAATATACAGGAAAAGAATCAACAACAGGATAATAAATACTCCAACTGCTGAAAGAAATCCGACTGCTTCAGGAGATACTAGAAGAAACACAAAGAATGACCAAAATAGAAATCACAAGCACATTATGAAAATCAGATTAATAATCTCATCTAATTAAAAAAACTCACCATCTTCAAATTTAAATAGAAATGCATAGAAACAATTTAAAAACAATACCCTGATTTGACTAACCGCACAAAAGAACTGACCACTTAGAATCATAGAATCATAGAATAGTAGAGTTGGAAGAGACCTCATGGGCCATCCAGTCCAACTCCCTGCCAAGAAGCAGGAAATCGCATTCAAAGCACTCCCGACAGATGGCCATCCAGCCTCTGCTTAAAAGCCTCCAAAGAAGGAGCCTCCACCACGGCCCGGGGGAGAGAGTTCCACTGTCGAACAGCTCTCACAGTGAGGAAGTTCTTCCTGATGTTCAGGTGGAATCTCCTTTCCTGTAGTTTGAAGCCATTGTTCCGCGTCCTAGTCTGCAGGGCTGCAGAAAACAAGCTTGCTCCCTCCTCCCTATGACTTCCCTTCACGTATTTGTACATGGCTATCATGTCTCCTCTCACCCTTCTCTTCTGCAGGCTAAACATGCCCAGTTCTTTGAGCTTCTCCTCATAGGACTTGTTCTCCAGACCCTTGATCATTTTAGTCGCCCTCCTCTGGACGCTTTCCAGCTTGTCAACATCTCCCTTCAACTGTGGTGCCCAAAATTGGACACAGTATTCCAGGTGTGGTCTGACCAAGGCAGAATAGAGGGGGAGCATGACTTCCCTGGATCTAGACGCTATACCCCTATTGATGCAGGCCAGAATCCCGTTGGCTTTCTTAGCAGCTGCATCACATTGTTGGCTCATGTTTAACTTGTTGTCCACAAGGACTCCAAGGTCTTTTTCGCACACACTGCTGTCAAGCCAGGCGTCCCCCATTCTGTATCTTTGCATTCCATTTTTTCTGCCGAAGTGAAGTATCTTGCATTTGTCCCTGTTGAACTTCATTTTGTTAGTTTCGGCCCATCTCTCTAGTCTGTCAAGATCATTTTGAATTCTGCTCCTTTCTTCTGGAGTGTTAGCTATCCCTCCCAGTTTGGTGTCATCTGCAAACTTGATGATCGTGCCTTCTAACCCTTCGTCTAAGTCATTAATAAAGATGTTGAACAGAACCGGGCCCAGGACGGAGCCCTGCAGCACTCCACTTGTCACTTCTTTCCATGATGAAGACGATGCATTGGTTAGCACCCTTTGGGTTCGTTCGCTTAGCCAATTACAGATCCACCTAACCGTAGTTTTGTCTAGCCCACATTTTACTAGTTTGTTTGCCAGAAGGTCGTGGGGGACTTTGTCGAAGGCCTTACTGAAATCCAGGTACACTACATCCACAGCATTCCCTGTATCGACCCAACTCGTAACTCTATCGAAAAAAGAGATCAGATTAATCTGGCATGACTTGTTTTTGGTAAATCCGTGTTGACTATTAGCAATGACCACATTTGTTTCTAAGTGTTCGCAGACCACTTCCTTAATGATCTTTTCCAGAATCTTGCCTGGTATCGATGTGAGGCTGACCGGACGGTAATTGTTTGGGTCATTCTTTTTTCCCTTTTTGAAGATAGGGACCACATTCGCCCTCCTCCAATCTGCTGGGACTTCTCCCGTTCTCCAAGAACTCTCGAAGATAATTGCCAGTGGTTCTGAAATAACTTCCGCTAGTTCCTTCAGTACTCTTGGATGTAGTTGATCTGGCCCTGGTGACTTGAATTCGTTTAGAGCGGCCAGGTGTTCCTGGACAACTTGTTTCCCTATTTGGGGTTGGATTTCCCCCAATCCTTCGTCCATTCCATGTTGCTGAGGTTGAAGATGGCTTTCTTTTTCTGAGAAGACCGAGGCAAAGAAGGTGTTAAGCAGTTCTGCCTTTTCCCTGTCTCCTGTCGCCATCACCCCATCTTCTCCTTGCAGTGGCCCTATCGCCTCCTTTTTCTTCATTTTTCTACCAATGTAAGTAAAAAAGCCTTTTTTGTTGTTTTTAATGTCCCTGGCAAGCCTGAGTTCATTTTGCGCTTTAGCCTTGCGAACCTTTTCCCTACAGGTGTTGGCTATACGTTTGAATTCTTCTTTGGTGATTTCTCCCCTTTTCCACTTCTTGTGCATGTCACTTTTGAGTTTTAGCTCAGTTAGAAGTTCTTTGGACATCCATTCTGGCTTCTTTGCACTTGTCTTATTTTTCTTCTTTGTTGGCACTGTTTGCATTTGCGCCTTGAGTATTTCACTTTTGAAAAACTCCCATCCATCCTTAACTCCCTTGTTTTTTAATATTGGCGTCCATGGAATGCCGCTCAGTAATTCCTTCATTTTTTGGAAGTCAGCTCTCTTAAAGTCCAGAATGCGTGTTTGACTTGTCTTAGTTTCAGCATTCCTTTGTATTGCAAACTGCAGGAGCACATGGTCACTTGCCCCTAAGGATCCAACCACTTCAACTGTATTGATCAGGTCTTCCACATTTGTTAAGCTTAGATCAAGAGTTGCTGATCCCCTTGTTGCCTCTTCTACCTTCTGGACCATAAAATTGTCTGCAAGGCAAGTGAGGAATTTGTTGGACTTTGTACTCTTGGCTGAGTTTGTTTTCCAGCAGATATCGGGATAATTGAAATCGCCCATGACTACTATATCTCTTCTTTGTGCCTGTTTGGTCAGCTGTTGACAGAAGGCTTAATCAAGTCCTTCATCCTGACTCGGAGGTCTGTAGTAGACACCCACGACAAGATCTTTTTGAGTCCCGGTTCCATTGATTCTTATCCAGATGCTTTCAAGCTGGTTTCCCGGATTACAGTCTTGCATTTCTTCTGCAACGTAACTGTTTTTGATATATAAAGCTACTCCCCCTCCTCTCCCCTTTGTTCTATTTCTGTGAAAGAGGTTATAGCCCTCAATGGTTAAATTCCAGTGATGGGAGTCATCCCACCAGGTTTCAGTGATGCCTATGACATCGTATAACATGGAATTTCACATTTTGTACACAAAAATCATATCAATATTTGACAAATATCAATGTGAGACTCCCTCTCAGTCCCAATACTTTAACTGCTGCTATAGAAAGGCTGAGCGTGAGCTACTGTAGACTGAATCTCATCAATATTATCCATAGGATAGGGCCCTCTCTATATCTTACCACTCTCTCAAGCACACTTGGTGGGTACACAAGAGAGGGCTTTTTAGGTGGCTGCTCCAACACTGTGGAACTCTCTCCCAAGAGAGACCAAGATGGCCCCATCCTTGCTGGCCTTCCACAGACAGGTTAAGACCTTCCTCTGCCAGCAGGCATTTGGGGAAGTATCAGGGGCATGCAGCTGGGGAAATTGTAGATGGGATTTGGGGGGGGGGAGGTTGAGAGTTTGAAATGTAATTTTAATTATATTTATTATATCTTAATTGCATTTTAACATATCCCTAACACAAATATTTATTTTTAATTTTTTTATTTGCCATGTAATTATGAGTTTCCTTTAGTCCCCATGGTGAAAAAGATGGGATAGAAATTAAGGAAATAATAATAATAATAATAATAATAATAATAATAATAATAATAATAATGTATCCATTTTGATGCCTTGTGAACAGGACATGTTACAATCTCAAAAAAACTGTCAAAAAGTCAAATGTAAATGTTCCTTCCCTAAAATTGTCAGCTAGTTCAATAATTTCTTTATCAAATATATGCCCAATCACTCTAGATGGGGAGGCCTCTAGAAAGGCTTTGAACCTGAGGGGCTTTTAGGGGAGAAGAAGAGAAAACAGAATCTATCAGCAGACCTATCAGTTGTCTTGAAATTCTCTTGAAGTCAGATCTCCATATCCAAAACCCAGAGATCACACTCCAGGCTTCATTATGAGGTTTCAGAGCTCCCCACTACCCAGGTCTGGGAGAACAAAGAAGGCAGTGAACCAGGCAAGGCTTCTGGGCTTCCAGTAAAGATATTGCAGTTGAAACCCCTACCTGGATCTAGGCCTGATTGAGAACTAAGAAAGGATAAGGCCTTCAGATTCTATATATGCTTTCAGTCTGAGACAAAGCAAAGCAAAGTACTTAGAGGAAATGAATAACCAGGAACAGATGACATTCCAGCATAGGCCTATAAATGTATGCTTATTTTAGTTTCACTTGAGGTTGTGCACGCTGTCAGCCCTCCATATCTATGAATTCTGTATCCACAGATACAAACATTTATGTAGTGAAAATATTTGGGGAGGGGATACAAAAGGCAACCCTTGATTTTCCCATTCTGTATAAGGGACACCACTGTATATCATGAGACTTCAGCATCCATGGGTTTTGGTATCCACAAGGGGTCCTGAAACCAAACCCCAGGAGATACCAAGGGCACACTGCATTACATATCCTGTTCTGATAAATTTATTTTAAATTTATTTTCAATCTTTTTCCAGCCCTACCCCCTCTCAACTGTCACTGCAGTTTGTTTATTTATTTATTTACAACATTTATATTCCGCCCTTCTCACCCCGAAGGGGACTCAGGGCGGATCACATTACACATATAGGCAAACATTCAATGCCTTTTAACATAGAACAAAGACAAGACAAACATAGGCTCCGAGCGGGCCTCGAACTCATGACCTCCGGGTCAGAGTGATTCATTGCAGTTGCTCTCCAGCCTGCGCCACAGCCCGAGCCCAGTTGAATTGTTCAAAATGATCAGATTCATGGGGAACATATTCTTTTGAATGGATTCAACACACACAAAAAGTATTTTCATTATTTTACACTTAAAGGTCAGATAATTAATTAATTACAGTTTAAATTGCAGAGAGATCTTTTTATTTAACTCAGTATACAAGGGTTGAATGAAACTCTTCAACAGATGACAGTACTGGTATGCGGCAGGTAATGGCTTGTTCAGTAGACTCTCCTCTACAGTTCCATTTGGTGGGAAGCCTTAGCACTGAATTGTTGTTTTGTTAAAGTGCGAAGTATGGAACCCTGCGCAGATGGTTGGTCAATGCAACTTAAGCAACGTGCAGTCATTGAATTCTTGACAGCAGAAGGTGTCACCCCAAAGGAGATTCATCAGAGAATGCAAGCTATTTATGGTGATTATGTTGATGTGAGTACTGTGTGTCATTGATGTTAATGTGGGATTTGTGTATTGGTAGTGTTTAAATGAAATTTGTGTCTTGCCTGTATTGTATACTGATTGCATCATCCAGAGTGTACTATAGTCTGTAAAGAGTTAATTGCTAAGAAGCTGTGATGACCTTGATGTGTGGCTGGAGCTGGGGAGTATCCAGACACAAGTGTGTGTGCATTGCTGATTACATCAGTTCTGAGCTGAGCCGAATGCTGTCTGCTGAGAGTGAGAGTCCTGTGTTCGTCCTTTGTCTGCAAGTCTGTTTGTCTTGATTATTTTACTGAAGTCAGTAAAACTTTGTATAGTTTTACCAACATCTCTGATGTCTCTTCGTTCTGCGTTCCACTGATTCCATCCAACTACTGCTGCGCTGCAAATTACTCTGACAATTGGGCAAGTAAGTTTAAAAGGGGGGAACATCTGACTTGCGTGACAAACAAAGAGTTGGACATCCTGTGACAGCAACCACCAAGTTTCACAAGCAAAAGGTTGACAGATTGATTCAGGACGATCATCATATCACTCAGAGAGAAATTTCAAGCATAATCGGAATTTCACAAGAACGTGTGGGTCACATTATTGCTTTGCTTGGCTATCAGAAGATCTGTGCACGATGGGTACCCAGGTGTTGACGCCTGAAATGAAAGCGCACAGACTTGAAATTTGCCAGAAACCCCTCTCGTGTTATGAGAATGAAGGTGACACCTTCTGCTGTCAAGAATTCAATGACTGCACGTTGCTTAAGTCGCATTGACGGACCGTCTGCTCAGAGTTCCACACTTTGCACTTTAACAACATAACTGTTCAATGCTAAGGCTTCCCGCCAAATGGAACTGTAGAGGAGAGTTTACTGAACAAGCCAGTACCTGCCGCATACCAATGCTGCCATCTATTGAGGAGTTACGAAGGTGGAGGCATTACTTTTCATTCAACCCTTGTATAAAAGTATGATGTCTAAAATCAATATTGCTATTATCATATAAAACACTAAGCTAAATGGATAAAACAAGGTCTACCCAGAGTTTAAAAACAAGTGTTATGCTATCTGTACTGTCCTTAACAGAAGTGCTATACCTTACGACATTTTGAGAAGCAATTAATACCTTGCTAGATAATGAAACTTTAGCTCTAGCTAGATTACTTAATAATTCATCTGCTTTAACACCAAGGACACGTCTTTTGAAATTATCTGTCTTGTATCAATTTGCATCCACAAACCCATGCTTGGGACTATGAGACATGCCTTCACTCTGATAATTATTTTGAAATCTGTAATTCACTAAGGAAAAATAGTACTTAGTCCTATTTCTGTTATCCAATGAGGGAATTCATGCAGTCCAGAATATTATGTGGAACTGTATTCACTCATCTGTTTAAGGTAAAGCATTTAACTTTTCATGAAGCAAATACTAAGCAACATTAGTTGTCAGAAAGTAAATCAAGTTAAATATAAGGACAACATCACATTATATAGAAGATGCATTAAATTCAATGTACATTTAAAATTGTAATCTAATTAATGGCAAAAGAGAACACTGTTTACTAAGAAGCATTAAAAGAAATAAACACATATCATAACGGCTATACATCCCTGGAAAACCACTGACAAAATTCAAAAATTTTTACACAACACACTGAATGTATACTGCTAGACAACATATAGTTTACTAGCAGATTTAAGAAATCCAAGGTGCCTTTTCATATCAACACACAACAACAGGTGAAAGAAAGACATTGAAAAGAATAACACAAATGCAATGTCAACATGAGTTCAACAGTCAAAATCTTTACTTACAAAAATAGATTTCAGGAACTTATTGTATTTCACTAGGTTTACAAATGTATTTTACAAAATTGAAAATAAACACGATCTTTTGGATTAGTTCACTTTATAAGAAAAATATTACTTCTATATCTTTTATTATCTATTTCCAAAAGTAATGTCAGCTATATGTATAAGTAATGTCCTTATACAGAATAAAATTGTTAACATTAAATAAAATTGTTACATACAACAGCAAAACACATTTAAAACCTTTTCTTCTGTACTCACCGTTCAGCTGCTCAATGGTTTATGCAACCATATATTTATCTGACTGCATGCCATGGATAGTTTAATTATTGATGTTGTCAGTGCAATTGTATCTGCCTTGTTTACAAACTAAATGGGTACAGACTTGGTCTGAAACTTATGATCTGTCCAGTGAATATAGTATTTTGAAAGAAATGTTATTGAATATGAGAAGGTATACGTATATAGTACTTTAATAATGCTAAAGACAGACAGAGATATTTAATTTATAAAAATATGTATACATTATTTATTGGACTATTAACATCAATGGTTTAAAATAGGTAAACTAGGAAGTATGACCTATAAAATCGTTTCTAAAAATACCCATTAATCAGAATAATTTCAAATAACAATTAGCAGCACTAATTATTATTATGTATGCTGGAACTCAATTGACAGACCCAGTCTTTTAGACTCGAATATGCCCATCTGTATTTTATAAGTGTTTTTATGAATGTCTGATGTAATTTAATAACTTTTTAATTGATTTACAATGTATTGTACAATTTTATATATGTGTTTTATTGTAAGCCGCCCTGAGTCCCCTATTGGGTAAGAAGGGCGGGATATAAATATTGTAATAAATAAATAAATAAATATTATTTAACTATCTTGCTGTATTTATTCATGTATCAATTTTTGTTGTTGTTCTTTAAAACCTACCTTTCGTCCCTACACATTCTTTACACTACTGAGCAGACTAAACAGTTAGCTGTATATGTAGCTCTCAATTTGCTTTCTTGGCTTAATTAGCACATTATCTTTCAGACAGATTAAGAACCATTACCTGACGTTGCTTTTTAAGTTGTGGGTCTCAACCCCAAATGTGGTCCACTTAGCTCAATGTTGGAGTCACAAAAATTTTGGCAACAGTAAAAGTTTTCTGTTTTAGTGGCTGTTTTATACATTTACACAAATCTGTTGAGTACTGTTTACAGTGGATTCTGCAAAAGATGCTTCAGGTATACATAATAAAAAGTCTGTTTACCAAGTCTAGCAAATACTAATTTATTATCAGTAAATGTTTGATTTGTATACCTATTGTATATATCTATATATACGTCTATATCTATATCTTTATATTTATATATACCTGAGGTCATGCAAACATTTCTTGGGCTGAAAGTAGCCACAAGTGTAAGTTTAAGAAGCCCCGGTCAGACTTATTGTTATCCCAGATGCTGCCCCAGAATTAAACACATAGCACAGACATCTCAGCACTGAGATGTAAAATGTCAAGTGTCAGGTAGATGAGAGAAAGACATGTTCTTGGGCTACTATTACTTACTACGTGCAAACTGACAAATAGCACTCTATCTCACAGACAAATGAGCTTCCTATCAATTGACTCAGATTTACTTGGAAACAAACTGATAGTGGGGTAGAGTTAATAATATGATTTCCTGAATCAATTCAAGTATTAAGATATAATAACTCACCTCCTTGCCAGCCCTCCCCAATGCAGAATGTATACTTTCTTTTAACCTTAGAGACCGCATCTCCCTCTATGAACCCACACGTTCTCTTCGCTCGTCGGGGGAGGCCCTTCTCTCGCTCCCACCACCCTCACAGTTGCGGTTGGTGGGGACGAGAGAGAGGGCCTTCTCCGTCGTGGCCCCCTGGCTTTGGAACTCGCTCCCTAGAGAGATCAGGCAGGCCCCTACCCTCCTCTCCTTCCGGAAGAGCTTAAAAACCTGGCTGTTCCAAAAGGCCTTCGATGTTTAGTTGTTGCTGGATTGATCTATCTGTCCATTCCATAATAGTCCCATTGTTGTTGTCTTGCCATTTTATACAGCACTTTATTGTCCATTCAACTTGAGATTTCCTTTCTCATTTCGTAACACTCTACATTCGCCTGGGTTCTACGAATTAGTCTCCTGTTTTTAACACTGTATCCTGCTTGTTGATTTTAATAATTGTTTTTATAGATGTTGATGTTTTTTACTGGGATAATTGTTTTATTGCTTTGTTACTGTTATTTGTTTGTTTTATCGGGCCTGGCCCCATGTAAGCCGCCCTGAGTCCCTTCGGGGAGATGGGGCGGGGTATAAAAATAAAGTTATTATTATTATTATTATTATTATTATTATTATTATTATTATTATTAACTCTTCAAGTATTTTCCCTTCTCTTTAAGGCTATATTTAGGTGGGCTGGTGTGATTAGAATGATGAATGGATATATAAGAAACAGGGTAACTCTTCTCATCCTGGTATCTTTGAATATATTATATTACATACCAGACACATATAATATAATATAATATATAATAATACTTCATTTATATACTGCTCTATCTCTCCAAAGGGACTTTGTTTCCACAAAGAGGTGGCAAACATTTAATGCCAAAATACACAACAAAGAAAATAATCAGCTCCCAGATCCCAAACAGAAAATTCAAACTATAACAAAATTAAAAGAGAAAACTGAATTAAATAATAACATAAACAATCAATGATTACATATCTAACATTTAAAACACAGCAAAAAATTCAACAAAAACTTAGGCAAATCTTGGCCCATTTAAAATTATAAAATTTTATACAGCCGGCCAAGCAGAAATATAGTGCCATTTCTCGCCCGAAATGATTATACATGATCTGATCTAAACCTCCTCCTCTCTATATGCTAAAGAGCATAAATGTGTTTTAGCAGTTTTTCAAAAGAAAGTAAGGAGAGGGCCGTTCTTTGGGGAGAGAGTTCCAGAATCGGGGGCAATCATGAAAAAGGCCCCCTCTCTCATTCCCACGAGCCTTGCTTGAGATAGAGTGGGACTGACAGCAGAGCCTCCGCTGCTGACCGTAGTGCCCAAGCCAGTTTGTATGTGGAGATGCGGTTTGCCAAATAGTCTGGGCCCGAACCGTTTTGGGCTTTAAAGATAATAACTTTTAATAACGTAGTACTATGTTTCTATATCAACTCCCATGATTCCATCCTATGGAATTATGGGTTTAGGGTAAGGCATTTGGAAGTGACAGTAAGAGAGTTCTAGTGTCCAAACAAACTAAAAACTCCTACATCCCAATACAAGGAATCATAACACTTGCAGTGAAATCATAGTGCTGCATTTTAGTGTGAAAGAACGTTGGTAACAAGTGTGCTGGCTTCCTGATAAACAGCACACACATCAGTACAATGCATAACCTGTGAAAGACAGGGTTTGAAGCTCCTGCCATTTCACATTTCACAAGAAAATTCCACTACCCATGAGTCATTTGGCCCTAAATTTGAAATGCACCAAAAACAGGGAAATCTGACTTCTTGCTGCCATAATTTAGCAGTTTACCTTAGTGCATGGTAAGATGTAGAACTTTTTATGCACCTCATCTCCAACAACAGCTCCTGTTTTACGCCAAAAAGAAGCTTTTTGTCATTATTGTCTGTTTAAGATTCCTGTTTTCCATTTTTATATTAGAAGAAGGGAAAGGAAGCACTGAAATGTACCAAGCAGTGTACAGATATTAAAAGATAAAACAATCTCTGTGCCAAGCAGGCTCACAATATAACAAATAGGAGAGTAAAGGAAATTAGTTCTTCTGAGATAGCATATGAGACACATGAAACAACTTTCTGAAAAATTTCACATTACATAAAATTGGAGATATACATGCAATTAGAGAATTGGCCACTGCTAGCCTTATTCAGGCTTGGGAAACTAGGGAAATAGACAAAAGCTTCTGTTGTAGTAGAGCCTGTGAGAAAAGTTACAAACAGTAGTATGGGTGCCAGAAGGGGGAAAAGGGTTACTCAGGAGCAGGAATCCGATGATGAGCAGCAGAGAAAGAAGATCCGGGACATACTTACAGCACCTACAGACGAGGAGTCGTTTGAGGGATTCTCTGGGGATGATGGGTCAATGAGTGAAGGAGAAGAAGGAGACACCATGGATTGGACTAAGATAAGAGAAGTGCAAGCTATTTGTGAGGCACCAACAACTAGTGATACCTTTATGGGGTTCTCTGGGAGTGAAGACTGGCAATCAGGGGATCCAACTGATTCTTGGGGGGATCTAAGTCTTGACAGGAGATGGAGGAATTGGAGGGAGAGTCAAAGGAATTCACGTGAAGAGCTGGGAGCAGCTGTGGGGGATGGTGATGGATGGTGGTCAGTTCATCCTCTGATGATGGTTTGTAGATAAAAGTGGGTTCAGGGGTGAGGGGTCTTTGCAGAAGGCAAGGTGTTGATGTGCATTTGTGTGCTGTGTATTGGGAAAGTTTCTTGTAGTCTTGCTGCTGCCTGTTTCATGTTCAGTGTTGGACTCGGATCTGCAGTTTGGACCTGAACCGGTTTGGCTGGAGACGCTGCTTCTGCAGACACTGGAGCAACGCTGTTTTGGATTCCTCCTGCTTCGACCTTGGACTTCGGCTGATGGACTTCTCTTCTTGCAACTCCCTCTATTAACCATTTGTGTACTGTGCCTTTTGTTTTGCCTTAGAGCACTTTGTTTGACTTGTTTCTTTTTGCATCCAGTTGCTCTGGATTACATTCCTGTTTACCTTTTGGACCAGATCTGGTTTGGGTTTTTGAGTTTTTGACCAGTGGAACTACATTTAAGTATCCCTGCATCCTTTTCCTTTTGTTTCAATAAACTCTGTTTTGAAGTCACTTTTAAGTCTGGCCCTTTAAGGTGTCTGAGATTCCAACAGCTTCTTTAAAATTATTACGTGTAAAATGTCAAGAACATTCTAATTTATATTGTTTATACAAATAATATGAAAAATATTCTATCTTATATAAATTACATAAATTGGGCATTAGATGGCACTGTAGACCAACTACATTACAAGTACTCATGCTTGTACAAATTTTTTCAGCTCCCACTGAAGAAGAACCACAGAGCTTCACATTTTGGTAGCATAAACTTTGAGTAAGATCCACTGAAACCTAAACATTTAACTTCTATTGAATCTACAGAGATGCAATCCTATACAAATGTAGGTGCAAGCAAGTCCCACTGAGCTTAATATAATTTAATTTGGATCGGATATCTAAAAGAATACACTACATACTGATTAATTCTGGGTAGATCATGCCCACAGTTACTTGCTTAGTGAAGATAAACACAATATTTGATTTGAAAGAGATGTTACCTCATTGTCACACTTATACAGCACTAACCATGCAACACGAAGTAAATACTTAGCCTGATTTGTTCTAGATCAGAGCTTTTTAAACTTTGGGTTCCGACCCCAAATGGGGTCCCCTTAGCTCACAGAGAAGAAGCAGAGGGAGGGAAAGAAAAAGCCAAGAGTGGAGCACAAGATACTAAGGGAAAGGATAGACACCCAGCTAAGACAAGTCTCACGAGGGAAAGAGAGGGAGAGAAAAAGAGAGATGAGGAAAAGCGAAGGTTTGTAAGGGTGGAAAAGGAGTGTCCTGCCAGCCATTCTGTGCATTTATTTCCCTTCCTTCTCCCCAACCGCACCCCTTGCTTGAAGGAAATATTATTTATTTTTTGTTATTTAAGTATTGCACCTGAATCTAAATTCAACCATTCTATAGCTTGAAATATATATACATTGGGAGGGGGGGGCGCAAATCTTGACTTTGCCATTTTACATAATGGACATCATTTTACTTCAACTTTGTATATCATGAGAATTGAGCATCAATGGGTTTTGGTATCCACTGTGGGTCCTGGAACCAAACCCCAGCAATATTGAGGAACACTGTTTTTTACTTAAGGGGTTTGTTTTTATGTACAGTAGAGTTTCACTTATCCAACACTCGTTTATCCGACGTTCTGGATTATCCAACACATTTTTGTAGTCAATGTTTTCAATATATTATGGTATTTTGGTGCTAAATTCGTAAATACAGTAATTACTACATAGCATTACTGTGTGTTGAACTACTTTTTCTGTAAAATTTGTTGTAAAACATGATGTTGTCACGACCCAGGCGGCAGAGGCACCAATAACCATACACAGAGGCCAGAATCTATCTAATATCTTTATTGAAGGAATATATAAAGTTAATAAAAACAAGTATAGAAAATAGTCCAGAATTAGACCCTTCAGGAAAGGTCAGAATTAGTCCAAAAAAGCAATGTCCAATAAGAAATATTAAGGTCCAAAGTTGTAATCCAATAACCGAAACACTCACTTTGCCAAGCAAAGTGAGGGGAGATGACAAGGTCCTTAGTCCATAAAACTTGAGCGTGGCTAGGAAATAACTTGATACTTGAAACAAGGCTTGAACGTGGAACAAGGTAACTAAGAACAAGAACAAGGTCCGTGGAATAACTTGGTAAAATCCGTGAAACAAGGCAAGGATTAGTCCTGGGAAACAAGGCAAAGTCCGTAGGTAAACAAAGGCTGGGAAGCAAGGCGAAGGCTGGATAGCAAGGCAAGGCTTGAGCTGAAGCGAGGCTTGAATCGGAGCGCGCTGTCCAGACACAACTCGCTCCGTAGGCTGACGAATTGACTCCGCGAAGTTGCTACGCGGGCAAAACACCTATATAGAGTCCAACTTTCTCACCAAAGCGGTTCTCTGGGAATCAGAAACGAAAGCTAAACTCTGAGACCAGATGTTAAACTCCTTAAAGATTCTCACGAGAACCAATGTTAATTGGCAACATTCTTAGCTGCTATCCTCGCACTCCTGCGCGAAGCTGAATCCAAACTTCTCTGTTGTTTACAAAACTCCCGGCGCAAGAACACGGGAGAAGTAGGCTCTGGGGTTGTTTGACATACTTCTGGGGCACAACTTTCTTGCAGGTGCAAGGTTTCCAGATCTGCCTGGGAAGGATCTGGCTGAGAGGAATCCAGTTCAGACTGGGAAGGTAAAAAACCCAAGTTTTCATCTTCATCAGGGATTACAATGTCCTGAGCAGGACTACAAGGCCCATGGTTCATCACACTATCCCCCTCCTCAGGGCCCCTCCCAAACTGGGGTCCTCTCCCCGAGGCGCGAGGTCGCGGTTTGGTGGGATAGGTCAGATGGAAGCGACGGGTTAGATCAGGAGCATGGACTGTGGAGGCGTCTTCCCAAGAGCGTTCCTCAGGCCCAAAACCCACCCAGTCAATGAGATATTGTAGGCGGCGGCGATGAAAGCGAGAATCCAAAATGTCCTCAACCTCGAACTCCTCCTCCCCATTCATCAAAACAGGAGGGGGGGCCGGTTGGTCTGTATCAGGACGCACACCATCCGCCGGAAGGAGCAGGGAACGGTGAAACACTGGGTGAATGCGCATTGAACGCGGAAGTTGGAGTTTGAAAGTCACGGGGTTTAATTGCGCCACCACTGGATAGGGGCCAATGAAGCGGGCATCTAACTTCCGGCATGGGCGGTGGGAGGGCAGAAAGCGAGTGGACAGGAAAACCCGATCTCCTACCTTGATTTCGGGGCCCGGCTGGCGGTGTTTGTCAGCGTGGCGTTTATAGTCCTCCTTGGCTTGGTCCAGTTGCTGGAGCAAAAGTTGTTGCACCGCTGTGAGTTCCTGCAGCCAATCCTCTGCTGCGGGAACTTCTGAAGTTTCAATGACAGGGGGAAAGAAACGTGGATGGAAACCGTAGTTTGCAAAGAACGGCGTTTCTTTTGTAGAAGCTTGAACTCCATTATTGTAGGCAAACTCAGACAGTGGTAACAGAGAAGCCCAATTGTCCTGTTGGTAGTTTACATAACAGCGAAGATACTGCTCCAAAGTGGCATTGGTGCGCTCCGTTTGCCCATCTGTTTGGGGATGATGAGCTGAAGATAAGCGAGAGTCTATGCCCAGTAGTTTTTGTAGTGCCTTCCAAAAACGAGAGGTGAATTGAGATCCACGGTCTGTGACTAAACTCTTGGGCAATCCATGTAGTCTGAAAACATGCTGAAGAAATAGATCCGCAGTTTCTTTGGCCGTGGGGAGGCCTTCGCAGGGAATGAAATGGGCTAACTTGGTGAATAGGTCCACCACCACTAAGATCGTGGTGAATCCACAGGAAGGTGGTAGGTCAGTGATGAAATCCGCGGAAATTATTTCCCATGGGCGAGAAGGGGTAGGAAGGGGGTGCAAAAGCCCTGAGGGCTTCTCCCTTCGTATCTTGGAGCGCTGGCATACTGGGCAGGTGTTGACATATTTTTCCACATCCTTGCGGATCTTGGGCCACCAAAAATCTCTTAGGATCAAATGCATGGTTTTAAATAGTCCGAAGTGTCCTGCTGGTTTGCAGTCATGACACAGACGAAGCGCTTTTTCCCTGCCCGGTCCGGGTGGGATATAAACATGATTTCTATAGCAGAGCAGCCCATCTTTAAGCGAAAAGGGAAAATGCAGACCTTGGCGAAGTTGGTCCTGCGCCCAGGCATCTGCTTGCTGACTAGCCCTGATTTCTTGAGCACAGATGGGTCCTGGAGTAGGGGAAGTTGAACCAATGGGACTGGATTTGGTGTTCCCCACTGTGAGCGTGGCAAAGTTCTCAGGTTGTAGCAGTTGGGATTCAAAGGTCTCCTTGCGTCCTGCAGCGTATTCCGGTTTACGTGACAGGGCGTCTGCTTGCTTGGTTTGAGCTGGGGTCACATAATGGATCTGGAAGTTGAAACGTTCAAAGAATAAAGCCCAACGTTGCTGCCTCTGATTTAGTTTGCGGGCAGTTCTTAGATGTTCTAGATTACGATGATCAGTGTGGACTTCAATGGGGAATTTGGCCCCTTCTAGCCAATGTCTCCAAGTTTCAAAGGCTGCCTTTATGGCCAGTAGTTCTTTTTCCCAAATGGTGTAATTCCTCTCTGGTGTGGTTAGTTGACGAGAATAAAAGGCACAGGGGTGGAGGTGATCTCCCACCGGTTGTAAGAGTACAGCCCCAATTGCCACATCAGAGGCGTCCGCTTGCACCACAAAAGGGGTTCCAGGATTTGGGTGCTGTAGAATTGGCTGGGAGGTGAATAGTTTCTTCAGTTGCTGGAACCCTTTCTCTGCTTGATCAGTCCAGCGGAAAGGCTGCTTTCCACGGATGCAGCTAGTGATGGGGTCGGACCAGCGGGCAAAATCTGGAATGAACTTGCGGTAGTAGTTCGCGAACCCCAAGAAACGCTGCACCTCTTTCTTGTTAGTTGGCGCCCGCCATTCCAATACTGCTGAAACTTTGGCTGGATCCATGGAAAGCCCTAGAGGCGAGATGCGGTAGCCAAGGAAATCTACCTCTTGTAGATCAAAAGCGCATTTTTCTAGCTTGGCATAAAGTCCATGATCCCGCAGTCGTTGCAACACCATTTTGACGTGGTTCTCATGTTCTGATTGTGATCTGGAAAACACCAAAAAATCGTCCAGGTAGATTATCAAGAATCTGTCTAGATAGTCCTGAAAAATATCGTTGACAAAATGCTGGAACGTTGCGGGAGCTCCGCATAAACCGAAATTCATAACTCGGGACTCGAATAATCCGAATTTAGTCTGGAAGGCGGTCTTCCACTCGTCCCCTTCTCTGATGCGAACTAGGTTATAAGCCCCCCGAAGATCCAGCTTGGTGTAGACCTTGGCTCCTCGAAGTCGGTCCAGTAGATCCGAGATTAAGGGCAGGGGATAGCTGTTCCGCTTGGTGATATTGTTCAATGCTCTGTAGTCCACCACCAAGCGTAATTCCCCTGACTTCTTCTTCACAAACATCACTGGGGAGGCGGCTGGGGATTGAGAGGGTCTGATGAACCCCTTGCGAAGGTTTGTCTCTAAGAATTCCCTGAGAGCTTCTTGCTCTGGTTCAGTCAGGGAGTAGAGATGCCCTCGCGGGATCGGGGCCCCCTCCACCAAGTCAATGGCACAGTCATAAGGTCTATGTGGGGGTAATTTTTCGGCTTCTTTCTCATTGAATACATCCCAATACTCGGAGTACTTCTTTGGCAAGGTGATGATGGGCTCGGAGTCTGTGGCATGGCATACCTTGGCTACGAGGCAATGGTTTTGGCAGTACGGTGAAGCAAACTGCAGTTCTCTGTTGGACCAGGAGATGTTAGGGTCGTGGAGTGTCAGCCATGGAATTCCCAAAATCACAGGGAAATGGGGAACCTCGGTAACAAAGAAGGAAATCTCTTCCATATGTTCCCTTATCCACATCCTGGTGGGTTCCGACCACTGGCTTACGGGGCCCGTCTTGAGGGGACGGCCGTCTATGGCTTGCACCACACGGGCATTCTTGAAATCATGATATTGTAATCCCAGAGAGTCGGCATACTCTCTATCGATGAAATTGTTGGTAGCTCCAGAGTCTATCATGGCGTGGATCATGACGGGTCCCCTTTTTGCTGACCATAATGTGACCACGAGAAGGAACAGGACCCCGGTTGGCGGCTCTTGGATGGATTTTTTGACCGGGTTGGCGAGCCTCTCTACACCCGGTCGTTGGCTTCCCCCGCCGGCTGTGTGCCAGTCGGCTCAGACGCCTTCGACTCCGTGGAGGACGCCGCCGCAAGACGGGCGGCAGGCTTCCCTTTGGCTGGGCACTCTCTGGCGAAGTGGCCCCCGTTCCCGCAGTACCAGCAGAGGTTCAAGCGTTGACGACGGGCCTTCTCGGCGGCATCTAGTCTGGGACGCACATTGCCCAACTGCATCGGCACCTCCTCGCCTCCTCTGGGGTATGGGGTTGGCGGCGGGGGTCTCCACACCGGACGTGGCTGAACACTGGCGGGAGCGGGGGGTTTTGCCCCGGCTCTACCGCCCTGGCCTCGAACCCATTGTTTCCTGTTGGCAATCATGACTTCAGCCCGTAAACATTGATCAATGAGTGCCTCGAGGGTCTGGGGAGGATCCACCTTGGAGATTTCTTCCAGCATTTCAATGTTGAGACCCTCCCGAAATTGTCCTCTGAGGGCTACATCGTTCCAGCCGGTGTTGTGGGCCAGCACGCGGAACTCGGCTATGTACTGAGACATGGGTCTGTCTCCTTGAAGGAGGCGCCGGAGTTTGTGACCGGCTGCCTCCAAATTGTCCTCGATTCCCCAGGTCTCCTTAAGGTGATCCAAGAAGCGTTGTGCTGAACTTAGGTGGGGGGAGGCTTGATCAAACAGGGCCGTCGCCCAGCTAGCCGCTGGTCCGTCTAGAAGACTGTAGACCCACGCCACCTTGATGTCTTCTTGGGGAAACTCGGCATCACGGGCCTCTAGATAAGCTTGACATTGGCGGCGGAAAACATGAACCTTAGCAGCTTCTCCAGAAAACTTGGTAGGCAACGCCATGGCCGGGAGGCGAACTCCGCGCTCCCTCAACCCTTTTATTTCTCCATCCTGCGCGTTGAGTCTGTCACGGATGCGGTCCACTTCGTCCTTGCTGATGGTGTAGCTGAGCGGCTGTCCAGCCGGCGCGGCTCCGGTAGACATCCTGGCCTCGGTTAGTTGGTGCTTATGGGTGGCGGAGTCAAACTGTCACGACCCAGGCGGCAGAGGCACCAATAACCATACACAGAGGCCAGAATCTATCTAATATCTTTATTGAAGGAATATATAAAGTTAATAAAAACAAGTATAGAAAATAGTCCAGAATTAGACCCTTCAGGAAAGGTCAGAATTAGTCCAAAAAAGCAATGTCCAATAAGAAATATTAAGGTCCAAAGTTGTAATCCAATAACCGAAACACTCACTTTGCCAAGCAAAGTGAGGGGAGATGACAAGGTCCTTAGTCCATAAAACTTGAGCGTGGCTAGGAAATAACTTGATACTTGAAACAAGGCTTGAACGTGGAACAAGGTAACTAAGAACAAGAACAAGGTCCGTGGAATAACTTGGTAAAATCCGTGAAACAAGGCAAGGATTAGTCCTGGGAAACAAGGCAAAGTCCGTAGGTAAACAAAGGCTGGGAAGCAAGGCGAAGGCTGGATAGCAAGGCAAGGCTTGAGCTGAAGCGAGGCTTGAATCGGAGCGCGCTGTCCAGACACAACTCGCTCCGTAGGCTGACGAATTGACTCCGCGAAGTTGCTACGCGGGCAAAACACCTATATAGAGTCCAACTTTCTCACCAAAGCGGTTCTCTGGGAATCAGAAACGAAAGCTAAACTCTGAGACCAGATGTTAAACTCCTTAAAGATTCTCACGAGAACCAATGTTAATTGGCAACATTCTTAGCTGCTATCCTCGCACTCCTGCGCGAAGCTGAATCCAAACTTCTCTGTTGTTTACAAAACTCCCGGCGCAAGAACACGGGAGAAGTAGGCTCTGGGGTTGTTTGACATACTTCTGGGGCACAACTTTCTTGCAGGTGCAAGGTTTCCAGATCTGCCTGGGAAGGATCTGGCTGAGAGGAATCCAGTTCAGACTGGGAAGGTAAAAAACCCAAGTTTTCATCTTCATCAGGGATTACAATGTCCTGAGCAGGACTACAAGGCCCATGGTTCATCACAGATGTTTTGGTGCTTAATTTGTAAAATCATAACCCAATTTGATGTTTAATAGGCTTTTCCTTAATCTCTCCTTATTATCCAACATATTCGCTTATCCAACGTTCTGCCGGCCGTTTAGCTTGGATAAGTGAGACTCTACTGTACTTGGAACTGAGGCACACACATTATTGCTGTAGTATAGTTGATCCTCCATATCCACAGATTTAACCATCTGATATTCCAAAGTTTGATTTGCATATCTATTTTATATACATGGGGTCACATAAAACTTTCTTGGACAAAAAGGGGTTGCAAGTTCAAACAGTTTAAAAAGCTCTGATCTAAATCACTGCATCTGAAACTGTGGGTTCCAACCTCAAATGAAAATAGGGGTTGCAAAAAATGTGTCACCAAAAAGGGTCTCTGAACACCATCTAGTAGTTATTTGAGACATTTACATGAATCTGTTATCAACAACCTGCAGTGTTTACAGAGGACTCTGTAAAAATGCTTCAGTTATACTTCATAAAAAGCAAAATCAGCCTGTTTAACAACCCTTGTAATTGCTGATTATCGGTAAACTTCTGGTTGTCATACCTACCCCCCCCCCTCTCTCTCTCTCTCTCTCTATATATATATATATATGCATTTTACTATGGAGTAAACAAAACCACTGAATCAAATCACACCAAATTTGGCCACAAAAGACACAGTCATCCAAAATATGTTTTTCAAATAAAAAACCTAGAAAAAAAGTCCAAATTAGGGGACCAGGAAATGCTGTTTTTTCCCTAGCTGCCAGTTAGAAGGTTAGGCCCCTCCCACTTCATCTCCTAGCAACCCACTCAGCCACAATAGAGCTCAGGGCCTCTTCACTCAGGCCTCGTCTACACTGCCTATAAAATAATTATCTGATTTGAACTGGATTATATGGCAGTGTAGAGTCAAGGCCCTACCACACACCTATATAATCCAGAATGCCAACGCAGGATAATCCACAGTATCTGCTTTGAACTGGATTATCTTGAGTCCACACTGCCATATAACCCAGTTTAGTGTGGATTTTATACAGCTGTGTAGAAGGGGCCTCATAGAATCCAGTTCTACGCAGATAATATAAGATTATAAATATAGTATAAATATATACTGTGGTATAATAATACAGAACAATATAATCTCTAAAATCAGGACAGTAAATAAAGAGTAACACTCTGAAAACAGGGGAATTCCAGAAAGGAAACAACCAGGGCCAGCTAACACCTCCCAACAAAGGATTCCCCCAGGCAGGAAGCAGCCAGGTTTTGAATCTGCAAGGCCATTAAATGCTAATCAAGATGACTAATTGCAGCATTCAAACTTGCTGCACTGAGACTATTCATTGTTATTCAACCTGGCCAACCAAGAATTCCACAAGGTAGAAAGCGGCCACGCTTGCAAGCAGCAAGGCTATTCAGTGCTGTTCGACCTGGCCAACCAAGATTTCCCCTAGATAGAAAACTCTCAGGTTTTGAAGCCACGAGGCTACTCCGTCCCATTCAACCTGCCCAAGGAAGGATGCCGCTATGCAGAAAGCGGCCAGGCTTTGAAGCAGCAAGCTATTCAGTGAAATTCAAATTGACCAAAAAACCATTCCCCTAGAACGCAAGTACCCAGCCTTCCAAACAACAAGCCTATTCCATCGTATTCCAGCTCACCAAACAAGAAGAAAACGGCCAGGCTTTGAGGCTGCAAAGTTATTGCACATGGTCAACAAATGATTCTCATAAGCCACAGTAACGTGTGGCTGGGCACAGCTAGTATACACCTATATATGTGGGGCTGTGTAAAAACTTCTTGAGCAGAAGGGGGCAATGAGTGGAAAAAGTTTGAGAAGCCCTGTTCTAGATTACCTTTAATCCCATTTGTAATTCCAAGTCAAGCTATGGGATGATTGAGAAATATTCCCACAGTATCAGAACTAGCACCACAATGTTAGAACCACTTATCCATTCCTTAAAAAAACTGCTATAACATAAATTGCTAATGTGCTATTAGATTTCATTATAAAGGAGCAACTTGCATATTACTGTACATTACTATCATGAGTCAAATGGCATATTCATATCACTGTTAGTTCATTTTCATTCTGGATCACCCAGGTATTTGGAACATGATGTGATCCATGTGCAAATGATATATGCATAAAAGTGGTGGGCAGGATCGATAATAGAATCAGAGTTGGAGACCACATGGGCCATCTAGTCCAACCCCCTGCCATGAACGAAAAGCACAAAGTACCCCTGTCAGATGGCCATCCAGCTTCTGTTTAAAAGCTCCAAAGAAGCTTCCACCACACTATGAGACAGTGAATTCCACTTCTGAACAGCTCTTACAGTCAGGAGTTTCTTTCTAATGTTTAATTGGAATTTCCTTCCATGTAATTTGAACCCATTGTTCTGAGCCCTAGTTTCAAAGAAATAGTATTGTTCAGCCCACATTTTACTAGTTTGTTTGAAAAATCATGGAGGAACTTATCAAAGGCCTTACTGAAATCAAGATATCCTACATCCACAGCATTCCCTGCATTTACTAAGCTTTTAACTCCTAATAAAAAAATTATATTAGTCTGGCATGACTTCTTTTTGAGAAATCCAAGGAAGGGAGGGAGGGAGGGAGGGAGGAAATGAAAGAGGGATGAAATGATCAACCAAAAGCAAGAAGTGAAGGTACCATCACCAGGGGCTTTGAAGGAAGCGGCAGTGTTTATTTCCCTTACTGCCCCTGGCCCAGCTCCTGGGTTGAAAAGAGCAGGGTATGAATACAGTAAATAAATAAATAAATTATAGGTATGACATTATGAATGATGAGGAGAGAACAAATGAATGGAAAGGAATAATTCTGCTTCACCTATGAAGCACTTGTTGACTGGGTGCAGGGATGCATTCAGATTTGTCCAAGGCTGGCTCTACACTGTAAATTTAATGCATTATGACCCCATTTTAACTGCCTCGGCTCACTGCTGTGGATCTCTGGGAGTTGCAGAGAAGCAGGAAAGGAAGGAAGGCGAAAGGTGAAGGAAGGCAAGTGGGCAGGCTCTGAGACATGTTTTGGTGGCCTCCTCCTCCTCGTTGGCGGCGTCTGGGGCGGAGAAAGAGTGGAGAGAGGAAGCAGGGAAGGAAGAAAGAAGGAAGGAAGGCAGGAAGTCTGGCACTGGGGCATGTCTTGGCAGCCTCCTCCTCAGCGGTGGTGGTGGCGTCTGGTGAGGAGAGAGTAGAGAGAGGAAGCAGGGAAGGAAGGAAGACAAAAGAGGGAAGACAAGCACTCAGGTACTGGAGCACACCCCTCAGCACCCATAGAATCATGGCATGGTGCTCTCCTGCCTGGCGCTGGTGGTAGCACGACCCCCCTCCCCTGCACACACTGAGCCTTGGGGAATGCCTGGACCTCAAGGAAGGAGGGAAGAAAAATGGTGGCAGCACCATGCACCCTTACAGCAGAAATTATGGACATTTTGGTAGACTCACTGAACACAGTAGGCATGGAGCCTAGACTGTAAGGATAGATGCCCTTGGCAGAAAGGAGTGTTTGCAGCCAATTAAGGCTAGTTTGATAGCTACAGCTACTAGGATAAACTGGCTACAATAGTTCTTACTATTGGGGGAAGCTGTGGCGCAGCTGGTTAGTAGCCAGCTGCAAGAAATCACTACTGACAGAGTCTGAATCCCTGGTCGAATTAAGTGCCCGACCATTAAATAGCCATTAAATAGCCCCAGCTCGTTGTTTACCTAAGCAACCTGAAAGACAGTTGCATCTGTCAAGTAGGAAATTTATGCGGGGAGGCTAATTTAACTAATTTACGTCACCATAAAAATATCCAGCAGCATGCATGCCAGAAGATGAGGAAGTACTCTATCAAAGACTCGGTGTCACAATGGATGATGAAGCAGCAGCTCCTCCTGGAGCATACCCGCAGAAAGCCAGAAGCTGGGAATGTTAAATAGCGTCTGTCTTTGTCTGTGTGTGTTGTATGTCTAATGGCATTGAATGTTTGCCATGTACCATGTATATTTACATTGTGATCTGCCCTGAGTCCCCTTTGGGGTGAGAAGGGCGGAATATAAATACTATAAATAAATAAATTACTCTGATAACTTTCTAATGTTGTTAAAGCCAAGTATTATAAAATTTTCTGTTAGATAGAAATAGCAAAGTCCCTTACTGATGACCTAGCAGCAGGTGGGTATAAAAAGAGGATGAAAGAATCCATCTTTCTCTCTCCTGTGTGACTCGGTGTGAGTATCTGTCTACCCTGTTTCCCCGAAAATAAGACATCCCCAAAAAATAAGACCTAGCAGAGATTTTGCTGAATTGCTAAATATAAGGCCTCCCCTGAAAGTAAGACCTAGCAAAGTTTTTGTTTGGAAGCATGCCCAGCGCCTGCCAAACAAAACACCAGAGCATGCAAGATTGGTAAATGTACATACCAGTTGTACATTAAAATAATGGTAGTAACAAGAAATTCTTGACAGGGGTCACAGTTTGTCTGGTTTGGTTATGTTGCTTTGTGATTACAACTACTGTACAGTATATAATAAATGTTCATTTTTTTGTTCAACAATAAATGTGAATTCTTCCTCATGGAAAAATAAGACATCCCCTGAAAATAAGACCTAGCGCATCTTTGGGAGCAAAACATAATATAAGACACTGTCTTATTTTCGGGGAAACACGGTATGTGTTGTATGTGACTATCTCATGACTGATTGTTTGCTAGTACTGGGGCCGGGTTGTGGCACAGGCTGTTGAGCAACCAGCTGCAGCCAGCTGCAACAAATCACTCTGACCAAGAGGTCATGAGTTCGAGGCCAGCTCGGAGCCCCGCGTTTGTCTTGTCTTTGTTCTATGTTAAGGCATTGAATGTTTGCCTTATATGTGTAATGTGATCCGCCCTGAGTCCCCTTCGGGGTGAGAAGGGCAGAATATAAAGACAGTAAATAAATAAATAAATAATACAAAGAAAGTGGATCTGCATATCCTGATTGTACATTTTGTATATACAGTAGAGTCTCACTTATCCAAGCTTCGCTTATCCAAGCTTCTGGATTATCCAAGCCATCTTTGTAGTCACTGTTTTCAATATATCATGATATTTTGGTGCTAAATTCGTAAACACAGTAATTACTACATAACATTGCTGTGTATTGAACTGTTTTTTCTGTCAAATTTCTTGTATAACGTGATGTTTTGGTGCTTAATTTGTAAAATCATAACCTAATTTGATGTTCAATAGGCTTTCCCTTAATCCCTCCTTATTATCCAAGATATTCGCTTATCCAAGCTTCTGCCGGCCCCTTTAGCTTGCATAAGTGAGACTCTACTGTATTACAACTGTGAATATTAAAGCCTCCAAACATTTTGGATGACAACCTGAATCTGTGAGTTTACTAAACTATGTGTATATAAGATCAGATGGCGGGGAGATCTGACGTAGTGTGGCCCATTTGCTATTGCACATGTCAGGGCTTCTTTATCACTGTCTCTCAACTGTGGAACAACTTTCCAATTGAGACATGCCTATCTCCTCCTACCACACTCAAGACACATACTTAGAACATGTTTATTTGTACATGAAAATGGTTACTTGTTTTGCAACTTGTTTGCTTTGTTGGTTTTCTTGCATTTTTCTTACCGCAGCAGTCTAGTATTTTTTAACATTTTAGTAAATGTATGCATTTACAGTGGTAATTAATAGCATTTTATGCAGGTTCTTGGGTGCTCCTGGCACCTGTAAAAAACAGCAAACTATACATTATAAAAATCAAATGAGCCAATCAATCAGTAAGATTCCTCTGAAGGGTCAACGGTGCTAAGACTAGTTCAAATCCAAATATTATTCATAGTCTTTGGGTTATGACCATGTTGAATGTCTCACGTTCACAGATGAAGATTAATTAAGATGTATCATGACACTGATGAATTCAGTATATTAAAATGAATCTTGTGTAATTCAGTGCTCTCCAAAAATTTACTTCCAAATGTTCTGAAGTACTAAATATTTAAGGGTGGTATATAATGGTGTCCATTCATCAAAAGCACAACATCTGACAGAAGAATTAATTTCTCCCTCTCTCTTAAACAGATTTTGGAGGAAATTATTACGTTGCATCGGGGAGGAAAGAGGAAGTGACCTTTCACATTGTTGGATCTTATCCACAGTTATATCTCCAATTTTCCAACTACTAATTTATGATGATTATATACTTAAAAATTATTAAATTTACTTACAAGCACACAGTTTGATTTCAGGGAACATTTACAGGCAGTCCCCAAGTTACGAACAAGATAGGTTCTGTAGGTTTGTTCTTAAGTTGATTTTGTATGTAGGTCAAAAAGATACATTTTTAAAGTGTAACTCCAGCCATATATATACACATACATATGCATGCTTTGGATAGCATAGGCAAGGGTTAATGCCCCTGTGGTGTTTGCTTTGCTGTCTGTGAAGATTTCTGTTACTGTGATGATTTTGAAAAAAAACTGGCTTGTTGTGGAAACAAGGTGACAAAGCTCCATGAGAAACCACTTTCTTTCCCTTCCTAGGGGTAGATTTCTCTCACTTCCTGTTGTCTCAATCTCATTTATAACTATGAGTCATTTATAAGTTGGTTTTTGTAACTTGGAGACTGCCTATATATATCCATCCTTTAAAACTAGGATATGTTAATAATTCTCAGTATTTCAAATATCTCAACTATAAACTTAATAGTACATATAAATGACTGTGTTTTTTTTTCTTTTGAGATATGTTACCTATGTCAAACGTGCTTGTCATGTTCTCTACCATCCTCCGTACTTTCATGTGCTGTAATTATAACCAGCAGAAGCTCTACAAACTAGATGAAAAGGGGTAGGAAAAAGAAATTGAATTATTTTCTTTGCTTCAAAATCCGTAAGTTTCAACCATATTATACACAAAAAAAATCCTTTTCTATACTATTACATTTGATGCAATCAAGCAGTTAACTTTCAGAGCGCAGAAAGATTAAGAAACACTGCGGAGAAACATAATGCAAACCATAATTCTAAACAAATTTAACCACAAATCCCATTGTTCAATAAGGCCCATTCCCACTGAAATACTACTGAGAAGTCCAATGACTTCAAAAGAACTACTCCCATGTAAACGTGTACATGATTGTAGACTTCCAGATAATGTTGGACTCCAACTCTTAGCATTCCTCACCATTGGCTATGCTGGTTAGGACTAACAGGATTTTCAGTCCAACAACACTGGCATAACCACCAAGTTTTCAATACTGATTTAGGCCTAAATTCAATAATTAATCCTATTGCTAGAACCATTGACTCTACTGTTGAATGTCAAGTCAGTATTTATGAAAATCCTAATAAATCCAATGGGTCTTATTAAAATTTTCTGATAATCTGCTACTCTCCAAGGTAATAATATTTTAGCCTGGAGATGGATATGTTTAAGAGAATAGCTTTATTTGTCATTGTGCTATTGCATAACGAAATTATATACCTTCCTCCACACATACCACAAAAGCAATACATCCATCCCTCCACACCCCCACCCTCACCACATAGCCCCGAATATCACATCAATGTGAAACCAGAGTTCAATATAGCCACAACTTTAGGATAAAAGCTATCCTTCAGTCTGTCCTTGTCTTTGTCATCCTGTATCATCTGCCAGGTGGCAATAATTCAAAAACAAGAATAGGCTGGGTGAGATGGATCCCCAGGAATGCTCTGAGCTTTCTTAAGGCAGTGGTAATTATAAAGTTTTTCCAAAGAGGGGAGAGAGTGTTGAACTAGAGCCCTGAAACACCTTTTCACCACAAACCACACACTGTTCTGATAATCCAATATGTAAAGTTTATTTAGAGAAGAGTATATAAAAAATAAGCAAAGCTAAAAAAAAAAGAGAAGCAAAATTCCAAAAGTTATTTCCAAGATAGCCAAGAGTCCAAAATCCTTTCAGATACAGTCTCAAGAGTCAATCCACAGATATATCCATAAGCATGATAGCAGGAATCCAAAGCAGGCACTGTATGCCACACATGGACTAGAAGCAGGAGACTTGAATACATGAATTCCCAAAAACATAGGACCAAAAACCGAGGGCCATTCACCTGAATACGTCGTTCTCACAAAGGATTATACCAGGCCTCAATCTCTTCCATTACATCATTACTCACACACCTGCTTTTTCTTTCCTTATCTTTAGGCCTCTCGGAAAAGTGAGTCTGTCTTTGTTGTACACTCTGCCCCCTAAGTTCCAAGTGCCTTGACCTGGGCAAACATTTGTCTCTCACATTTCTCTCAGCCTGCACTTCTGGCAGATTCTCATGAGAACTGATATCGCTTTCTCCCGTCTCATGGGAACTGCCAGAAGATCCCAAAACAACTCTCTCCAGGCTATTTATATCCTCCTCTGGGATGCTGGGAAACTATCCCAGAATCCCCTTCCTCATCTTTTGAGCACTCAGAATCTGACCAGGCTTCAGAGATAAGCCGAACAACGGTTTTATCATCTGCAAATTTGATGATATTGCTATGGTGGACAGGGATATAATAATATCTGTACAAAGTTTTTTTTCTTGTGTTAGGAGCAACTTAAGAAACTACAAGTCGCTTCTGGTGTGAGAGAATTGGCCGTCTGCAAGGACGTTGCCCAGGGGGCACCCAAATGTTTTGATGTTTTTACCATCCTTGTGGGAGGCTTCTCTCATGCCCCAGCATGGAGATGGAACTGATAGAGGGAGCTAATCTGCACTCTCCCCATGTTGGATTCAAACCAGCAACCTTCAGGGACCTTCCTTCAGTTTAAGGAAGGGCTTGTTTGAGAGAACTTCTGAAAATGGGTTAGTTTGTGCTGAATAGGAGTGCTTACACATTTGCGCATCCCTGTTTCAAATAATTGCAACATTCCTACTTATTGTTATATAATGGTTTTGTTATAAAATATTTGATATGATTACAAATAGCATTTACTATATACATTAAACTCCACACCTATATGTAAAGCTACACACACACATACACACAGTGGGATGTGGAGGGAGAGATCACTCTACCTACTGTTGCTTCCTTCCAATAACAAGATTCAAAGTGGTTAACAAAATATTTAAAACAATACAAAAGTCATTAATAAAAGTAGAGAATAAGATCTTCAGATGAAAATGATAGCTGTGTGGAAAGATCATGGCTTACTCTCAATTCAAAATCGTGATCTCAGTGGAAATAGGAGCTATTACCGGGGAGAGCGCGGATGAGCTCCCTCTATCAGCTCCAGCTCCATGCGGGGACATGAGAGAAGCCTCCCACAAGGATGGTAAAAACATCAAAACATCCGGGTGTCCCCTGGGCAACGTCCTTGCAGACGGCCAATTCTCTCACTCCAGAAGCAACTCAGGTTGCTCCTGACATGAGAAAAAAAAACTGCTGTGGCTCAGTGCTATGGAATCATGGGAGTTGTAGTTTGGTGAAGAATCAGCACTCGTTGGTAGAGAAGGCTACAGACCACATAAAATTACAACTCCTGTGATTCCATAGAACTGAACCACAAAAATGAAAGTCATATCAAACTGAATTGAGTACATAGATGCATTCAATATGAAAAACATGGCTGCACACTCACATGTTCCCTTTAGAGTGGTGTACATCCAAGCCAAATTATTTACATTGAGCAAACCCTATATTCTTAGTTATATAACCTCAGACATTTTATGCCTATAACTGATACTTTAAGATCAATGACAGCTAGCTGTTCTGTGTACATTGAATTTGGCAGATGCATCTAATATGACTGAATATGTGCTGCTGCTTCAGTGTAATATCTAAAGTCTGAGGGAACCAGAAGTAATGGAGAATGGCTATACACTGTTTCAAAGAGGCTTAAGTGTGTAATCTCAAAAATATGTTCTATATCACCAGCATGTCCAAGAGCAATGCATAAACAAAAAAAATTGCTGTTAACATTCTGATAGTGCATAATATAAACACTTCTTTTTTGTGTGTGTTTCATAATGCCTTTAATTACAGGTGTATAAAATAAGACATGTCAGCTTACATTCAGCTTAACAGAGCGAAAACATTTAGGGTACAAAGCTGGTTGCTTTGTACCCTAAACAAAGCCAAATAATTGAAGAATTCCACAAATATATGTGACATGTTGCTTTTTAGTATACAGCGCTCCTCTTGGCGCATCTAAGCCTTAGACAGTCCAAGCATACCGCAAGCTAGGCGAACACCAGCATTTCTAGTTTTCAAGCTCTCATCATTTCCTTCTCTGCCCAGATCATCCGATTTTGCATGAACCACAAGAGTACAAGCATTTGATTGCATATATACACTTCTTACAACCTGCATCACAACATTTTGTCTTTACCCTGAGAACATCCTAAATGTGGCTTTTGATGTGCTATTCTTGAAAGGATAACATGAGGGACCAGGAAGAGTTTTCTCTACCTCCTTTATTGCAGAAAATCAAATCATGGAAGTGGGTCAGTATTTAATCATTCTATTTCCATTAAAACCTCAGATATAGAATATGGTTTCAGACAAATGTTTAAGCTCTGTATTTTAGACAAGCTGTTTTCTTCTTAATTAGCCTGTTCTAGACCTGCCATAGTAATACTAGGGGACCAATTTAGTTTCACTTCTTTCCTTCTATAAGTAGATTTTTGCTATTCACTGTATTTACTTATCTACAGATCCACAATTACATTTTTAAAGAGATGCTATTGTGTTTCAAAATGCTATTGTGTTTTAAAGAGATGCTATTGTGTTGTAAGCCCCATCTTTTCCAGCAGACATACCTGGTCAATATTAAGTTGTGAATTTTAATCTGCATTTTATCAGTGAATTCTAAGTTGTATTTAAACTCTGTGTTTCTTGTTAATAGTGTTTGATTTCTTGTTTCAATGACATTGTACCCCGCCTCAAGACACAGAGAGCAACAAGTAATAAATTATTATTATTATTATTACTATTATGCTAGTGATGTGTAGGCAGCAACAAATTTGACAGAAAAAGTAGTTCAATACGCAGTAATGCTATGTAGTAATTACTGTATTTACAAATTTAGCACCAAAATATCACGATGTATTGAAAACATTGACTACAAAAATGCATTGGATAATCCAGAATGTTGGATAAATGAATGCTGGATAAGTGAGACTCTACTGTAATTGTAATAGATCTATGGCATTGTAATCACATTCCATTTTACCTTTGCTTTTAATGCTAGCATTGTATATCATTGAGTGTTGGAACCCTGATTGACAAACCCTAGTTACAATCTTCCTCCTGAAACCTTAATACAGAGGTGAAAATCACATGGCCTCCAAATGTAGCTGTATTGCAAATATCATCAGTTTTACTCAACATAGCCAAGCGTTAGGAATGCTGGAAACTACAGTTCAACACCACTGGAAGGGGTTTCATCACTGCCTTAAGGATCATCATCACCACCACCACCATCTTTATATCCCACTTTCCTCTATTACAAGAGATGCAAAGCAGTTTACAGCTTACAGTCACATCTATCTGCATTTCAAGAATCTCACTTTTATGGTTGCTTCCCAGACAGTGTCAAAATGCAGGTTTTAAAAGTGAGTCAAAAAATCCCGAGACCTGAAAGCAAGTCTACACACAGTTCTATCCAATCAGCTATTTCAGGCTTTTGAAATGTGCATGTGTGCTGAAGCAGTTCACTCAGGGGGTGGGTGGGAAGGAAGCTGCGTGTTTTCCATGACTGCAGGGTTATACAGTCATGCGAAGGAAGATGCACTTTGGGTGGAATCGGGTTTTAAGTGCACCTTCTAAACATGTGCTTTTCAGCTGTTAACTCTATTCTACCCGCACCGTCACCAAACAGCCTTTAGCCACCCCTCTTTTAACCTGCTTACTTCCAGGTTTTGCTGGATGTCTAGAAGGACCCTCTGTTTTATCTTATCTAGGGAGTGCTAGCAGAATGTGAACTACGTATATATACTTCAGGTATTTGTTGCCAACCCTCCCTTATCACGGAAGGGGAAGAATGCCTAAATGCTTTAACTCTCAGAGGAGAAAGAATGCCCAAGAATGCCGTAGCTCTCAGAAAGATCAAGAAGGTACATGGTTAATGAACAGGCTGAAGGGACCTATTAGAAATATGAAGTCTTCTATTTGAAAATGGAAATAATGCCTAAATGACAGCAAAACATCTCAAATTTTATTTATTTTTTAAAAAAACAAGCTGGAATGTACCAACTTAAGAATCATTATAGGCTTCATAAATCATATTTTATAAGTATCAGAAGCAAGCCCTTCTCCTTCTACCCTCTTCTCGTCATAATCCTGGCATATATCTTCCTAGTTTGTTAACCAATTAAGATGTAACAGAAAACTCTTGCTAAACACAAACTGGGATTTTTCTGCTAAAGCTGGCACAAGATGGGATGAAGAAAAGTATGTATGAGAAAATATTCACCTCTAACTTCTGTTACCACTGTTATATATACCATGATCAACTCAACATGCAAAATATGGAATGCTAGCAGAGGGAAGGAATTTGCAAAGTATACAGTGGAACCTTGGAATCCATCGGGCTTTGATTTCAGGTGCTTCCATGGACACCAAAATCCATGGATGCTGAAATCCCACTGTATAAAATGTCATAGTAAAATGGTACCCTTTATATAAAATTGAATTTTCTTGGATTTTCTTTTTAGTATTTTCAAGCTATGGCTAATTAAATAGACATTGAGGTCCATTGTATTACTTAAAATACTAATACAGTACCAGCAATACTAATTTGAGCCGCTTTGAATCTCCTTGTAGAGAGAAAAAGCAAGGTATAAATACTACTAATACTACTATATATATATATATATATATATTACACACACACATATATATTTAAAAACAAGAACAACATATTGTCTATGGAAGCCTTTGCACCATTATTATGTGTGTTGAAGGTGTGCTAAAGGAGGAGAAGGAGATACAGTATCATTCGAGTTAGTGGCACAGGATTCCACACAAAAAATTACTTTTTTACACCTGAGAGAACACCCCTCTCAGAATCTCCAAGGCAACTCTATGATCGACTGAATTTGACTATATAATCATTATGAAATACCTGAAAATATGAAGGCCAAATTAATCAAATCTGTAAAGCTAAAACTGAGAAATAGCAGTGAAAAAAAACTCAAGTAAGTCTGGAAATTCTGCGGTAAATTAAAAATCAAGAAATAACTAGATTAAATTGGTATTCCATCTATCCAGAAAAATGAACAACTCAAATGTGAAAAGGCAAATCTTCTTATTTAACTTAAGTCTCTATACTTGAGAATTGGAAAGTGGGTAACACAACAACAAAAACAACATCAGAAAAATCCATTAAATTAATAGTTTTTGATTACATTGATTAAATAAATCAATAAATTATTGAAAGTAAAATGATCAAGTGAGAAATAAGTATTTCTGAATAAGAATCAGCATTGCTTCTTTCCTATTTCACAACTGAGTAGTCATGGGGTCTTTAAAGGATGAGTAGTCTATTACAGAATAGGAATCCAAAGGATTTATCTTGGAAACATTGCTTTTTAATTCAATGGTCACATGCTAGAGAACAGCAGTAAAAGTTACGTGATACACAATGACCCGCATAAAATTTAAGAACAAAGCTACATTATCTGGTATTTTTAAACAGGGAAACATCAACTTGATTAGAATTTTACCAATGGAAATTCAACCAACCAACTAACTAACCAACCAACCATGGCAATGTTCTTATCTGTCAGAACCCTGCTACTAGAGCCTGGATGTGGCTCTGAGTTTCAGGGTCACTGACATTGATAAGACACCTGCGTCCCAGGACTCGGAGGAGAAACGGCTGATGGACTTGGCGGGGAATTTGCGCGGGGTTTTACTGAGCGGGAAGAGACTGTTCAAATGAGGGGGAGGGTATATAAAGGAGGGTTGGCCGGAGCCTCCCATTCTTGGCTTTTCTGATGTTCATGTTTCCTACAGTAAAAGTTCCTGGTGATACCACAAAGAGTCTCATGTGTTCATTCAGGAGCGGCTGTGGTGAGCTGACACTAAGCCAAGAATACGGACACCATCCCGCTGTAGCGGTGAGGTGTAACATGCAAGTGGAGGATGAAGAGCTCTTGGGCGCCGGAGGAGGAAGGTCGGAAAGGGCCACTCCCGAGACGGACGCTGAGTTCCACCAGCTGGCGGCCCTGGCGTCATCCACCGCTTATGCCCAGCCAAATGGGGTAACCCAGAGGCGCGGAGTGGTGCGGGGAGATAGCACCGGAGGAGAGGAAGGTTCACCTTCCCCAGGCCCGCAAAAGATGGTGTTTCTGGAGGAGAGGATGTCGGCGATGGAGACCACCCTGGCAGTGATGTCGAGGGCGATGGAGCGCCTGGCGGTTTTGGCGGAGCCGGAGCGAGGAAGGGAACTCCGGGCTAGCTCAATGTGGGACGTGAGCATGGGAAGCAGCCAGGGCTTTGCAGACCTCCCAGCACCGAAGGGAAGGGAAATGCGAAAGGAGCCTGGTGCCCGGCCCAAGATCCAAACGAGCCTGACGCGGGTGGAGGAGAGTGACGACGAAGGGGAAAAGCCTCCGAGAATCCCGGCTACGCTCCCAACTGAGACCCTGGTGCCCCTGGCGAATGCCGGGCGTGGCACAGGACAAAGGGAAGCAGCAGCGGGGCCCACTGGCCCGCAAGGGGGCTTGCGACGGGCGGAGGATTGGGGATTGCCACCACAGGGACCCCTACCGAGACGAGAGGAACTAAGGATCGAGTTTGGGGGAGAGTCCTCTGAACTGGATTTTTTCCTGACCACGGTGAGGGGCTATATGGAGGACAATGCCCACACTTTTAGAACGGAATCCAGCCGGGTACGGGCCATTGGTGCAGTGTTGAAGAGGGGAGCGGCCAGCTGGTACGTTCAACTACACGCGCGGCGCGACCCATGTCTGGGGTCACTCCGACGCTTTATGGGGGCCCTGGAGACCCGTTTCCGAGATCCACTGGAGCAGATCCGGGCGAGGGAGGAGTTGAAGACCGTCTCCCAGGGGCAGAGGTCGGTATCTGAGTATGCGGAGGAGTTCCAATGCCTCGCTGAAAAGGTGCCGGAATGGTCTGCAGTGACAAAGATAGAACTCTTCAAAGAGGGGCTCAGGCGGGAGATCCTCTCCTGGGCGGTGCATCGTGATGAGCCTGACACACTGCGCGGATGGATTCAGCTGGCGGGGCGCATCGAGACATCGCTGGCCCAGGCGAGGAGGCACCGAGGAGGGCTACAGCAGCGGCCGCAGATGAAAGAGGGGAGCCGGAAGGAGGGATCAACCCCAGCCGGGAGGAGAACGGAGCCGACAGGGAACGTGAGCACCAGCAGGAGGGGCTGCTTCGTGTGCGGCCGTTTGGGCCACAGGGCTGCCGAGTGCTGGCAGAGAAAAGGGGAAGGCGGAGGCCCGCCCAAACCAAGAGCCGTGGCAGGGAAACGCGCCGAGGAAGAACCACCGATGAGGCACCACTCGGGGGGGTTGGTAAGTCAGGACAAAGCCATGATAGTGGTCCCCATTCAGCTGGAAAGTGGCAGCAAACAAGCAACCTGCAAAGCATTTGTGGATTGTGGATGTTCCAGGAACATCATCTCCCCTGAATTAGCCGAGGGATTGGGATGCGAAAGAACGAACCTAGAATCCCCAATAGCTTTCTCGCAGTTGGACGGATCCACAGCATCGGGATCATTAGCTAAGTACAGTGCCGAAGATGTAAAGTGTAAGATAGGGAGTTGGGAAGGAAAGGTGTCATTTGTGATATCACAAATAGCCAGCTATAATGTTATACTAGGCATGCCATGGCTGGGGCAGGCCAACCCGCAAATCAACTGGGAGGATAAGAGCATGATTTTCAGGATGAAGTTGGAAGGAGGGAGCCAGGAAGTGGAAAGGGAGCCGGGGAAAAGGGGGGAGGAAGACTCTATCAGGATAGCAGAACTGGCAGATAAATTACCCCCAGAGTATCGGGATTTTGTGGACGTATTTGATGAGAAGGAAGCAGACAGTTTCCCACCGAAGCGGAGAGTTGAAGTGAAGATAGAGCTAGTCCCAGGAGCAGAGCTTCCTAAGGCAAAAATATACCCAATGTCGGCTAGGGAAAAGGAGGAACTGAGAAAATACATTGATAAAAACCTAGCGAGGGGTTTCATAGAGCCCTCAAATTCCCCTCTAGGGGCGCCTGTGTTGTTCAGGCGCAAAAAGGACCAAACGCTGAGGCTCTGCATTGACTACAGGGGCCTGAATGCAATCAGTTCTGGAAATAAATACCCCCTACCTTTAGTGAAGGACTTGATCGCCCAGTTATCGGAGGGACAGATATTCACTAAATTGGACTTAATTGAAGCGTATCATAAATTGCAGATTAAACCAGAGGACAGGTGGAAGACGGCCTTCTCCTGTGCATTCGGATTATTCAATTATCGTGTGCTCCCTTTCGGTTTGTGCGGCGGAGGCGCCGCGTTCATGCAATTAATCAACGAAGTGTTGCATCCATTGTTGTACAAGGGAGTCTTTGTTTTTTTAGATGACATATTGTTAGTATCTCGGACTAAGGAGCAACACATAGAACTAGTCAGGGAAGTCCTGCAAAAGTTGAGAGAAGCAAAACTGTATGCGAAGCTTGCCAAGTGCGAGTTCAATAAAGACCAGATAGACTTTCTGGGGTATAGGATTTCCTCCCAGGGAGTGGCGATGGACCCTGCGAAGGTAGAAGACGTGAGGGGGTGGGAAGCCCCCAAAACACGGAAGCAGCTGCAATCCTTCCTAGGGTTCGCAAACTTCTATAGAACATTTATCAAGGACTTTGCGCGCCTCACTTTGCCATTAACGGATTTGTTAAAGACTAAAGGCAGGGGAGAAACAGCCAAAGTGAAGGCCCCAGGGGCCAAACTGACCTGGACAATAGAATGCCAGGAAGCTTTCGAAGCCCTTAAAAAGCGTTTTACGGAGGAGCCTGTCCTACAGCACCCTGATATGTCGAAAGCCTTTGTATTACATTGCGATGCGTCAGACCGGGCATATGGGGCAGTTCTGCTACAGAAAGACGAGGGGGGGAACCTGAAGCCATGTGGCTATCTGTCAAAAAAGTTTAGCGATACAGAAAAAAACTGGCCGATTTGGGAGAGAGAAGCCTTAGCGATTCTAAAAGCACTAGAGTGCTGGAGACACTTCCTGGAAGGAAGTGGAACACCGTTTGAGGTGTGGACTGACCATAGAAATTTACAGTATCTAAGATCCCCTCGTAAACTATCAGCGAAGCAAATTAGATGGGCCCAATATTTCAGCCGTTTTGATTTCAAACTCAGATTCTTCCAGGGGAAACATAATATACTCGCCGACGCTCTCTCTCGAATGCCTCAGCACGGGGGAGGAATTCAGGAATCTGAAGGGAGTATTTTTCTTGATAAGCAATGGGGCCTGGCAGTACTAACTCGAGCACAAGCGGCCAAAGAAAACAAACGTACTGCCATTTCCACGGGGGGAGGAGAAATATGGGAGGAAGAGTTGAAGCGAGCGTATGGAATGGACAAATGGTTACAAACAAACAAAGAAAAGGGAGAATTGTGTGGGGATTTGGTGTTTGTAAATAAGAAATTGTATATTCCTGAATGTTTAAGACGAGAAATGTTAAGGAAGTACCATGATAACAAGGGTGCGGGTCATCTAGGCCCCACCAGGACTATTAAACTGTTGGCCAAACAATGCTGGTGGCCCGGAATGAGGAAAGACGCCAGGGGGTACGTCACGCAGTGTGAATTATGTGCAGAGGGAAAAACACCACCGGGGAAGCCCCAGGGGCTATTGCAGAAGGTGGTGGAGCCCATGAGGCCATGGGAATGCGTAGCCATGGATTTTGTAGGCGAACTACCCCCCAGCAGAGGCCACAGATACATTTGGACAATATTGGACCTATTCTCAAAACAGGCACACTTTGTGGCTCTGCCAAAACTTCCTTCAGCTGAAAAACTTGCTGATTTGTATGTGAAGCATGTATATCGCCTACATGGGTGTCCCGACAAGATAATTAGTGACCGGGGAGTCCAATTTACTGCAAAATTTTGGGGAAAATTCTTACAGCTGTTAGGAGCAGAAAGGAACCTGAGCTCGGCCTTTCATCCCGCGACCAACGGGGGGGTCGAACGTACCCAACAGACACTGTGCCAATTCTTAAGGATGTACACCAATTATAGACAGGATGATTGGGCGGACCTTCTTCCGTTTGCTGAGATGGCTTTTAACGGGGCCGTGCATTCGGCCACAGGTCGTGCCCCATTCGAAATAGTATACGGACAGGAGGTGGCACCTTTCCCCAGGCTACCCGAGTGGAAGGAAGGGGAGGGCCAGACAGACGAGGAATGGCCGGCCAAAATCAAGCAAGGGTGGCAAGCCGTGGTAGAGGCATTGCGGGAAACACAAAAGAAGTACAAGCTCTTTGCGGATCGTAGGCGCCGAGAGGGGGACAAATTGGGCGAAGGAGATCTGGTTTGGCTGAGCACAAAAAACCTGAAATTGGGGTTCCCATCCAAGAAATTGGCTCCACGCTATATAGGGCCATTCAGGGTAGCAAAAAGAATAAACGAAGTGACCTATGAGCTGAGGCTACCAAAGGACCTAGGAAAGGTACACCCGGTATTCCATTGCAGCCTGTTAAAAAAGTATAAAGGAACTCTGGACAGCGGAGAACAATAGTTGTGTTTAATCTTTTCCTTCCAGGACGAAGGGGAGGAGGACGCCATGTCAGAACCCTGCTACTAGAGCCTGGATGTGGCTCTGAGTTTCAGGGTCACTGACATTGATAAGACACCTGCGTCCCAGGACTCGGAGGAGAAACGGCTGATGGACTTGGCGGGGAATTTGCGCGGGGTTTTACTGAGCGGGAAGAGACTGTTCAAATGAGGGGGAGGGTATATAAAGGAGGGTTGGCCGGAGCCTCCCATTCTTGGCTTTTCTGATGTTCATGTTTCCTACAGTAAAAGTTCCTGGTGATACCACAAAGAGTCTCATGTGTTCATTCAGGAGCGGCTGTGGTGAGCTGACACTTATCTATGTAATTTCATTAGGTTATATAATCTTAATTTAACAAAGAGCTGGCATATGGATTTCAGGATGCATAAAGTAAAAGAATGGAAGCAGGAATGTGTATCTGGTTTCCTGTGATCCAAATAACATTCTAGTGATGACATCTTTATTCCTGAGAACATTTAAATAGCTATTCATCATTTAACAATTTTATTTCACATTATCATTGGGCAAAGCACCCTAAAATACTAATTAAATATACAAATATATAGTTTTAACTATTTTTAAAGGTCACTATATTGGAACACTTCCAAAATTCTCTTTATATACTATTGGAGTTCAAGTATTGTGACAGATTAATGTTATTCTTTTCAGAAGTGATGATGGACCCCAAAAAGGAACAATGCTTCTTACAGAGCTCTACGTCAAATGATGAAATACCCCATGTGAGCTCACTTCTGTTGCTAGGATAAACCAAAAGTTTAAAAAGATGCATCTGAGATACACATAAGGAAGAATTGTTTCTAAGTGGTTCTTTTAAAGCACATTTATCTGAATGGTTGTGGCCTATATAAAGGAAATGGCCAATTTTATTAACTAGGAGCAAAGAGATATAAGGAAATGCTCAGTATTTCATTCTTCTTTATGCAGTCCAACAAAGATTGCATGTTTGTCTGTTATCATGTGAACTTGCAGGTTCCGGCTCAGGGAAATTATAATAAAGAATAAACATACTAAAACATTAATGTAATTGATTATATTAAAATGTATTGATTATATTAAAACATAGCTAATCAGTGCTTGAAATATACTACACTGACAAGCCTAGAAATAATTTATTCACTTGTTTAAAATATATTTTCCAGATATTTTTGTTCAAACTTGAAATGAGAAGAATACCACACTCAAACATAATAATACAGTACATCAAACATTTGACACATATAACATGCAGTTTGAATTCAAACAACTTTAGGATTAGGTATGATTAGTTTCATGTATAAAATAAAAGGTTCTGTTTCTTAGCAGTTCTCTGTGCCTTGTGGCAATTCTTTTTTAAATATGGAAATTTTCAAAGACAGATTATAATTTTGAATAGAGGTTGCCATTCTGAGAAAAATAGCAGGGGGAAAAATTCACTGGGAATCTCTAACCTTTTGGATAGGTTTCTATGGAATTGTGTGAATTCAAGCTGTAGTCTAGTGCTCAAACCTCTACACCAAACTGGCACTCTGTGCTGGAGTCCAGGAAAAAAATGTTCACATACCAAAACAGGATATGTTGATAATCATAGGCGATTTGAATACAAAAGGAGGTAAGCAGTACAGAATCAAAAACTGTATGAGAATTTGGCCTAGGATCAAGAAATGAAGTTGGAGAGCTACTGGTTCAATTCTGCAAGGCCAATATTTTGTTCAAGAACACATTCTTCAAGCAACCAAAGTGTTGATTGTACATGTGGATTTCACCTGATGTCCAATAATGAAATCAAATAACTATACATAACTCTAAGCAGAAGATGGAGAAGTTTCATTCCCTATGCTGGTAATGTGGTTCGAGACGATAGTAAACTCCTCATTGGAGCAAGGGATTTTTCCATCTAGCCTGAAACAGGCAATAATTAAGCCCATATTAAAAATGGCATCCCTTGATTCCTCCATTCTTAACAACTATAGGCCGATCTCCAACCTCCCTTTTTGGGCAAGGAGTTGGAGCAGGTGGTTGCCTCTCAGCTCCAGGGATTCTTGGAAGACACCGATTTTCTAGACCATTCGCAGTCTGGTTTCAGGCCTGGACATAGTACTGAGATGGTTTTGGTCGCCTTGGTGGATGACCTCCGCAGAGAGCTAAATAGGGGCAGTGTGTCCCTTCTGGTTCTCTTGGACATCTCAGCGGCTTTCAATACCATCGGCCATGGTATCCTTCTGGGACAGCTTTCTGGGATGGGCTTCAGTGGCGCTGCGCTACAGTGGCTCCGGTCCTTCTTGGAGGGCCGTTCCCAGTTGGTGAAGCTGAGGGATACATGCTTGGACCCCTGGCCATTGACCTGTGGGGTCCCGCAAAGTTCCGTTCTATCCCTCATGCTTTTTAACATCTACATGAAACCACTGGCTGAGGTCATCCAGAGTTTTGGAGTTCGGTGCCATCTCTACGCAGATGACACTCAACTCTACTACTCTTTTCTACCTAACTCCAAGGAAGCCCCTCGGATACTGAACCAGTGCCTGGCTGCTGTGATGGCCTGGATGAGGGTGAACAAGCTGAAGCTTAATCCTGACAAGACAAAAGTCCTCGGGGTCAGTCGCATGTTTGATTGGGGTATAGGGTGGCAACCTGTGATTGACGGGGTCGCACTCCCCCTGAAGGCAGAGGTCCGCAGTTTGGGGGTCCTCCTGGATTAGGCGCTGACACTTGATGTTCAGGTGTCAGCGATGGCCGGGAGGGCCTTTGCACAACTAAAACTTGTGCGCCAGCTGCAACCGTACCTCGTGAAGTCTAATTTGGCCACGGTGGTCCATGCCTTAGTCACCTCTAGATTGGACAATTGCAACGCACTCTATGTGGGGTTGCCCTTGAAGACAGCCCAGAAACTACAATTAGTCCAATGTTCGGCAACCAGGTTGCTAACGGGAGCGAAATACAGGGAGCGGTCAATCCCCCTGTTTAAGGAGCTCCACTGACTGCCGATTATTTTCCGGTCCCAATTCAAAGTGCAGGTTCTTACCTATAAAACCCTAAACGGTTTGGGACCCGCCTACCTTCGTGACCATGTTTCCCCCTATTAACCTGCACAATCTCTTCGTTCATCCGGGGAGGCCCTTCTCTCACTCCCGCCTCCATCACAAGCTCGGTTGGCGGGGATGAGGGAGCGGGCCTTCTCAGTAGTAGCCCCCCGGATCTGGAATTACCTCCCTAGGGAGATCAGGCAGGCACCCACCTTTGCATCTTTTAAAAAGCAGCTAAAAACTTGGCTTTTTCGTTGCGCATTTGAATAATTCAGTCCCCATGACCAAGATTTAGTTTAAAACACTTTCTTCCGCACAGGTCCTTTTCCCTATAGTAAATTGGTCGTTCGTCTCTCACCCCTTTGGTTGAGAAATGTTTGCACTTTGTCCTTTGGCCCCAAAGCAATTTATAGCTAGTGTGATGCCTCATGGGCCTTGTAGTCCTGTTCCTAGTACTATTGTGGCAGATGAAGATGAAAACATGGGGTTTTCGCCGGTGCAACAAGAGCCGGAGTCTCTTCACCTGCCGGATGTTGACGTTTGCCCTCAAGAATTCAGCAAAACAGGCCTCGGGCAGGACTCCCCTCCGTTTCCCAGGAAAGAATTTTATTCTAGAGACAGAGGAGTTAGAGAGGCCCAACGGAGGAGTTCACGGATCGCTGCCAAACAACAAGCTGATTAGGACTGCTTCCCTTGGGAAATTCTAAGGAGTCTTGCATCTGGACAGAGTTGGGTTTCGCTTCTTGTTCTCTAGGGAAAGAGATTTGTTGGCGGGAAAACGAGACCCAATATAGGTGTTTGGCGCGAGAGATTCTTTGCGGAGTCAATTGATCAGCTTCAGGAGTGAGATCGTGTGTGGACTTCGTAACCCCAGTTCCTTGCTTCCCGGATCAAGCTTCAAGCCTTGCCGAGCCTTGCTGTTTAACCACGGACCCTGCTCCCCGTTTCATGTTTTGCCTTGTTTCCAGTCACGGACCTAGCCAAGAATCAAGTTTATTTCCAGCCTTGCTATCAAGCTTCATTGGACTCTAAGACTCTGACATTTCCCCACACTATTGCTTGGCAAAGTGTGTGTTTCGGTCAAGTGGATTAAAACTTTGAACTCTAATATCATTTATTGGACAATACATTTTTGGACTATATTTGACCTCATTTGAAAGGTCTGCTTCTGAACTATATTCTTCACTTGTTTTTGTTGCTTTTATATATTTCCTTAATAAAGATATTAGATAGAGATTGGCCTCCGTGTATGGTTTTTGGTGCCCAGCAGCCAGGGTTCTGACAACTATACTATTGCACTTTAGTTCAAATGGCCCCTCCATGCTATCCTCCCCCCCCACCACCACCATCTTATTTTATTTTATCTTTACGCATTATATATATTAAATAAGTTTTTATGGTTTATTGTATTGTTTGGCTTAATGTAGTTTTGCATAATGTTGATTTTACTGTGTTTTTATTGCAACATATTTTAATTGTTTTACTTTGTCTAGTGTTTTCGGGCCTGTGTCCTGTGTTAGCCGCCCCGAGTCCCATCCAAGAGATGGTGGTGGGATAGAAAAATAAAGTTACTTGCTTATTTATTTATTTATTTATTTATTTACTGTCTTTATATTCCGCCCTTCTCACCCCGAAGGGGACTCAGGGCAGATCACATTACACATATAAGGCAAACATTCAATGCCTTAACATAGAACAAAGACAAGACAAACGTGGGGCTCCGAGCTGGCCTCGAACTCATGGTCAGAGTAATTTGTTGCAGCTGGCTGCAGTTGATTGCTCAACAGCCTGCGCCACAGCCTGGCCCATAGTACTTACTTACAATGCAAAAGAAGAAGAAGAAGAAGAAGAAGAAGAAGAAGAAGAAGAAGAAGAAGAAGAAGACAACTAAGGGCAGCCTGTGATATAGATCTTGACCTGCTGATATCAAAAATGAAAGCTAAAGAAGAACACTAAACCAATCATTGTGCCAAAATATAACCTGCACAACATCCCCATCATATTTAAAAAGAATGTAAAATACAGATTTGCACTATTAGGCTAACTGACCAGGAACACTATCAGAGAGGAATGCAAAAATACACTGTCTGCAACCAAAAAGAAAAATAATCCTCAATTGATGATATATCAAAATCCTCAAGCAATTAAGGACACATGAGAAGCAGAAGTAAATGGTAACAAAAAGGTCAGCACCTTGAATGCAAGTGCCAAGGAAAACTACTATAACCTCCAATGTGAAGAAATAGGACAACAACAAAAAGAAGAACAAGATCTTCTTCCCCAAGATCTGAGAAATCGAATGGAAATTTAAAGTAAGAGTAAAAATGCTATATGATCAGCAGGGGAACACAAGACATGACTAAATAGAAACAAAAAGATGATACAAATATACTGAAAAACTATTTTAAAAAAGAAATGATGAAAGATTCATCCAGGGGGGAAAAATGAAGATGGTTATCATTGTTATAATTATTATGTTTATACTCCACTTTTTCTCCCCACAAAGGAGACTCAAAGCGGCATACATTAAAAGCATTTTAATATAATTTAAAGCCTATAAATATATAAACATTAAATCAGAATTAAATATTAATAGTATTTTTAAAATCTGTTAAATCCATAAAAACTGATCAAAACATATTCAAAGCTAAAAGCACAGCACCCCCTGACTTGATCTAAAAAATCTTCTTCTTTAAAAACCGACATTCAGTTTTAGAAAATGAAGTGGAAATTCTACTCAAATCACTTAGGAGAAATAAATCACCAGGAGAAAATAGCATATCAATAGAGCTGCTTCAAGCTACAACTGCAGAATTGCTCTTCTAACTAAAACCTATTAACAAATCTGGAAAACAAAATAATGGCCTCCAGATTGGAAATGTGTAATATATATTCCAATCCCTATGAAAGGGGACACAAGTGACTGCAGCAAGCACAGAGTGACAGTATTAATTTCCTTGCAAACAAAGCGACGCTCAAAATTCTACAACAAAAGCTTTTATCACATATAGAGTGAGAAATGCCAGGTGTTCAAGCTAGGTTCAGGAAGCAAAGAAGCACTACAGATCATATTGCAAACATACATTGAATAATGGCGTTCACCAAACAATTTCAGAAGGAAATCATCCTGTACTTTATAGATTATAGCAAAGCCTTTGTTTGTGCAGATCATGAAAAACAATAAATCATTCTTTAAAGCATAATCTGTGCTCAAATAAGAAGCTATCAACAGGACAGAATACTGAGAAACAGAATGGTTTCAATTTGCAAGGGGGCCAGACAAGATTTCATTTTATCATGCTATCTGTTCAACTTGTATGCTAAACAACAACAGTGACGAGGCATGGAAACTGGAGGAAGGAACTTCAATAATATAAAATCTGCAGATGACAGCATACAACTAACAGAAAATAATAAAGACTTGGAGCAACTACTGAAAGGAAAGGAGGAAAGTGCAAAGGTAGAAACACAAATGAAAACAAAAATAATGACCACAGATGATTTACACAAATTTAAGGTAGCCCAGGGAGACACTGAAATAGTTCATGATTTTCCATACCTCAGCTCAGTCATTAATCAGAATGAAAACTGCGGTCAAGAAATCGGAAGACAAAGCCTTGGAAAAGCAGCTTTGAAGGAATTAGACAAGATTCTTATGTGTCAAGATATATCACTGAATATTAAAGTTGCCCATGTCAATATATTTCCAATTTCTGTGTATGGTTCTGAAAGCTAGACCGTGAAGAAACGGGAAGAAATCAACTCATCTGAAATATGGTGCTGGAAAATAGTTCTACAGATACAATGGACTGGTAAAAAGACAAATCAGAATGTGAGTATTAGAACATGAGAAAAGACAATAATAAATGGTAAAGTAGAAGGCAACAAGAAAAGAGGAATGCATTAAGATGGATAGACACAATCAATAAAACAATGGCCCCCAATCTATAGGAACTCAGCAAAGCTAGTAATGATGGGTGACATGGAGGTTTCTCAGCCATAGGTTTGCCATAAGTTCAGGTTAACTTGACAACACTTAAAAACAGTAACAGAGCTGTTGAACAAATGTAATGTTATTTATTTATCACATTTACAACCCATTTTTCGTTTTAACCAGCTCTAGGTAATGTATATTGTGTGTTACCCTTTCTATCATCAGAAAGCCACAGCACAAAATGGGGACTACCTATGAACCGTGACTTCATGACCAATGGGCATTTATTTATTTATTTATTACAACATTTGTATCCCGCCCTTCTCACCCAAAAGGGGACTCAGGGTGGCTTACAATAAAACACATGTATATAAAAATATAAATTACAATACAAATTAATTAAAATAGTTAACTAATTAATTACAGCAATATTCATAAAATACAATACTAAATAGCAGATAAGCACAATCAGATCTAAAAATACGAGTCTATCAAACTGAGTTCCAAGCAGTCATCCAAAATCAAGACCAACTTTCTTTCCATTGGCCATACAGTCGTAAAAATAACTTCTCACATAATTAAGAACTGAAATAACTTTATTATGTACAATATATAGAAGTACTTTATAAACAAAACTAAGCTAAACAGAACTCTCTGCAAATGTGATCATGATGTTTAATAAACAGCCACTCATCTGATAAGTCACAATAGGTAAGTATGGCGTACAGGAAACTAGGCAGGAAAATTTGTTTTTTCTTTCTGATTGATAATGTAGAACAAATGTCTACAGATGCAACTATAGTCTAGTCCACAGTTTATGTGTTTATAACCTTTGTAGATTTATTTAACTCTCATGCATTACAATAAAACAATTAATCTTGCACTGTATGTATTACAGTTGTGATTCCAATGCAAATTTCAGTATACTGGAGGTTATGGGTATAATGTATATTTCTTATAACTCCTGATTCAACAAGCATTCCAATGCATACCTCCTCAGCCCCTTGAATGAAATTTTGTTTTCTCCGAGCAAGCCACTTCTGGTTTCTGACATAGTTTTCTAAAAATGAAAGAAAGTTGTTTTGTTCTCTCACACACATCTCCATTATATAAATTTAATGCATGAGAGTTAAAGAATCCATTATAAATAACCAAATATTAAAGGAAGTATTTTAAGGAATTGTCTACCTTTTCTAATGCAAATTAGTTCATGTACTCCACAGGTTCTTTCTCCACCTGGTTACAAAAAAGAGAATTAAGAAGTGTTTAAAACAATATAAAATGTACTTATAAACTGTTTTCACCCTTCTTGGAGCATATTTCAGATATAAATCCAATTTGAATTCCAACAAATCCTATTTTATTCCAATTAGTATTACAGTAGAGTCTCACTTATCCAAGCCTCGCTTATCCAAGCTTCTAAATTATCCAAGCTATTTTTGTAGTCAATGTTTTCAATATATCGTGATATTTTGGTGCTAAATTTGTAAATACAGTAATTACAACATAACATTACTGCGTATTGAACTACTTTTTATGTCAATTTTGTTGTATAACATGATGTTTTGGCGCTTAATTTGTAAAATCATAACCTAATTTGATGTTTAATAGGCTTTTCCTTAATCCCTCCTTATTATCCAAGATATTTGCTTATCCAAGCTTCTGCCGGCCCGTTTAGCTTGGATAAGTGAGACTCTACTGTAATTACAAATACCATTCAGTTCAATGGATTTACTGTGGTTATTTAGGCTTTCCTCACTGTCTGACGCTAGTTTATACATATGCCAAGTATAGTCTCCAAATTTGTTTCGTGTTTAGAATCAAAATATATAAATTATACTTGGAAAAACGTAACTTAGATCAAATTTCAACCAAAGATCTTTTCAAAAATTCTGGATTATTACAGATATAAATGTACAACTAAAATTATAGAGCAATATTACACGATTTATTTTGCCTAAATTTGTTTATTTTAAATATGTATATGTTTCCTATTTTAAAAAATCTTCAACAGATTACAACAAAATACAAAACAATAACCAGAACAATGGTACAAAGTACAAGGTATCGTAAGAAAAAAATTGTAGCAATTTTATCATTCCATATCTTGACAACATGATGTATTTATCCCAATCTTCCAAAACCCAATCAACCAACAAATGCACAATTAATTTAATAGGCAAGCAAACATACCCACATGTAAAGGAAAGCCCCTTTTGTGGTGTAACCAAACTAAGTTTACATTATCAACAAACATTTCTTCTCATCTCCCTGAAAAACACAGTGGTTTATTAAGAGTGTGTGTTCAGGAAGAAATGATCTTAAACTGTTTAGGTCGGCACTTATAAACAAGAACACCTTGAACCTGGGTGGTTAGCAGGCTATACAATTCTTTCAGATTGCCACATAATAGAAGTATTGTGACAGGGAAGATTTGCTTTTGATACAAGAGAAATGGAACAACTTAGCTTGTCTACAATATTATTATAACTTCTAAAAATATATTATTATAACTTCTATGAGACCTCTGGGAGTACTTCTCACTTCAAAAAAAAAAAAAAACCACGGATAGCTAGTGTGGTGAAGTGGTTAGGGACTCTGAATTTCCCATTCAGCTATGGAAACCCACTGGGTCGTCTTGGGCAAATTACTCATGTGTAAATTGAGGACAGATTTTGGGGCCAAAATTATGGACTGATATAACTCATGGAAAAGCTGGAGGTCATTCTGTAGAGAGGGGAAAGCACCAGTGATGACTCAGGGGGACACCATCACCACTTAACCACAATCCCTTAACCACCACTGCCATTTTTCCACCTAGGCATTCAAAACAGCCAGAAACAGTGACATGGTGGAGAGAGAAGAAGCAGTTGGTGCTTCTTTGCGTTCCCCTGGGGTGGAATAAGCTCTTGCATTCACCATTTTCCTCAGAGAATGAGGTACAGTAGAGTCTCACTTATCCAACACTCGCTTATCCAACGTTCTGGATTATCCAACACATTTTTGTAGTCAATGTTTTCAATGTATCGTGATATTTTGGTGCTAAATTCGTAAATACAGTAATTACAACATAACATTACTACGTATTGAACTACTTTTTCTGTCAAATTTGTTGTATAACATGATGTTTTAATGCTTAATTTGTAAAATCATAACCTAATTTGATGTTTAATATGCTTTTCCTTAATCTCTCCTTATTATCCAACATATTCACTTATCCAACGTTCTGCTGGCCTGTTTATGTTGGATAAGTGAGACTCTACTGTAGTTCCTTTTTCAATAAGAGTTAAAATATAGTACTCAACATCAAACTGTGGATAAGTATTTGGACTTATTTTTTTACTAGTATTTCCAGACATAAACATGAGTATGTAGGATATATATTCTCTCAGAAGAATAGCAACCCCTCTCAGAAGAAATCTCATCAGTAAAAGTCCATGAGTGGTTTTCCATAAGTGAGAAATAACCTGAAGGTACACCACAAATTAACCATGATGACGCCATTCTGATAAAATTTGATTTAAGCCACAGTTAGTGGATATGAAAGAGGACAATAAGCATGAGTTAAATTGCGAGGAATATTCTGGGACTGCCAGATAATTGTAAAACAATGGTGGGGATTAACATGCAGCTTGGTCATCTGTGGGATCCATCTTCTCAAGAAGACCTTTTTCCTCACCCTCTGAACTACAAATGACAGCAAACCTTGCCAAGTACTCACACCTGACATCAGAGCATGTGTCAGTTTGGAAACCATGGAACGCAATGTACCTTTTACCTGCACATTGTATCCAGAGGGGACTGTATTTGAGTGTTTCAAACTAGTATACAATTATGTATCATTAAAGTTGTGGCTATTTCACTTAACCCGCAGTAACAAGTCTGGTCTCTGTCTCTGTGGAACAAATTATATCATGATAAAAAAAAACACAGGCTCTAGTCAAGCACCACCCAAAAGCCTCCTCTGTAATTTTGTCATATACAAATATTTTCAAGTTCAGTACAATTATAACATCCACTTCAAAATTAAATTTGTTCAATTATTAACAAATGTATTATAAACAAACAACTTTTTGTAATTTCAGTTAATAGAATCATAGAGTTGGAAGAGACCATATGGGCTAGGAAGTCCAACCCCCTGCCATGAAGAAAAAGGACAATCAAAGTACCACCAAGACATGGCCATCCAGCCTCTGTTTAAAAGCCTCCAAAGAATAAATAATAATAAATAACCTTTAATGATTAAATACCAATTCATAATGAATCACCCACTGGTTAAAAAACAACAAAAACTATATATATTCCTGTATACATCTAAGAATTTTAGTCAAAACATTTACCAAAAAACCCTGGGTCAACTTATCCATGGGTCAAAGTACCTTATATGCTCATGTATACATTTAGAAAGTTTAGTCAAAAAATCAAACCGAAAAAAACCTGAGTCAACTTATAAATGGGTCAGTGTGACTAATGTACCTTAATGTGACTACTATACCAAAGGCAAGAGCTTAGTCCACCCAAGGAGACGTTAAAAGAAGCACTGATCCCTTCTACTTTCTCCAACATGTGTTGCTTCTTTCTTTTTTGAATACCAGGACGCTGAAATGGCAGAGATTAGGGACGGTTGCCCCCCTGAGGCAGCATTGGTGTTTCTCCTTCTCCAAAGAATGATCTCAGCTTATCCATGGGTCAGATCAAAATCCATAATTTTAGCCTCAAAATCTGCCCTCAACTTATACATGAAGTCGACTTATACATTAGTATATACGGCAAGGATATATATTGTACCTTAACTCTTTATCAGAAAGGGAAGCATTTCTCAATAGAATGGCAAAAGGTGAGAGCATATCCCATCCCAGTCGAACTATTAAAACACACTGACCCCCTGTATTATCTCAGCCACAGCACATTGGCTTTTCTGAATGTCTAGATGGCATCAAGGTCCAACAGGTCCCCTGAAGCAGTGCTATGTGCTTTCCCACCTCAGTGGAAAGACCCTGGACTTATTCATGGGTTATATCTAAATCCAAAATGTTGATCTCAAAACATAAGGTCAATTTATACATGAGTATATACTGAGGAACCCCGGTGGTGAAGTGCGTTAAAGCGCTGAGCTGATGAACCAAAAGGTCCCAGGTTCAAATCCCAGGAGCAGAGTGAGCGCCCACTGTTAGCTTCAGCTCCTGCCAACCTAGCAGTTCGAAAATATGCCAATGTGAGTAGATCAATAGGTACCGCTCCGGCGGGAAGGTAACGGCGCGCCATGCAGTCATGCCGGCCACATGACCTTGGAGGTGTCTATGGACAACACCGGCTCTTCGGCTTAGAAATGGAGATGAGCACCAACCCCCAGAGTCAGACATGACTGGACTTAACGTCAGGGGAAACCTTTACCTTTTATATATGGTATACAGTCTAAAATAATGTCATAAATATGTTTAAATTATTTTTTAAAAATAAATGATTTTAAAAATGCAGCAAAAGTATAATACAAAAAGCACATCCTAACTCTAACTAATGATGGTGCTCCTTGCCTTCCTCTCCTTCTTCCTTCATATCTCCAGCCCTTAGCTACCTAAACTCCAGATTTTCCTCAGCTCTCAAAAACTGAGTGTTTAGTGCATGGGGCACTTGTAATTGAAGAGGACATAGACCCCCTTGTTTCTTCTGGATTCTGCCATTCAGTCAGTGGAAGTCCTGAATTTAATCCAGTCTCATCAAGCCATCTATACGTATGAGGTACATATCACTGTCTAGTTGACTGTAACTTCCAGCAGTCCTGGCCAGCATAACCCATGGTCAGGAATTATGTAACTTGAAGCTCAAAATGTGGAGGGAATGGTTATAAATACCAGTGACAGAATGATGATAAATACCAACTACTGTGCAATCCTATGCATGCCTTCTCAGAAATAAGTTTCTCTGAGTTTGATGAAACTTATACTCAGATCAATGAAAACAGGATTGCAGCCTTATTTATTGGTGTCTTTAGAAAGCTTTGATAATTTAAAGGTTGAAAGGATCATGAAACACATAGCTAAGATGAAATACTAAAAACATGTTTTCCGTCGTTATTATTTGGGATTTAATGAATAGCAATAATAACCCAACTGTTTTCATAAGTATTCCATTTAGGAAAAGGAACTACAATGCTTACAAGACAAACTGATAATGAAAATGATAAAGCTATTAAATTTATCAAGGCATCAGCTGGAAATAATATCCGAGACTATGCTTCTCTACTAATATCCTGTATTGTTATTATACCCTTCCCCCAAAAAATAAAACGACTCTCTTTCAGAGACAAGAGACTAGGTTACACAAAGCACTACTTTTTTTAGCATTTAACACACTTCTTCAATTAAATCATGACTAATTAAAATAATGTATGTTTAAATTATTTCCATAATAACATTAATCATACTTTCATGCATGTTTTAAAAAAAAGCCCAACCCTGCTTTATATGGACACCCTCTATTGCTATGATGCTAAGGAGAAAAGATTGCTAAGGGGGGGTCACATGAAGATACTTTCGTAACTTAGCACATGTCACCTCAAGCAATGGGGACCTAATACAAGTTACAATCCTACGCAGTTATAGAGGTGCAAACCCCATTGAAGTCCAAATAAAGACAAATAAGGTGACACTGCAACATATTTACTTTAAAAAACAATTTAGGTGAATTCTATTTTAAAAGCAATGGATTGAAGAATACCAAAGACCACATTTCTTAAGAGGTAACATTTGCTTCACAATTCTGGATACTTCATTGTGATTCATCTGTTAAAAACTCTTTTGAAGTGTTCCCAGTAATGGTGCACAATGTTGTATGTTTTCAGTAAGAAATAATGTACTTCTCTCACTCTCGGTTTTTCAAATTCCAATTTAAATAGTGTGAAAGAAGCATTCTGCACAGCTGTTTGTTTCAACCACAAAATGTAAACACACATACAAATCAAAGCATGGTGACTTAGAAAGGGGGACCTGGGAAATGCTCTAAAATGGTCCGCATGGGGGGCTGAGATAGGTGCACATTTGCTTTATGAGGCTTCAATGTACGCAACCTTTGATCCATGCACAAAATTATATAAAATATAGTATATAAAACTACCTTCATGCTATGGGGAAAAGGTCTATATGAAACACAAATGAATTTCTTGTTTAAACTTAGGCCCTATTTCCAAGATACATGACTATACATATGTAAATATTCCAAAATATCCCCAACACTTCTGGTCCCAAGCACTTTGGATAAGGAATCCTCTGCCTATATGGTTACCTCCTAATACCACATGAATATATATAGGCAGAAAAGAAACAACAGAGCCTGTCCTCACCCATAAAAAAGATTAGAGTATGCTTGACCACCAGTATATGTTATATAGGAGTGTTTATGGGGGAGGGGAGAATATCTATCTTTCATATATTTCTATATATATCATGTTCTGTACCTTGCTTTTGAGAACAACTCAGGATCATCCCCCATGTGTATTTTTATGTATCTCTGCCCCTCATCTTTCCTGCCCCAAATAAGCTTCTGTATCTAACATCAAGAACAACCCAGGACCATCCCTGATTCTCCTAATTCTGGTCTCTCTGTATGTATGTATGTTTGTATGTGTGTGTGTATATATATACATACATAAATATACATACATATATCTCCCTGTGTGTGTGTATATCCACTCAAGTCAATACACACACACACACACACACACATACATATATCCGTTTGTGTATATGAATGCGCTCTCTCTCTCCATATATATCTTGCACATTTTTTCCTGCCCCATGTGTCCCCAAAGGTCCTTTTGTACCTCACTTCAAGAACAGCCCAGGGCCACTTCTCATTCTATTTCTTGCCTGTGTGTGTATATCCACTCACATCAATTTATAAACACATACACACACCTATATCCCACTGTGTCAAATCTCCCTCTCCATATACATACATTATATATATATATATATATATATATATATATATATATAAAAATCTTTTTCAAATCTTTTCCTGCCCCATGTGTCCCCAAAGACCCTTTTGTACCTCACTTTGAGAACAGCCCAGGACCATTCCTCATTCTCCTAATTCCTGTGTGTGTGTGTTTATACCCTCACATATACACACAAACATATATATCCCTCTGTGTGTGTGTGTGTGCGTGTACCGATATGCATGCATGTGTGTGTGTGTATCTTGCACATCTTCTCCTGCCCCATGTGTCCTCAAAGGCCCTTTTGTGCCTCACTTGGAGAACAGCCCAGGACCATTCCTCACCCCCAACTCCTATGTTGATATGTGACTTACTTCTAAATCACAACACACACATAGCACCCCTCGGGGTCCTTCTCCCTGTGGTCGCCCCCCCCCCCTTGCTGCTGCCCAGGTGAACGAAAGGGAGCACGAGAGGCGAGGCGAGGAGGGGGTTATTCCTAAGGAGAGAAGCCCGTTATTGGCCTACTTACCATCAATCGCCATGATCTTCCAGGTGGGCCGTACCAAGTGGAACACGCACGTAGGAGGAGGAGGAGGAGGCGCCCGGAGAGAGGCAAGAGCCGGGAGGAGGAGGAGGAGGAGGAGAAGCCGAAGAAAGTGCCGAAGGGGAGGGGGAGGAGGAGGAAAGGGAGGGAGAGGGAGGAAAGGGAGGGAGGTGTGAAACAGAGCGGCGCGTGCCGGGGCGGAGAGGCAAGCGGCGCGTGACTCCTCCCCTCCCTCTTCCCCCCTCCCTCTCCTCCTCCGCGCGCCCAGATTCGAAAGTCTTTTTTTCCCCTTCTCCTCCTCCTCCCTCCGCCTTCTTTTGAAGGCGCGCGACGCGGCGGTTGGAGCCATCTCTTGAGGCCAACGGTCGCCCTCGCCTCCGCCGCGCGGCGGCCGCTGTCAATCAAAGGCAGCCACTTGCCCCGCGCGAGCCAGGTCCCGCCTCCCTCTCTTTTGGCATCTCTTCTTCACTCCCTCATAGAATCACACCATCCTAGAATAATAGACAGGAGAAAACCATGAAAATGAACAAAATCTGGCTACCGGTATTATTATTATTATTTTAAAAAACTCTTTAAATCAGGACAGTAAATAAAAAAGAACACTCAGAAAATATTTATTTATTTTATTTACAGCATTTATATTCCGCCCTTCTCAGCCCGAAGGGGACTCAGGGCGGATCACATTATACATATAGGCAAACATTCAATGCCTTGACATAGAACAAAGACAAGACAAATGCAGGCTCCGAGCTGGCCTCGAACTCATGACCTCTTGGTCAGAGTGATTGGTCTCAGCTGGCTGCTCTCCAGCTTGCGCCACAGCCCGGGCCAGCGAACACCTCCCAACAAAAATTCACCTGGAATAGGGGAATTCCAGACAAGAAACGACCAGGGCCAGTGAACACCTCCCAACAAAGGATTCCCCCAGGCAGGAAGAAGCCAGGCTTTGAAGCTGCAAGGCTATTCAATGCTAATCAAGGTTGCCAATTGCAATATTCACACTTGCCTCAGGCAGACAAGAGTTCTTTCATAGGTACAGTAGAGTCTCACTTATCCAAGCCTCGCTTATCCAAGCTTCTGGATTATCCAAGCCATTTTTGTAGTCAATGTTTTCAATATATCATGATATTTTGGTGCTAAATTCGTAAATACAGTAATTACAACATAACATTACTGCGTATTGAACTACTTTTTCTGTCCTATTTGTTGTATAACATGATGTTTTGGCGCTTAATTTGTAAAATCATAACCTAATTTGATGTTTAATTGGCTTTTCCTTAATCCCTCATTATCCAAGATATTCGCTTATCCAATCTTCTGCCAGCCCGTTTAGCTTGGATAGATGAGACTCTTCTGTACCAGTGAGTAAGCTTGTCATAGGGAGGAGGGAGCAAGCTTGTTTTCTGCTGCCCTGGAGACTAGAATGAGGAACAATGGCTTCAGACTATAGGAAAGGAGATTCCACCTGAACATCAGGAAGAACTTCCTAACCGTGAGAGCTGTTCAGCACTGGAACTCTCTGGCCCGGACTGTGGTAGAGACTCCTTCTTTGGAGGCTTTGAAGCAGATGCTTGATGGCCATCTGTTAGGAATGCTTTGAATACGATTTTCCTGCTTCTTGGCAGGGGGTTGGACTGGATGGTCCACGAGGTCTCTTGCCCTCACATTTATACATGTATTTATACATGGCTATGTCTCCTCTCATCCTTCTCTTCTGCAGGCTAAACATGCCCAGCTCTTTAAGCCATTCCTCATAGGGGTTGTTCTCCAAGACCCTTGATCCTTTTAGTTGCCCTCCTCTGGACACATTCCAGCTTGTCAACATCTCCCTTCAGTTCAGGGCCGGCCCCACTATAGAGGCCCCTGACGCCGCCGCCTCGGGCGCAGGCCCGGGGGGGCGCCGTCAGGCTGGGCGGGAGGCGGGGCACCGCCCTGACGGTGCCCCGCCTCCCGCCCAGTGCGCCCTGGCCCGTCTGGCCTTTTCTAGCAGGCCAGACTGCAGCGGAGGTCCCTCCAGGCCGCAATCGCGGCCTGCAGGGACCTCCGCTGCAGTCTGGCCAGCTAGAAAAGGCCAGACGGGCGAGCGGGAGTAGCGTGGGAGGCGGGGCCGGCTCTGGCGCCGCCCCCCCCGCCCAGCGTGCCCTGGCCCCGCCTCCCACGCTGCGTGGGAGGCAGGGCCAAGGCACGCTGGGCGGGGGGGGCGGCGCCAGAGCTGGCTCCGCCTCCCACGCTACTCCCGCTCGCCCTCCCAATTTGGTGTCGTCTGCAAACATGATGATGATGCCTTATAACCCTTCATGTAGGTCATTAATACTTCCATCGGAACAACTTGTGCTTGGCTGAAAACTTCTTGCTAATTCACAGTGGAAAACGCCTTGATGTAACCCATCATCATGATAAAGGAAATAAGAAGAAAGCTGAAGAAAACATAAAGAACTTCTGCCAAGTGTAGAAACTATTGTCCTTTGTGGCCGACAGGAACTGACTTAAAAAGGGAACAGTAATTCAGGACCTATTACCTGTGAAGAACCTTTGCATAATGATGCATAATTATTCCAGGGCCTTGTTGAGATCTCATGCCAGATCAGAAGATACTGACCTGAAAAAAAAGTTTCAGCCCCTTTCAAATCTGGCTAAGGGCCTGGTGGGAAGAGACCACATGGGCCATCTAGTCCAACTGCCTGCCATACAGGAAAACCTCCGGTTGCCTCTCTACACTGTTAGAATGAAGGCAGTTTCACACCACTTTAAAACTGCCACCATGGCTCAGTGTTGTGGAATCCTAAGAATTGTAGCTCCCCAAACTACAACTCCCCCCCCCCCCCCCCGTTTCCATAGCATTGGGTTGAAGGTGCAAAGATGCAAAAGGTACTCATTTTAAGCCAAGTCAAAAGCAGGAACCCTGTAGCTAAATGCCTAGTTATAATGTAGATTTTAAATATGTTTTTTGATGTTGTGACATGACCTACCTTATAGGGCTGGCATGTGGACAGCCATTTTGTGGTTGTCAGAGGGCAGCAGCACCAGGAGAGGAGCTATTTTGCATAGGGGCGACCTGATTGGTCGTATGCAAATGAGCGGGTGCCAAGATTTGAAAGATGGAAGAGTCAAGGATGGCAGTTGGAAGAAAAAAACATTCTATGGGAGTTGAGGTCAGTTAGGAAGGGAAGGAGCTAGCTGGAAGGTCATGATAACTTACTAGTCTATCAGGACCAGGGGTCCCCAAACTAAGGCCCGGGGGCCGGATGCGGCCCTCCAAGGTCATTTACCTGGCCCCCGCCCTCATTTATAATATAATATTTTTATATCAGTTTTAATAATATAATATATTGTATATACATATGATATTGATAACAATATTATCATTTTATACAATACTAATTTTAATACCATATAATAATATTAATTATATGTTATATATTGCATATAATATTACAGTATAGTGGTATAGTTCAATATAGTAATATGCAATGCTAATATTGTGCTATGCTAATACAGTAGAGTCTCACTTATCCAAGCCTTGCCAAGCTACTGGATAATCCAAGCCATTTTTGTAGTCAATATTTTCAATATATCGTGATATTTTGGTGCTAAATTCGTAAATACAGTAATTACAACATAACATTACTATGTATTGAACTACTTTTTCTGTCAAATTTGTTGTATCACATGACGTTTTGGTGCATAATTTGTAAAATCATAACCTAATTTGATGTTTAATAGGCTTTTCCTTAATCCCTCCTTATTATCCAAGATATTCGCTTATCCAAGCTTCTGCCGGCCCGTTTAGCTTGGATAAGTGAGACTCTACTGTAATATAATATATTGTATGTATATACAGCTGCTCTGAGTTCCCTTCGGGTTGGGACGGGTGGGATATAAATGTAGTAAATAAATGTAGTAAATGAATAAATAAATAATTTTGGACTTAGGCTCGCCCAAAGTCTGACATGACTTGAAGACACACAACAACAATAACAATCCTAATTAACCTGACTATCTCAATGGCCAGAAGCAGGCCCACACTTCCTATTGAAATACTGATAGGTTTATGTTGGTTAAAATTATTTTCATTTTTAAATATTGTATTGGTCTTTCATTGTTATTGTTGCACTACAAATAAGATATGTGCAGTGTGCATAGGAATTTGTTCGGTTTTTTTTTTCAAATGATAATTCGGCCCCTCAACAGTCTGAAGGATTGTGGACTGGCCCTCTGCTTAAAAAGTTTGAGGGCCCCTGGTCAGGACCCATGTTTCCCGGGCCTTCACATTGGCGCCGGGAATCAGGCCCCTGACATTCCCGCACATTCCTGGACTGATAAGCAGGCCGGGGCCGGCCTTGAGACACCAACGGACAAAGGGGGTTTTTGGCGGGCACTATGCGCGGGTTTTTCACCGAGCGGGAATTGCATGTTTGAATGTGGGAGGAGGGTATATAAAGGGACCCGAGGGCATCACCCAGCACTCTTGGCTTCTTATCCTTCAGTAAACGTTCACCTTGTTTACGCACCGGTCTCGCGTCTTCATTCTCGAGCGGCTGGAGTGAGCTGACAGGCAAGCCAAGAGTACTGGCGCCATCCTGTGTTACAGTGAGGCATGGAAATGGACGAAGAGGAAGAAACTTTGACCGGGGCAGAGGAGGGCATGTCCCTCTCCGAACAGTTCGAGGGGTTTGCCGCCGTGGCAGCCTCTACCGCGTATGCGCACCCTAACGGGGTCACCCGCAGACGAGAGAGGGCGCGGAGGGACGACGCGGAGCCCAGAAGTGATTTGAGCTTCGTATCCCCACAGAGACTAGAGTTCCTGGAGGAGAGAATGGGCGCCCTCGAAACCACGCTTGATGTCATGTCAAAAGCGATGGAGCGCCTCACCCCTCTCCTCGCGGCAAGCTGGGAGGGAACGGCCCGGGCCGAGTCCAGGCAGACGATGGGCGAGGAATGGGCCCAGGGGACCCAGAGAGACATGGGGGCCCGCGCCAAAACCCAGATGGGACTCGCGAGGACGGAGGGGGGCGACGACGGCGGTAGCGAGGACAAAGGAAGACCCCAGAGAGAGCTGTCGGATTCCCCCCCCCCTGGGCGCGGCGCTAGTCATCGAGGGGAAGCGGCGGGGCATCATCACCGAGCCCCAGGGGACATGCAACGCGCTGGGCTGTGGGGACCGCCTGCCCCATTCCCACAGCAGAGAAGGGAGGAGTTGAGAATCGAGTACGAGGGGGAACCCTCTGAGCTGGACTTTTTCCTGACCACCGTCAGAGGCTTCATGGAGGACAACAGACAGACTTTTACGTCTGAAGCCAGTCGGGTTAGGGCCATAGGAGCCGCCTTGAGGAAAGCAGCTGCGGGTTGGTACGTGCAGCTACATGCCAGGCGCGACCCCTGCCTGAACTCTGTACGGCAGTTCCTGGCAGTGCTGGAAGGCCGTTTCCGCGATCCGCTGGAGCAACTCCGGGCGAAGGAGGGGCTGAGAACCATCCTCCAGGGGCAGAGGTCAGTCTCCCAGTACGCGGAAGAATTCCAGAGCCTAGCAGAAAAGGTTAGAGACTGGAGCGACGTGACAAAACTGAAGTGCTTTAAGGAGGGGCTGAGACCTGAGCTCCTCTCCTGGGCGGCACACAGAGATGACCCAGGGACACTACAAGGCTGGATTCAGCTGGCAGGGCGCGTTGAGACAACGCTAGCTCAAGTGAGGAGACAACGAGGAGGCGGAAGACCACAATGACAGCAATCCCAGCCGAGCGGAGGGACCAGGAGGCCGGAGAGACCCCCCTCCGGGAAACAAACCGAGGGAAGAGGAAATAACAACAAGGCACGGAGCGGATGTTTCGTGTGCGGGCGTGTAGGGCACCGGGCTGCCGAATGTTGGCAGCGAAAAGGGGAAGGGGGCAACCAGCCCAAACCCAAGACTGCGGCCGGAAAGCGGGCAGAGGAGGAAACTCCGGGAGGAAGCCGACCTGATGAGCTAGTAAGTCATGACAAAAGAATGCTAGTTATGCCAATTAGAATAGAGGGGAAGGACAAACGCGCCACATGTAAAGCCTTTATCGACTGCGGGTGCTCAAGGAACATTGTTACACCCGAACTAGCAGGGGAATTGGGATGCGAGACGGTGGCACTTGAGACACCGCTTGCGTTCTCGCAGCTCGATGGGTCCCTGGCCTCAGGAGGGGTGGCAAAACACTGCATAGAGAAGGTCAAATGCCAGATAGGAGCCTGGGGAGGAGAGGTGTCGTTTGTCATATCTCCAATGGCGACCTATAACGTAATATTGGGCATGCCATGGTTGGAACAGGCCAATCCACTTATTGATTGGGAGGCTAGGAACCTACTCTTCAAAAAGATAGAGAAGGAGATAGACAACAAGGGGGAGGAAGAGCCTGGCAGGTTGGAAGAACTGGCTAGGCAATTGCCCGAGGAATATCGTGACTTTGTTGATGTTTTCGACGAAAAGGGAGCCGATAAATTCCCGCCCAAAAGGAGAGTAGAAGTAGGGATCGAACTAGTGCCAGGGGCAGAACTCCCCAAAGCCAAAATCTACCCGATGTCTGCGCAGGAAAAGGAAGAACTGAGGAAGTATATTGACAAAAACTTGGCGCGGGGTTTCATAGAACCATCGAATTCCCCCCTGGGGGCCCCAGTGTTGTTCAGGCGTAAAAAGGACAATTCGCTTAGGCTATGTATTGATTATAGAAATCTTAACGCAATCAGCACAGATAACAAATACCCATTACCCCTAATGAAGGATTTATTGTCCCAACTGTCAGAGGGGAAAATATTCACGAAATTGGACTTAATTGAGGCTTACCACAAATTGAGGATCAAGCCAGAAGACAGGTGGAAGACTGCTTTCTCCTGTACCTATGGATTATTCAACTACCGAGTGTGCCCTTTTGGTTTAAAAAATGCAGGAAGCGTATTTATGCAGCTAATTAACGAAGTACTCCACCCGTTGTTACACAGGGGAGTCTATGTCTTCCTGGATGACATATTAATAAGGGGGGAAAACAAACAGCAGCATGTTCAATTGGTGAGGGAAGTACTCCAAAAGCTAAGAGAAGCAAAACTCTATGCCAAGATAGCTAAATGCGAATTCAACAAAGACCAAATAGACTTCCTGGGGTACAGAATTTCATCCCAAGGGATAGCCATGGATCCCGCAAAGGTGGAGGACGTAAAAGGGTGGGAGGCCCCTAAAACCCGTAAACAACTGCAGTCCTTCCTTGGGTTTGCGAATTTCTACTGGACGTTTGTGAAAGACTTTGCACAACTGACACTACCACTGACCGATCTGCTAAAGACAAAAGGGAGGGGGGAAACAACCAGAGTAAAGGCTCCGGGGGCCAAGCTGGCGTGGACGAGGGAATGCCAAGAGGCCTTTGAAGCCCTAAAGGAAAAATTTACAGAGGAACCGGTGTTGCAACACCCTGATATGTCCAAGCAATTTGTTGTACATTGCGACGCCTCCGATTGTGCGTATGGGGCGGTCCTGTTGCAAAAGGACCGGGAGGGTAACCTAAAACCATGCGGGTACCTGTCGCGAAAATTCAATGATGTAGAGAAGCGCTGGCCGATTTGGGAAAGGTAAGCACTAGCCATCTTGAGAGCACTAGAATGCTGGAGGCACCTTTTGGAAGGAAGCGGGACCCCTTTTGAGGTGTGGTCTGACCATAAAAACTTACAATACCTGAGGTCCCCTCGCAAACTGTCCCCTAAACAAATGAGATGGGCCCAATATTTCAGTAGATTCGACTTCCAATTGAAATTTTTCCAGGGGAAACATAATGTACTGGCTGACGCGCTCTCACGCATGCCTCAGCATGAGGTGGGGCCCCAAGACTCCGAGGGAGGGATATTTTCAGACAGACAGTGAAGCCTAGCGGTCACAACCAGAGCACAAGCAGAAAGAGAAAATAAGCTCACGGCCGTCAAGGCGGAGGGGGAAACATGGGAGAAGGAATTAAAGCAAGCATATCAGGGGGATGCCTGGTTGATTTCCAATGAGGGGAAGGGGGAACTGCATGGAGGTTTGATGTTTGTCAACAAAAAGCTGTACATTCCTGAAAAGTTGCGGCCAGAAATGTTGAAACGGTATCATGACAGCAAAGGGGCGGGCCATCTGGGGCTTACAAAAACCATAAAGCTATTAGCAAGGCAATGTTGGTGGCCGGGGATGAGGGGGGATGTGAAGTCACACATCGCCAAGTGTGATCTGTGTGCAGAAAACAAAACACCCCCAGGGAAACCACAAGGGCTGCTACAAACTGTAGTAGAACCCACGAGACCGTGGGAATGCATAGCGATGGATTTTGTGGGCGAACTACCCCCTAGCCGGGGGTGTCGATACATTTGGACCGTTTTGGACCTGTTTTCCAAACAAGCCCACTTTGTGCCGCTGCAGAAACTCCCCTCGGCTGAGAAACTCGCTGAGCTGTATATTAAACACATTTATCGCCTGCATGGGTGCCCCGAGAAGGTGATTAGCGATAGGGGGGTCCAGTTCACGGCGAGATTTTGGGGGAAGTTCTTACAGATGCTGGGGGCGGAGAGGAGCCTGAGCTCAGCGTTCCACCCTATGACCAACGGGGGGGTCGAACGCACGCAGCAGACGCTGGGGCAATTCCTGAGAATATATTCCAACCACAGGCAGAACGACTGGGCCGAACTGTTACCTTTCGCTGAGGTAGCCTTTAACGGGGCGACGCACTCCGCCACGGGGAGATCCCCCTTTGAGATTGTATACGGCCAAGAAGTGGCGCCGTTCCCAAAGCTGCCCGAGTGGAAAGAGGAGGAGGAGTTCGAAGGCAGGGAATGGCAAACGAGGATCAGAGCTGGGTGGCAGGATGTGGCGGCGGCACTGAGGGAAACGCAGCGAAAGTACAAACTATTTGCTGACCGAAAGCGCAGGGAGGGGGAGACATTTGAGGAGGAGGACTTGGTTTGGCTGAGTACAAAAAACCTGAGTCTGGGGTTCCCCTCCAAAAAGTTGAGCCCGCGTTACATAGGCCCCTTCAGAGTCTCAAAGAGGATCAACGAGGTCACCTACCAACTGAAACTACCAAAGGATCTAGGGAAGGTACACCCGGTATTCCATTGTAGCTTGCTCAAGAAATACAGGGGTACATTGGACAATGGAGAATCGTAGATGTGTCGGTTGTTTCTTTCCAGGAGGAGGAGGAAGAAGAGGAGGAGGACACCATTTCAGGACCCATGTTTCCCGGGCCTTCACATTGGCGCCAGGAATCAGGCCCCTGACATTCCCGCACATTCCTGGACTGATAAGCAGGCCGGGGCCGGCCTTGAGACACCAACGGACAAAGGGGGTTTTTGGCGGGCACTATGCGTGGGTTTTTCACCGAGCGGGAATTGCATGTTTGAATGTGGGAGGAGGGTATATAAAGGGACCCAAGGGCATCACCCAGCACTCTTGGCTTCTTATGCGTCAGTTATCCTTCAGTAAACGTTCACCTTGTTTACGCACCGGTCTCGCGTCTTCATTCTCGAGCGGCTGGAGTGAGCTGACACTAGTCAGTAAATAAGAGTCAAGGAGTACGTTAATAGACGATGTTTTGAAGAAGTAATCAGAAAAATAAGTTGAAAATAATCGAAAATCTGCCTCTACGTAGTAGTAAAATAATCCTTTCTGTGTAAAAGGAAAAGATTGAAGGAAAGCCGTACTGAGAGGTTGTTATTTAACCACTAAGAAATTATACAACTTTAACTATTACGCTTATGTCACAAGAATGCTATAAATAAAACAAGTTACTGTTTCTTCTCATATGAAGACTGTTTCTCAATACACTGAATATAATTCAAGGAATTACGAAAGGTGGAAGAAGGATTAAATAATCATTCATTTCTGTGGTGGAATATTTGCATAGGCGATGTTGTAGTAGAGCCTGTGAGTAACGTTACAAACAGTAGTATATTGCGCCAAAATGCTAATGTGTATATATGTGTGTGTGTGTAAAGAAATCCTTGCAAGGTTGTTTGTAAGAGATATCTCTGCAAAAGAGCTCAGCTAAAACAACAATTTATCTGTTTGCTGGCAGATGGCTGGATTTGTCAGTTGGATTCGTCAGTTGGAATTTGAGCTTGCTGGGAGATTGCTGATTGATTAGTTATTGATCCTATGCAACTACAAGGACATTGTACGATTGCTGAACTGTTTATTTGACTTCAACTCAACAAGTAAAGTTTCCTTTTGTTCTTTCAATTCCTCTGCCTGGTCTGAGTCTTTTGCACATGGTGTTAACTGGACTCTGCTGATTCCGCTGCACACTCACCTGGTAACATAGTATGGGTGCCAGAAGGGGGGAAAGGGTTACTTGGGAGCAGGAATCTGATGATGAGCAGCAGAGAAAGAGAATTCGGGACATACTTACAGCACCTACAGATGAAGAGTCATTTGAGGGATTCTCTGGGGATGATGGGTCAATGAGTGAAGGAGAAGAAGGAGACACCATGGATTGGACTAAGATAAGAAAAGTGCAAGCTATTTGTGAGGCACCAACAACTAATGATACCTTTATAGGGTTCTCTGGGAGTGAAGACTGGCAATCAGGGAATCCAACTGATTCTTGGGGAGATCTAAGTCTTGACAGGAGATGGAGGAATTGGAGGGAGAGTCAAGGGAATTCACGTGAAGAGCTGGGAGCAGCTGCGGGGGATGGTGATGGGGTGGTGGTCAGTTCATCTTCTGATGGTGATTTGTAGATAAAAGTGGGTTCAGGGATGAGGAGTCTTTGCAGAAGGCAAAGTGTTGATGTGCGTTCGTGTGCTGGGTGGTGTGTATTGGGAAAGTTTCTTGTAGCCTTGCTGCTGCCTGTTTCATGTTCGGCGTTGGACTTGGATCTGCAGTTTGGACCTGAACCGGTTTGGCTAAAGATGCTGCTTCTGCGGACACTGGAGCAAAGCTGTTTTGGATTCCTTCTGCTTCAACCTTGAACTTCGGTTGACGATGCTTCTCTTCTTGCAACTCTCTTTGTGTACTGTGCCTTTTTGTTTTGCCCTAGAGCGCTTTGTTTGACTTGTTGCTCTTTGCATCCAGTTTACTGGATTACATTTCTGTTTACCTTTTGGACCAGGTCTGGTTTTGGTTTTTGAGTTTTGACCAGTGGAACTGCATTTAAGTATCCCTGCGTCCTTTTCCTTTTGTTTCAATAAACTCTGTTTTGAAGTCACTTTTAAGTCTGGCCCTTTAAGGTGTCTGTGATTCCAACAGGCAAGTGGCTTGATATTTCTCTGGTTGTTTTACATATGAGATGAGATAAATAAATAAAAGGACCCTTCCACTACGCAACTAACTGGAAATACCTCACATGTTTAAAGTTGGCAGAAGAAGGTCAGCTAAAGAAAAGGTTCCTGCAGACATAGTTAAGGAGCAGGTGTGCGTACCAAGCCCCCTTCCAGTGGAGAGGACGAGGAAGGAAGTGAAAGTTGGATCTTCAAACTGCAAAAAAGCTGTTTATTACCCTGCCATAGCAATAACAACAAAATGCATACAAGAATGCAATCAAAGGTTTTGTCACAACCCAAATTGGTTGCAATGGCTTTTTATCACTATTACAGAAAGTAGAGGAGTCCCCAATGGTGCAGTGAGTTAAAGCACTGAGCTGTTGAACTTGCAGACTGAAAGGTCACAGGTTCAAATCCAGCGAGCGGAGTGAGCACCCGCTGTTAGCTCCAGCTTTTGCCAACCTAGCAGTTTGAAAACATGCAAATGTGAGTAGATCAATAGGTACCGCTCTGGCGGGAAGGTAACAGTGCTCCATGCAGTCATGCCGGCCACATGACCTTGGAGGTGTCTATGGACCACGCTGGCTCTTCGGCTTAGAAATGGAGATGAGCACCAACCCCCAGATTCGGACATGACTGGACTTAACATAAAGGGAAACCTTTACCTTTACCTACAGAAAGTAGAAAACATATTCTTATTGGTGTACACAGATAATGTGTCCCATTCATCTAACATCTAACATCTAAGTCACAAGCATCTTAACTAACAATTTCATTCGTTTTCTTTGTTCTAACAACATGTGATTCTTTAGACAATGGTACTTTCATGTTATTGACCCTGATCACTGCACCTGTGGGTCAATCTTATCTACTTCTGTTGCAAGCATAACTCCAACATGGCTGGGAAACATTAGAGAGTACTAGCTAACTAGTTTTGTCCTGATATACTTTTCCTTGAAAAGTAACTTCCTCTCTGCAGCAACTCTTTTTCCAAACATCAGTATTTTCTTTCAAACATGGGCCTCATAAGGGCCTTTTGCAAATTAGGTCAAATAACAGTAAATCAGGACATATGGACTTATAGTCATTAGAAGTATCCCTGAAAATTCCCTTTTTAACCCATGACCCCTTCAGAGTAATGGCACTTAAAGTGGTATCAAACTGCATTCATTCTACCGCATAGACAGGGGCGGTTCAACCACGAGGCAATTTAGGCACTTGCCTGTGGCGTCATCCTCTAGGGGGCGCAGTTGAGGCACTCCCGCCTCCTCCTCCCAGTGCACACCCTCGCCTCCTCCTCCCAGGGTCGCTCCGGCCTGGGCCTGCTTTCAGGACTTTGGCCGTGGGCCTGCCTTTGGTCCGTCAGCCGTGGGCCCGCCTTCGGGCCTTCGGCCATGGGCCCGCCTTCGGGCCTTCAGTCGCCTTCAGGGCCTGTGGCTGCCTTCAGGGCCTGGCCCAGGGCCAGGCCCGCATCCGGGGACAGGCCTGCCTCTGGGAACAGGTCCGCCTCTGGGGACAGGCCCACCATAACCCACACCTATGGCAGGCATCCTCAGAGGTTGTGAGGTCTGTTGGAGGCTAGGTAAGTGGGGTTTATATATCTGTGGAAAGTCCAGGGTGGGAGAAAGAGCTCTTGTCTGTTTGAGGCTAGTGCGAATGTTGCAATTGGCCAGATTGATTAGCATTTAATGGCCTCGCAGATTCAAAGCCTGGCTGCTTCCTCCTTGGGGGCATCCTTGGTTGGGAGGTGTTAGCTGGCCCTGATTATTTCCTGTCTGGGTTTCCCATTTTCAGAGTTTTGTTCTTTATTTACTGTCCCGATTTTAGAGTTTTTTAAATACTGGGGGCCAGATTCCCTTTCAGTGGCCTTTTAATTATTTGCCTTGATATTCTGGGTTATATGGCTGTGTGGAAGGACCCTCAGGGCTCTTCCACACAGCCTTATAACCCAGAATAGCTAAGCAGAATAACCCACAATATCTGCTTTGAATTGGGTTATATGAGTCCACACTACCCTATATCCCAGTTCAATGTTTGGTGCTAAATTCGCAAATATAGTAATTCCTACATAACATTACCATGTATTGAACTGCTTTTTCTGTTGATTTGTTGTAAAACATGATGTTTTGGTGCTTAATTTGTAAAATCTTAATGTAATTTGATGTTTAATAGGCTTTTCCTTAATCCCTCCTTATTATCCAACATTTTTGCTTATCCAATGCTTTTATTTTTCAGTGATTGGTTGGGGGGGGGGGCGCCAAAATTCTGTTCGCCTACACTTGAAAAATACCTAGGGCCAGCCCTGTGTATAGATGAGGCATGAGCGAACTTTGGCCCTCCAGGTGTTTTGGACTTCAACTCCCACAATTCCTAACAGCCAGTAGAGGGCCTAAGTTTGCCCATACCTGGTGTAGATAGATGCACCCTCTAGGCAAGTCTCATGACTTGCATCTTTTTGTATCTTATGACATTGCAACTGTGTAAATATGTTTTAATATCCAAAGTCCTGGATGTAAAACATTACATCCACAAAAGATGGTGGAAATATTAAAACCAGCTATTAATACCAGCTAATATTAAGCTGCTGGTACATTCCTTCACTTCTTCCATCTCCTTTGTATGGCACAAGAAACTAACCCTACTAATTATTTGGAAACTGCTATGAAGAAGAAGAAGAAGAAGAAGAGGAAGAAGAAGAAGAAGAGGAAGAGGAAGAAGAAGAAGAAGAAGAAGAAGAAGAAGAAGAAGAAGAAGAAGAAGAAGACGACATGTTACTGGTTACCTGCCTCTCCTCACAGCTTGAGGAAGGGGCACAACACAGTTAAAACACTTCACCATAAAATACATTCAAACACATCACCTCAAAATACATATATTAAAATCCATAGTGCAAGGATTAAAATGCAATATAAATAGATATATCAAACATACCCTGCCTTAGATCTGCTGCTTGAAGGAAAGCAGGATATAAATAAAACACTGTACAGTTTGAGCATGTTTCTGTTATTTAAGAAGAAAAATCATACTTTCTTCCCCTCATCATCAGTCTGTTTTGGCAGAGAAGGCAAAATACCTTGTAAAACTACAACTACCATGATTCCACAGTATTGAGCCAGAAGAGTTAAAGAGGTGTCAAACTGCATTAATTCTACCCTGTAGATCAGGCATGGGCAAACTCTGGCCCTCCAGGTGTTTTGGACCTCAACTCCCATCATTCCTAACAGTCTCAGGCCCTTTCCCTCCTCAGCTGCTGAAGCAGTAGATACATGTTTTGTGATGCTTGGATGGCATCCAGAATTTTCTGTCTGAAATGGCACTGAACTTACTTATTTGTCACAAAGCTGTGGACTTGTATGGTGGAATAAGGAGGGGGAAAATCCAGATAAATACATTTACAAAGAGCTCCGTTAACACTTAAGGTATAATCGATATCCTTGACATGAGTTGAGACAATTAAGAGCAATTATCTGGATCAGGACCAAGCTGCATCCACCTAACTCCAGTAATTGTCACAACAATTCTATTCAGTAGGCTAGGTCCTCCAGACTATAGCACTATGTAACACAATTTTTGTTCCTGGGTTATAAGTCTAATTTCCTAATTGGTTCTATCATAAAAACATGGAAAATTGTTTATTAAATGTTTATTAAACTCCAAAAAATTGTTTTTGGGAGGGACATCCTGCAGCACATTTTGCTTTAGTCTTTCAATGAATATCTCCTTGAGTCTCAACCAATTCTACATGGTTTGTGGCAGCCACAAAAACAAAGTTTCTGGAGTGTAACAACTACTTTCAAGGGAAGTACCACACAGTTAAACAGAAATAACACTTTCAAACCAGGTACAGGAAACATTTCAAATTTTGTTACATAGTGCAATCCATCATGAGAATAAAATCTAAACCAGTAAATTTATACCAGGAGATAAGTCTCAATCTTTTTTTAGTTTAAGAGGCATCAAACTGACATTAGGTTTTGAGAGGAGGGTCATTTCTATCTAAAATGTCAGACTGGAAATGTCTTATCATGCACATTTGCAGAATTAGCATTAATCCTTAGCAATTAAAGCAGTGTCAAACTGCATTAATTCTATAGTGTAGATGCATCCTGAGGCATACCAAGAGTTAATATTTGTGACTAAGGAGGCACATTTGTGCTTTTAAGCTGGTGCCAGCCGTCAGACTGAAGGTACATAAGTTATAATTTTTCTGAGCTGTGGGTCAAATGAGAGTGAAAGTGTAAGCACATTGCCCATTTTTCTGTGCCACACAATTAATTCCAATTAGCAGTCTGCTTAGTCAGGAAAGTATTCCAATTTGAGAATTAAAGGGGTGACTTCAGGTCAGGAAAAGGGTGAATTGGCAGAGATATTCAGAGGAAGCAGGTACACAACGTGCAAGTTCTATGCCTGGCTATGGCGAATGCTGCCTGTTATCTCCTCATCTATAGTGAAAAACCATTTTCAGCATATCCTCCTTAATTGGTATCTTTCCTTATTTTGCATATGCATGATTTTCCATGGTATTCCATACTGATGTTTTCTGCCATTTCTCTTTTCTGTTAATTTTTTCTACTTACTGGCCCGTTTATATGAATACATGCTCATGTGTATTTTAAAATATTTATAGCACATCTATCATAAAACCAAGAAGGCTTATAAGCATTAATATACCACCAAAAATGAAAACAGTACATAATACAATAATGAAACCTTGCTACGCATTAAATCAAGGCCTTATTTTTTTTACTCTTCCTGATGAAATGTTTCTATAATAGAAATGTTTTAAATACATTGGCAATCTACTATAAGAAGGAAATTTCGCAGAATTGGAGACAGCATAATCAACCTCCCCCCCCCCCAAGAAAATGCTGAAATATGCATCATTGTTATTATCACTTCGCTTCTCAAGTTTCTCAAGTCACTCCTGACATGAAAAAAAAGTCATCATGATCATCTCAGTTTCATAATCTACTTGATGTTGTTACCAATTGGAATTTTTAATCCAAAAAACAATGATATATTGCTGGATAATTGCCATTTTTCAACTATTTTGCAGTGCTCAGTTGTGATTCTTTCTGCAGTGATTTCATTCCGATGTTTTGTCAGTTTGTTTGGGATTGCTCCCAGAGCGTCAACTGGGACCTAAGTCTATTCCCAAATGTGCTGAATCTCTATTTTAGGTTTCGATGTTTTATAATGTTTTTCTTCTCTTGTCCTAGATTTTTCTATCCCCAGAGATTGTCACGTCTATTCTCCAATTTCTTTTTTCTCAACCACAGTATTGTCTGGTATATTGTTTTCTAACAATTTATCAGTTTGAATGTTAAAGCCTCATTGGATTTTTTTCTTCATATCAAAATCCATAATATTGGCCTTCAAGACTGCCTTTGACTTATCTATGTGGTCAACTTATACACAAGTATATATGATAGTCCTGCCATGTACACAGGTTTTTTTTAAAAAAGAATAAAATTATTTGTTTGTTTATTTAAAGGCATGTTTTAATTTATTAATCCTAGGCTGGCGTCTGTTGGTGACATACTCATGTTGTTCTTTTCCAGATCTTGCTTATTTGAGCCTGCGGATAACTCCTTAAAAGGTTCTGTGTAAATGGTGCCATTTTAGCTACTTAAGTGTCATGATAAATATGTCAAGAACTTTCAATGTGAAGATCTATATGCTGATTTATTTGTTTACTGCATTTTTATACTGCTCTCTCTCACCTCGAGGGGGACTCAGAGCAGTGTACACCATGGCAAAATTCAATGCTATCAATATGCATACATATAAAAGCAATACATAACATTATCTAAAATCAATAACATATAAATATGAATTAAACAATTTAAACACTATACATAAAAGTCTTCAAATGATCTCTTCCCATTCCCATTTGACACCTCCCATTGTTCCAAGCAGATTTACATACAGTCATGTGTATATACAGGTCTTCATATTTGTTGAGATTAGAGGCCCAGGACCCCTGTAAAAGTGAAAAACTATGAATAAAGAAATTGCAAAAATTTTAACCTGAGAAAACATCTCTCTAGGAATTTCTAGGCCTTCCAGAGTGACTCTATGGTCAATGCTTACTGGAAGCTGAACATAACATTATATCAAAAAATTGGAGGACTTAGAGATTTTTAGGGAGAACATTTTTAAGGGAGAACATTTGCCTGAAGATGTGGATAAAGTGCTTGGAGAGGTGAGGGCGACCACATGCATTCTAGACCCCTGCCCATCCTGGCTGGTGAGAGAAGCCATAAGGGGATTGGCCGAGTGGGTGAAGGTGGTGGTGAATGCCTCCCTTTGGGAAGGTATTGTTCCAGCGAGCCTTAAATTGGCTGTGATCAAACCGCTGTTGAAGAAGCCAACAATGGATCCCACTCAATTGGACAGCTATCGGCCTATTTCCCCTTTCTGGGAAGGCCGTGAAATGTGTGGTGGCCACACAACTCCAGGCATTCTTGGTAGACACCGATTTTCTGAATCTGGTGCAGTCTGGCTTCAGGCCGGGGCATGGTACCGAGACAGCCTTGGTCGCCTTAGTCAATGATCTACGCCGGGAACTGGACAAGGGGAGTGTGTCCCTGCTGGTTCTGCTGGACCTCTCAGTGGCCTTCGATACCGTTGACCACAGTATCCTTCTGATAAATCACATTTGTGAATAATCAAATCCTCAAACGTCAACACCATTCTGCGAAAAAGACCTTGGAGTCCTCGTGGACAACAAGTTAAACATGAGCCAACAATGTGATGCGGCAGCTAAAAAAGCCAACGGGATTCTGGCCTGCATAAATAGGGGTATAGCATCTAGATCCAGGGAAGTCATGCTCCCCCTCTATTCTGCCTTGGTCAGACCACACCTGGAATACTGTGTCCAATTTTGGGCACCGCAATTGAAGGGAGATGTTGACAAGCTGGAAAGCGTCCAGAGGAGGGCGACTAAAATGATTAAGGGTCTGGAGAACAAGCCCTATGAGGAGCGGCGTAAAGAACTTGGCATGTTTAGCCTGCAAAAGAGAAGGCTGAGAGGAGACATGATAGCCATGTACAAATATGTGAGGGGGAGTCATAGGGAGGAGGGAGCAAGCTTGTTTTCTGCTGCCCTGCAGACTAGGACGCGGAACAATGGCTTCAAACTACAGGAAAGGAGATTCCACCTGAACATCAGGAAGAACTTCCTCACTGTGAGAGCTATTCGACAGTGGAACTCTCTCCCCCGGGCTGTGGTGGAGACTCCTTCTTTGGAGGCTTTTAAGCAGAGGCTGGATGGCCATCTGTCGGGGGTGCTTTGAATGCGATTTCCTGCTTCTTGGCAGGGGGTTGGACTGGATGGCCCATGAGGTCTCTTCCAACTCTACTATTCTATGATTCTATGATTCTACCATGGAAATGTGAAATACCTTGAACTCATTCCCAAAAGAAATGTGTAATTATGTTGTGAACAAATAGTAAAGGCAGCAGAAGTAGCCATAAAACATTAATCAGTATAAACAAGAATAAAGGTATTCAGCTAAAAGTCAAGCATTCTCTAATAGGAAATGCCAGAATGGAAAGGCTTTGAACGTTGCTTAGATATTATTTTCTGTGTACTTTGAGGCTGCTTACTCATTACTTGTATTACATCAAATGCCCTCTAGCCTAATTTTTCTTTATATATCTGGCTAGACTTCTTAGTCACATAGAAGCCTCCATTTTGTTGCTTTCTTTCATTCCATCATTTCTTCTTTCTCCATGTTTTATCTACTATTAAGATACAATATGATAAAGACCATGAAGAATGTCTCCATGCATTCAGCATTCAGTAGAAATGGTTATAACATTTTGTATTTGCTTTGTTTTAAATTGATCAAAGTTTCTGACTGTTAGCCGCCTTGAGTCCCCTTGGGGAGGAAGGTGGGGGTATAAATGAAGTCAATAATAATAATATATCCTCTATATTACAAGGCATTGTTTTCAAGGCAAAATAGATGTTCAGTCCTTTTTTTGACATCTTAAAAATCTGTCTTCACTTGTATTTTATTCCATGTCTCATCTAGATTGACCTAACAAAGAAATGAAACAGGAAGGAAAGTCTTGGAAAGCCTAATTGAGAATTAGTTTGATGTGCATTCAGGGCCGGCCGGAGATATTTTTTAATGTGAAGCGGGGGTGCTGAAAAGCGCCCCCGCCACCGGCCCTGCCTCCCGCGCCCTGGCCCCGCCCAGCGTGCCCTGGCCCCGCCTCCCACGCTGCGTGGGAGGCGGGGCCAGGGCGAATAGTGAGGGAGGCGGGGCCAGAGTTGGCCCTGCCCCCCGCCCAGCGTGCCCTGGCCCCGCCTCCCACGCAGCATGGGAGGCGGGGCCAGGGCACGCTGGGCGGGGGGGGCGGCACCAGAGTTGGCCCCGCCTCCCACGCTACTCTCGCTCGCCCGTCTGGCCTTTTCTAGCTGGCCAGACTGGCCAGACTCTGGCCCCCCCGCCCAGCGTGCCTTGGCCCCGCCTCCCACGCAACGTGGGAGGCGGGGCCAGGGCACGCTGGGCGGGGGGGCAGGGCCAGAGTTGGCCCCGCCTCCCACGCTACTCCCGCTCGCCCGTCTGGCCTTTTCTAGCTGGCCAGACTGCAGCGGAGGTCGCTGCAGGCCGCGATTGCGGCCTGGAGGGACCTCCGCTGCAGTCTGGCCAGCTAGAAAAGGCCAGACGGGCCAGGGCGCACTGGGCGGGAGGCGGGGCACCGTCAGGGCGGTGCCCCGCCTCCCGCCCAGCCTGACGGCGCCCCCCCGGGCCTGCGCCCGAGGCGGCGGCGTCAGGTGCCTCTATAGTGGGGCCGGCCCTGTGTGCATTCTGTAGCCCAAATATTGCAGAATAATAACATATAATTCAGTGTTGGAAGGAATTTTACAATACCATCATTGAATAACAGCACCAGCAACAGCACTCAAGATAACAGGTTATTTGTAGCTTTGCTCTTAGAATCATTATTAATCCAATACATTATGAGAAATTTAAGATAACTATAATGTAACCTTAATGATGAGTTGAATGGCTTAATCCACATATTTTCTATATATTTTGGAAGCAATGTTATCCCAATTCCAGTAAAGTCAGTATCCATCTTAATCAGATTTTTATGTAGTATGCTTCCTGTTTGATGGATTTGAATTGTTTATTGATTTAGTATAGGAACCAACTATGGATTAAGTATTTTATAAATCTGCTAGGCATACACTGGTGTCTGGTAAGCATCTTCAGTTCACGTAGCTATAATTATGAGTTAGGAAACTCAAAATCAATCAGGTATAATGCTAGACATAGCATCGTATCAGCTACTAAGCAGACCAAGCACCTATGGAATACCTCCTTCTGGATCAAGAGTCCTATAACACCAGTTACATAGGAGAAAAATGGCAAATTTTGTTTGGTAGCACAAAACAGGATTCAAACAGAAGAAAGAGTTCTGATAGATCTGGGACAGCTCCCAATGGGGATGAGTGCCCCAAACAACCCAAACACTGGAAAGTAATCTGAATTTAGTTGACAACTGTAACAGCAAAGTCAATATCCAAGTCCTGAGAAAACTACTTTGAATTTAAAGAGAGCAAAACCATGACATTGAGCTCTTCGTATTTCATTTCTTCAGGACCTTTGGTGAAGTGAAGGCCACTGAGCCTTAACTGTAGTGTAAGACTACAAATTATCAATTATTGTGTGATTTGTTTGGGCATCAAGTCTTCTGTATGGGCTGTAGCCACAAAGTGGCATGGAATTTCAATGTTATTCAGCCCTTCTCACCCATATCTGTAGCAGACACCTCTGCTTCAGACTCACTGGTCAAAGTAAACAGAAAAGGAGATATGATGCATACCATAGAATTTCTGAGTACTGGAATTAGCTTTTGATTTTGATAGATTTAGCAGACATAGAAATAGTATTAGTTCTTTGCAGATAAACAAGCTGGGGGGCGGGTGGGAGGAAGATAAACACAAAACAATGAATTTCTCATCTTAAATGCAAATTTGACAATCTAAAATAATATTTTGATATCAATACTATACATTACTGTTTGATGCAATAATTAATAATCCCCTCTTTAAAAAAATAAAATATTCAATAACAACCTAGGTAAAGATAGTTCAAGGCTACCTTCAAATATGCACAGCCTATTTTGCCAGTTCAAATGCAGACCTTCAGACTATAGGGAAGTGGTCTAAACTGGAATTTAGAAGAGAGAGTTCTGCAAATCTAAACATCTTTACTACATTTACATTTTGTAATGACTCGATATACTCACGAATAAGACTAGAAGTTTTAGTCAAAAAGGCAACCTAGGAAATCAGGGTCAACTTTTCTATGGGTTTATGTGAGTACAGTATCTTAATTCTTATCAAACTCCACTCTGAATAGGGATTTATTCCCTGGAGAACATAAAATAAACACCAAACTGCATCCTCTCTCCGCTAGCTTCTGGCCTTTTGAAATGCCTGGGCAAGGAAATGGAAGCAATGGCAAGAGGTAGTTGTCAACCTGAGGCAGCATTGGTGCTCCCTCCCCCCCCCCCCCCCCCCCGCTCCATGGAATGACCTTCAATTTTTTCATGGCTCATATCAATATCTGCCCTTATCTTATATATGAGATTGACTTATACAGTAGCATATATGGTATTTTTCCTATGCTTTTTATCCACTATTCCTCAACAATCAGCCAGGGTTCCATAACTACTGATCATATTGGGCTGTGTGAACGATCAACTTTATAAGAGTTTGCTATGGAACTACAGTGTTGTGTTCATCTACACTGTACAACCAATTTGCTTTCTTAACTGAATGTTTTATACATATTTATGCAAAGATGCTATGAGTCTGTTGAAGGAACATTAGAATTTGAGTTAGTTCCTGGACCCAGGCAAATATGACAGGGGTTTTTGTACCCTTGTCAGCTTTCAGAGGACCATGAGACCTTCCTTATATACGGTCGACACTAACTTCATTATAACTTGGATCTAGCTCTAAACAAAGACAAAATTTAGTCTGTCTTATAGCAGAAATGTTCTTTCAAAGACCAACAGTTGACAAACGATCAAAAGTCTTGCTTTTAAAGTGTGATTATTTACGCTTCTAAAAGTTAATCAAGAGACACCATTCATCTGATGTTACATAGACAAAACATGGGGATTAAAATTTGAAGCAAAATTGAATTAATTACCAGGAATTAATTTCTTCAAATGAGTATTTTTTTTCAAACCTTTTTGAAAGATTTGGTGTTTGAAAGATTGACCTTTTAAAAAATTAAAATCTTTAAAACTAATTTTAGTTGCAAAACTTCTGGGAAAAGGTTTCCTTGCCTAGAAACTTCTCTGCTCATGTACACTCCTTTGCCTTTCCCTCCCATGTTATTTTCCAGAAAACAACTAGGGTAGGATTAGTTGGATTTACAAATAGATATTGATTCTTTTTTGGTGAATAATTAGTTTTCTTCCTCTTTTTAACAATGATGATTTTCAGGAGTTTGCCCTTTACAAAAAGACTTTGTTTACACTCAAAACTTCTTTGCACTAAATAATACATTATCCATTTTATAACTGAAAGGAAAAGTCAAGCTGTACCCAAAGCTAAGACTCTCCACGTCTTCAAGCTATTTTTATGTACAGCTCTCAAAAATACGTCTTTTTACATTCTGTACTAATAACTGCTTCCAATTGGTGAGCACTTTACAAAATATGTGGGAGAAACTATATTATAGTAGCTCCACAGGAGAGTGACTCTGGTGTATAAAAGCACAGGCTTCCCACAGGGTTCCCCTTTCCATCCAATTTACACCTTTTATTTACCCATGGGGGAAAATATTAAAAGCCGCAGTTGGGGATACTGTGGGTGAGTTTCCCACTAAGCACATAAAGCAGAAGCCGAAATGCTGGATGTTTTTGAGTAGTTCCCCCCCCCCCCAAAATAAATAATAAAAACACGCCAAAGGCCTTTTTGTCCTGAACAACAGTTGCCAAAACAGCAATCAAGTAATTATTATTCCTGCAACATTTTTGGTAAGAAAGCTTTATTCTATACAAGCTTCCAAGAACTAGCCCCATTCACTTCCATTCTTCTGTCTCCCTTGTCATCTTTTTATGTTGAATGCACTATGATTTCTATGTGTGAAATTAGCAATTTATTTTAAACCACTGAATCTGATTGCAGCAAAAAAGGGAGCTTGGAACATTATTCGATTTTATAACAAAAAAGCCTTGTAAGGGTCTGGGATCTCTTAACATTTTTCTAGATGTCCATTTGGAAGTTCAACAAATAGTTGTGGGCAGGAGTCTGATAAATGAAACACATATTTCTCAGAAGGGATGTTGATGAGCTTGCTCCAGAATCTTAGTTCAAGGTAGGTGTGAAATTTGATTTCAGAAACAAAAAGTCACTTTTTTGAACCCACAGCTTTCTCTGGGGTTATCAAGTCATCTGCTTTCCATCACCTGAGATTTCAAAAAGAGGATCAACATTTAAGTCCATGTGAATTTGAGTGGAGGCATGTAACAGAGAACATAAGATAGACAATATGGATTTCTGATACCATCTCCTAAATAAATATGTAAAAGATTTTTCTCCCGCAGAAGGTCTGTCACTAAGGGTTTAAAGGCTACTCTTGACAGTAAAAGAACTGATCACTTTTTAAGCATTACAGCCACTCGAGAGGCCCAAGGAAGACACCATTACTGTGGGAAGAACTCTGGAAGTCATCTCAAGGACATATTATTTGAATTTTTGTCTTTATGCAAACATATAAATTACAGAACAGCCCACCACATTTAGCAGGGTTAGGGGCACAGGATTTCCACAAAAGTGGAAAATAAATAAAACATACTGGGATTTTCAAACAAACAAACAAAAACCATGAATTTAATATATGATTACTGCAGCAAGACTCTGTGCACAAAAATGGAAAACTAAAGAACTACCCACTAAAAATTGGATTACCAAAGTTTTAGAATCAGGAGAAATGAAGTTATCTTGCCTGATTAAAGAGAAGTCGATTGATATCTTTTTAAAAGAATGGGAACCATTTATATTATTCATAAAGAAAAGGGGAAATGACAAAATAAGGATAGAATGAAGAAACTGTCTAAAATGATAGATTGATGGGATTATAACAACTTTTTAACTTTATGTATTTGAATGGGAGGTGGAAAGTCTATTTTTTTTATTACTTTGATAATTGTTTCTCAATGAAGCAGGTGGAGAAACAAGTTTTATTTATAAGCGATATTTATTTTAAAATTGTATGATAATACTTATATTGGTGGAAAAAAATAATGTATTGATTTTTAAAAAGGTAATACATAAAACAAGATTATATTCTGTGAAAGAAGGGAAAACATGATCATATTGACTTGAAATAACACCACTTTACGACCTCCAGTGCAACTCTATAGTTAATTTACACCAGAACTACTCCATAATCTATAGATTCCTTGAGAGGTGTTTTCTCCAGCACAACTCTGTGGCCAATGTCTGGCAGAAGTGAACCCAAAGTGATCCCATTGATAAATCACCTATATTCAGCCAGAAGTGAATTAAAAAGACTCATTAGAGGTGAAGAAAGATTTCCCCTCCCTTTGCAGCTGCTATATTAAAAGGGCAGATAGTGTGCTGACAGCCAGGGAAGCCTTGTGTATGTCTTTTTTGCAGAAAGTGTGATTTTTCACTTCCTTGTATTCATTCACATAAATAGGGCACTTACAACAGAGCTTTGCTTTGGCTCTAATATCATTTTTTAAAAAACACACAAACACATAACCCCATACATTTAAAGGTAAATGAGTAATAATGCCATCAGCAAACAGAGGTAAATATAAAATAAATTTTACATTCCAAAAATAGGGCAAAGTTATTTTAAATTTCTTGAATTTTAAAATCATGTATTTAATTGCATACACAATAACTGATATAGGGTTGGGGAAAAGAAAAAGGATATAGACAATATTCATATGCTGACTAATTCTTATGCAACTCATATCTTTTGATTGTCTTAAGATTGTTTCTGATGATATTGAGTAAATGAGATCATTGAATTGCAGTTTGTATGATGATTTCATGGGGAAAGTAGCGGCTATCAAAATGACAGCTTCAGAACAACTGCCATAGGGCAATTTTACATATTATGTTTTGAAGCCAATGGAAAAGTCAGATTGCATTATGTTTGAGTATTTAAAATGCACACTTGCTGTCCATATGTATTTCACACTGATTGTAGATTTTCTCTTTGGTTGATTTGCTCACTATGGTTTGGCGGTTGTATATGGTCTTTGGGTTCATTCAGTCCTTCTCTTATTCTTATTCTTCATTCGCGTAGTCATTTCAGACTTTTTGTGACCTCATGGACCAGTCCATGCCAGATTTCCCTGTTGGCCATCACCGCCCCAGTTTCTTCAAGTTCATGCCAGTCACTTCAAAGATACTGTCCATTTCACCCTTGGTCGGCCTCTCTTCCTTTTTCCTTCCATTTTCCCCAGCATCATGATCTTTTCCATGATCTTTCCTGTCGCCTCATAATGTGGCCAAAATACTTCAACTTTGCTCTAATATCCTTCCCTCCAGTGAGCAGTTGGGCATTATTTCCTGGAGGATGGACTGGTTGGATCTTCTTGCGGTCCAAGGCACTCTCAGGATTTTCCTCCAGCACCAGAGTTCAAAAGCATCTATCATCCTTCGCTCAGCCTTCCTTATGGTCCAGCTCTGGCAACCATAGGTTACTATGGGGAATACCATTGCTTTCACTATGCAGACCTTCGTTGCCAGTGTGATGTCTCTGCTCTTCACTATTTTATCGAGGTTGGCCATTGCTCTCCTCCCAAGAAGTAAACGTCTTCTGATTTCCTGGCTGCAGTCTGTATCTGCAGTGATCTTCGCGCCTAGAAATATAAAGTCTGTCACTGCCTCCACATTTTCTCCCTCTATTTGCCAGTTATCAATCAGTCTGGTTGCCATGATCTTGGTTTTCTTGATGTTTAACTGCAGCCTGGCTTTTGCACTTTCTTCTTTCATCTTGGTGATAAGGCTCCTCAGCTCCTCCTCACTTTCAGCCATCAGAGTGGTATCATCTGCATACCTAAGGTTGTTAATGTTTCTTCCTGCAATTTTAACTCCGGCCTTGGATTCCTCAAGCCCCACACGCCGTATGATGTGTTCTGCGTACAAGTTGAATAGGGAGGGTGAAAGTATGCAGCCATGCCGCACTCCTTTCCCAATCTTGAACCAGTCTGTTGTTCAGTGGTCTGTTCTTACTGTTGCTACTTGGTCTTTATACAGATTTCTCAGAAGACAGAAAAGGTGACTTGGTATCCCCATACCACCAAGAACATGCCACAGTTTATTATGATCCACGCAGTCGAAGGCTTTGAAATAGTCAATAAAGCAGAAATAGATGTTTTTCTGAAACTCCATGGCTTCCTCCATTATCCAGCGGATATTGGCAATTAGGTCTCTCGTTCCTCTGCCTTTTCTAAACCCAGCTTGGACATCTGGCAACTCTCGCTCCATGTATTGCTGGAGTCTGCTTTGTAGGATCTTGAGCATTACCTTACTGGCATGGGAAATAAGTGCCACTGTACGGAAGTTTGAGCATTCTTTAGCATTTCCCTTTTTTGGTATGGGGATATAAATTGATTTTTTCCAATCTGATGGCCATTCTTGCTGGCATATTTGCTGGCATATGGTATGCATCATCTTGACAGCATCATCTTTCAAGATTTTAAACAACTCAGCTGGGGTCCCATCGTCTCCTGCTGCCTTGTTATTAGCAATGCTTCTTAAGGCCCATTCAACCCCACTCCTCAGGATGTCTGGTTCTAGTTCACTCACCGTCAAAGCTATCCTCTAAATTATTATCCTTCCTATACAGATTTCTGTATATTCTTGCCACCTTTTCTTGATCTCTTCAGTTTTTGTTAGGTCCTTGCCATCTTTGTTTTTGATCATGCCCATTTTTGCCTGAAATTTACCTCCAATGTTTCTGATTTTCTGGAAGAGGTCTCTTGTCCTTCCTATTCTATTGTCTTCTTCCACTTCCATGCATTGCTTGTTTAAAAAATGCTCCTTGTCTCTTCTGGTTAATTTCTGGAATTGTGCATTTAATTTGGCATATCTCCCCCTATCACTGTTTCCTTTCACCTTCCTTCTTTCTTGGGCTACTTCCAGTGTCTCAACAGACAACCACCTTGCCTTCTTGGTTTTCTTTTTCTTTGGGACATACTTTGTTGCAGCCTCCTGAACAATGTTGTGAAACTCTGTCCATAGTTCTTCTGGGACTCTTATTTATTAAATCTAGTTCCTGAAATCTATTCTTCACCTCCACTGCATATTCACTAGGAATATTTGTGAGATCATATCTAATTGGTCTGTGTATTTTCCCCATTCTCTTAAGTTTGATTCTAAATTGTGCAATAAGAAGTTCGTGATCTGAACTACAGTCAGCTCTAGGTCTTGTTTTCACCAACTGGATGGATGTCCACCACCTTTGGCTGCAAAGGATGTAGTCAATCTGATTTCGATGTTGATGATCTGATGAAATCCATGTGTAAAGCCGTCTTTTAGGTTGTTGGAAAAGGGTGTTTGTTAGGCACAGTGAGTTTCCTGGCAAAATTCTATCAGCCTACGTCCTTCTCTTATTCCTCTCCTCTATTTCCCTTGAGCTCTTCAATTCCTTTTACTTCCATTTTTGTGGAAATGGTAGTTTGCTGTGACATCCAAACTGGTTCAGAGGCCCATAATTTGCCTCCAAACCAAGAACTGGAAGTCCAGTTCAAAATGTAGCATTCAGCTGTCTTTTAAAAGCTATATTTGACTCTAAAGCTAAGTAAAGCAGCAAGTTTTAGCCGTTGCAAGCCATCATTTTCTGTATTTGGATGTGACAGAGGCTTAATCTACACTGCCATATAATCCAGTTTCAGAATGCAAATTAATTGCTTTCAATTGGATTATAGGAATCTCCACTGCTATATACTCCAGTTCAATGCAGTTAATCTACATTCAGAAACTGGATTATATGGCTGTGTAGATGGAGCCAGAGTGTAATAGCAATGGGAATGTCTTGTTAAATGTTAAAATAAGAAGAAGAATTATATCAAAGGGTTCTAGATTCATAACACACATATATATATCATATTAACATGTAGGTAAAGGTAAAGGTTTCCCCTGACGTTAAGTCCAGTCATGTCTGACTCTGGGGGTTGGTGATCATCTCCATTTTAAGCTGAAGAGCCGGCGTTGTCCGTAGACACTTCCAAGGTCATGTGGCCGGCATGACTGCATGGAGCACCGTTACCTTCCCTCCAGAGTGGTACCTATTGATCTACTCACATTGGCATGTTTTCGAACTGCTAGGTTGGCAGAAGCTGGAGCAACAGCAGGCACTCATGCTGCTCCTGGGATTTGAACCTGGGACCTTTCGGTCTGCAAGTTCAGCAGCTCAGTGCTTTAACACACTTCGCCACTGGGGCTCCTATATTAACATGTAAGCATACATATTTCCCTGTGGGATGCTTTTGTTTTATTATGATTCACTTCAAGGAGTGACGCCTCATTTGCAGGATAAATCCCTACATTCAAAAACAAGCTATGCTAACAAGCTTTACTAAGCTATGCCTGCACAACTTGTGACGCACTGGGTCAAATGCAGCCTACCCACCAGCCTCCTAAGAAGAGAGCAATAGACCCAATTTGCTGCCTGGGACTGACAAAAATGAGGGGGTTGTCATGCACCCATCAAGTTACAACACACAGCCAGAAATAGAAGGCTCTTTGCTTTTAAATTATAAGTGTTGTAGTTCTGTTAAACTGAAATTACACAGAAAAAATATGCCTTTCCCCCTTTACTTCTGACCACCAGCAAGGTCACTGGCATATGGTTTTAGGGAATGTATGAGTCTAGCAAAATCATTCTTTTCCACTGCTCTTGTGTCACCTAAGCTAAAACACCGCTGCCAAAGACATCTGTTTATAAAGCAGGTTTTGCCCCTTTATTTAGATAATTCTCTTTCCTCTGAAGCTAATTTAGTCACTCTGAGTAGGAAGCCAAAGAGTCCCCTTTTCACAGGCTTGGCTGAACAGGCAGTGTACTCAATCCATTTATAGTGGGTGAAGGTGGCTGTATGTTCAGGAGCAGAAAGAAAGAGCAGAAGTGCATACAATTAGGAATTACACTATGTAACAAAATTTGAAAAAAATCTGTTCCTGTTTCGAAAGTGTTATTTAAAAGTACAGTAAAGTCTCACCTATCCAACATAAATGGGCCGGCAGAACGTTGGATAAGTGAATATGTTGGATAATAAGGAGGGATTAAGGAAAAGCCTATTAAACATCAAATTAGGTTATGATTTTACAAATTAAGCACCAAAACATCATGTTATACAATAAATTTGACAGAAAACGTAGTTCAATACGTAGTAATGCTATGTAATAATTACAGTATTTATGAATTTAGCACCAAAATATCACAACATTGACTACAGAAACATTGACTACTAAAAGGCTGACTGCGTTGGATAATCCAGAATGTTGGATAAGCGGATGTTGGATAAGTGAGACTCTATTGTAGTTGTTATACTCCAGGAACATCATGTGGCTGCCACAAGCTGTATTGAATTAGTTGAGACTCAAGGAGATATTCATTGAAGAAATATAGCAAAATGTGCTGTGGAATGTCCCACAAAAACAAAATTTTTGCAGTTTAATAAACCTTTTCTATGTTTTTATTATAACCCCGGAAAAAAATCATATTACAAAGTGTTATTAGAAAAGAGGCTGAAAATTTAAAATAGCAAATTGCCTTCTCCTAGAGGGGGGCTGGTGGAGGGACGTGATCAAAGACTATTTGCTCCATGTTTTCCATGGAGCAAATAGTCTTTGATCACGTCCCTCCACCAGCCCGTGATCAAAGACTATTTGCTCCATGGAAAACATGGAGCAAATAGTCTTTGATCACGTCCCTCCACCAGCCCCCCTCTAGGAGAAGGCAATTTGCTATTTTAAATTTTCAGGATCAAATATACATATGCTGTGGAAATAAAAGAGAATTGGTATAAGGTATTTTACAGGTGGTATCTCACTCCAGTCAAGCTTGCCAAGATGAGCAAAGGGAAGGGGGACGACAAATGTTGGAAATGTGGGGAACACATTGGTGATTTTATGCATATGTGGTGGAGGTGCAAGAAGGTTAAGAAATATTGGCATACTATTCATAAAGAAATGGAGAAAATACTTAAAAAGACATTTGGCTTCAGGCCAGAATATTTTCTACTTGGCATAACGGATTTTCAGATGGACTATAGTACAGAAAAGCTATTCACATATATGGTGACGGCAGCCAGGATTTGTCTGGCAAAAATGTGGAAAACAAAAGAAATTCCACTAAAAGAAAACTGGGTTCTGAGACTTCTGGACATTCAAAATATGGATTTACTAACCCAAATTTTAAAACGAGACAATGCTACCATGCGAGAGACAAATTGGACTCTATTGAGAGAATACATAGATAAAGTAAAGTGGGACTAAAAACAAACACTGCAAGAAATTGACTATGGACTGAACAAGTGCTAAAGTACAGCGCAAAAAAAAAATTGATTATACGTTGAGCAAAAATATGTTGTCATGTAAAGGGTCTGGAAGGAAATGGGTTTTTTTTTCTTCTTTTTTCCTTTTTTTTTTGTTTTTCTTTTCTCTTTTCTCCTTGTTTTTCATGACTCTCTCTGTGGTATTGTTTTGCTTCGCCTCTATCGGTTATGAATGTAAACTTAATAGATACTGCTGTAGGTTGGATAGAGGTATAGATAATCACGAAGCTGCGTCACCGTTCTAATGTAAAAATTTTATCTATCACAAAACCTAATAAAAACAAATTCAAAAAAAAAAGACTATTTGCTCCAGGGCAGGATCCCAGCATGCTTGAAGGAAGCTGTGGTAAGACCTTTTCAAAAGAAGCCATCCCTGTTCCCTACTATGCTTGACAACTGTAGATATGTCTCTAATCTCCCATTTATGGATAAGGTACTCACTACTGAAACTTGTGGTGGCTTCTCAACTCAAGGGATTTCTGGATAAAACAGATTATATAGATCCATTTCAATCCGGATTCAAGCCTAGTTATGGGATAGAGACAGCTTTGGTCATCTTGGTGGATGACCTACACAGAAAATTGGACTGGCAGAGTATGTCCCAGTTGCTTCTCTTAGACTTTTTGGTGACTTTAAATACCATTGTCCATGGTATCCACCTAAATTGTCTTGCTAAGATGGGACTTGGAGGTACTTACAGTGGCTCCACCACTTCCTGGAGGGGCAAGCCCAGAAGATGGTATAGGGGACTCCGGTTTGAACCTCTGGCCATTGACCTGTAGCATATCTTAGGGCTCTGTTTTGTCCCCCATGCTTTATCATATACACAAAATTGCTGGGAAAGCTCATACAGAGTTTTGGAGTGTGATGTCATTTATAGGCAGATGACACCTAGCTCTACTATTCCTTTCCACTTAAAGCCAAGGAAGCTGTTCAGGTGTGTCATCAGTAATGAACTGGATGAGGTCAAACAAACTGAAACTTCATCTAGACAAAACAGAGATGCTCCTTGTCAGTTGGAAGGCCTGGAGATATTTATAGAAATGATTGTGCATATATCGTGTGGATCTTGTAAGCCAATCAGAAGTACCAGTTAAGTCAATTTTTATGGACTTTCCTAGTTTTTGGTAATTTTGTATTTGTGTATACATAGTAAATTAGGGGTAAAGGGTAAAGGGGGACTAGTTACACAACCAGCTTCCACTGAGTTTTTCATAAGGAGCTATTACTCCTATGGAGATGAAAATTTGATTCAGGGAAGGGAAGGGGAAGGATTCTGGGTTCTGCTGAAGGACTTACATAAACCTCATGTAAAAAGCAGGCACAAGGGAGGAAATATCCAAATGCACCCAACTGCCAGGGCTCATGTAATGTTCCAACTCCCAGATGTTGAGTCAATCCTCACCATGTTCATGCCATGTTTCCATGGAAGCTGTTTCACCATTGGCTGGGAAGAGAAGGAAAGCACAACAGAAATTGGCCAGGCTGCTGGAGCTTCACAATATTCCCTGAGTCCCCACCAGACAGATCCATTTGGACCTTTCCCTCCTCAACACTTGTTTTTTTGGGGGTTTTTTACAGAAGATCTGGGTAGGTCCAGCAGCAAAACCTAGAATTCTCCCTTTTCCTTTTCAACATCAAATATCAGAATGTGGTAGATCATCAAGTTCTTGAAAAGATCTCAGCAGGGGACAAGTGTGTAACTAGCCCCCTTTCTTCAAAGAGAAATATGGGGAAGGGTAGAAAAAGTTTCAGGTTTACAGCTTTCAGATTTACAGAAAAAGGAGACTCAATGCTTTCAAGTAACATTCTGAACTGATGGATTTTCTGACTTAGCACCAGTCTAAGAACATTCTCTAAAGTGGATAATGTGTGTTAGCGAGAAGCAGAGAAATTTGTCTTCCTTTATTGTCTATCATATTCAAAAATCAAAATTCCCAGAGTTCCTTGTGAATAGGTAGGATGGAAGTGCAAAGAAAAATGGCATAGGGCAGTGGAAGCAAATCTTGGTTTTTATCTAGTAGGATTTGTAAGTTCCTGAAAAATGGTTTATTTCACTTACAATCAGTGTCGATGTGACTTTAAACAATGTATTCTGTGTCTTAGAACACAAAGCAACCAGTAATACTTGTTTTATATTCCCTTCATTCCTAATGGCAGAAGCTTCTAATGGTTTCTTCCACAAATCATTCTGAGACTTTCCCTTGTGAAATGTTGCACTTCAGAAAAAACAAAAACAAAAAATCTGTACACTTCCTTTGGGAAAAGAAAATGAAATAAGATTTTCAAGAACAACAACTGTAACTAAAGCCTAATGTCGGTTGGTCGGTCTGTCTGTCTGTCTGTCTGTCTGTCTGTCTGTCTGTTGGTCTTGCATGCTGCTAGTGCCAGTAGCAGAAGCTACTGAATCAAGAACTGCAGCCATTCAACAATGTGTAACAAGAATACACTGCTGTGTTGTCAAAGGCTTTCATGGTCGGGATCACAGGGTTGTTGTGTGTTTTCCGGGCTGTATGGCCATGTTCCAGAAGTATTCTCTCCTGAGATTTCTCCCACATCTATGGGAGGCATCCTCAGAGGTTGTGAGGTATGGAGAGAATACTTCTGGGACATGGCCATACAGCCCGGAAAACACACAAGAACCCAATACACTGCTGCTTTGGATACCTTCTCAGGAGAAAATCAGAGTATCAATTCCATCAGTCAATACATAAAATCAGGTACATAACCAAATTATCTATTGACTGTGAACCTGTAAGACAAATATATTTGTAGGACTAAAAAAACCATTTAAAAGAAAGCTTTAAATTAACTGGTTTAGTGTTAGATCCAGTAGAATAAACAGTTTAACACATGGACAAAACGTTACTAAATAGTCAGCAAAAATTGTAGTTTGTTATCGTCCTCATTAAACATGTAATTATGCAACAAAAGTAACCGAGGCCGATGTTATTAGAAATATATGAAATGTAACAAATTGAGATTTAAAATATTGGTGTATGAGATTATTTGACTGGGATGAGATATTGTGATGCCAATGTAAGAAGAGATGGATCATGTTATAACTTTGGACCAGGCTTGCACCATTCTGTTGCTTGGTTCCTTTTAGACAATTTTGAGAATTGTCACATCATCTTCACTGTTCTTGTACACAGACATAGATCAGCATAGTTGCTGTTTGTAGCGTAGGCAGAACACCTCAAGCGTGACTGTGAGTGGGCATGTATGCTGGATGACTGGAGAGAAAGATTTCTATACAAAGAATATAAAAGCTCTGTAGTATCAGACCAATCTAACCCTATTTCTCCACTAAGTTCCTTTAAGAAGCTGACCGGTACAACATTACAGCAATGTCCCTCTCTTCAGTAATTGTTAGGTTGGTTTTGTATTTTATTGTTTTAATTATCCTAAAGTTTATGAGATCAAGTGAATTACAGTTTTACATAAAAATATCTAAAATGAATAAAATCCTTGTATTAACTAAAGACAAATTTCAGGAAGAAGGCTAATTCCTTTGAAAATATCTTCACTGGTGACCATCTCCACATATTTGTTAAATTGTGTGCTGTATAAAGATGGAATTTCTTTACACTGTCTTGCATCCACTTTTTTCAATTGGTTCCATACCCGTATTATAAATCCCTAAACGATTTGGCAAAATTCAACCACCAAAACCCCTATGTAATTGAGCCTACTATGGAATTATCAATCATAAATGTATTCAGTGATCAAGCACTAAAACATTACACAGTCTGTAGTTGGCTCTCCATATCCACAGATTCTGCATCAATGGATTCAAGTAATCATGGCTCGAAAACAGATGGAGAAAAAATCTAAAAGGCAAATCTTGATTTTGGCATGTGCCAAGTGCTATGCTGATGTATAGGCATACTTTGCTGTAGCCTCCTGCATTTTTATAGATCCTCAGGCTCTCTCCAGCACTCATTTGAATTGTTCACTGCAGAGGAATGATTTCAGCTACCATCAAAAATATGGAAAATTCAACATGTGTTAGAAAGATCCCCTCTCACTGACACCAATATATGGAGGATTCGAACTCATTGCCACTACTAACGCTGCCTCCAATGTTATATGCAGGAGCCTCCCCTGTGTTAGGATATTTAAAGAGTCACACGAGACACTTTATGTGAGGAAGTTGTTGTTTATTTGTATTTGAACAGTAAAGATGTGTAGCCGTTTCAATAACAAGTTAGGCTTTTCTCTTAAAAAGGATGGTTTTATAATTTGAATTCTGTGTAGATATGTTGCTTCACACAGGAAATACAAACAGATCAATTGTTGTGACTCAGCAACAGCATAGCCTGTGAGGATGAAGAAGGGGATTCTGGGTTTCAAATACAAGAGCCAGATGATGGGATGCAGGATGAATTTCAGGATGGTGGCATGGGGATGGGAATTATACAGGCTGATTCAGAGGCTCGAAAAATGCAGCTTGAGGAAGATGAACTCTTGACCCAGCCAGTCATAGATAACAGCCAGGATGACATTCCCATGGGAATTAATGAGCCGGAGATGTCTCAGGCCGAAGTTCAGGTGCGAGACAATGAGGAAGGCGGCCTTGAAGGAGCACCATCACTATCTAGAGCAGATCGCTTGCAATGGAAAGGAATGTCTCAGCCTCGTCGTAGTTTAAGGTTGGCTGGGAAGCGAGAGGCCTCTAAAGGAAAGAGAAATGCATTCCTGGGTTGCTTTTAAAACTGTGTGTTTTGAGACAGATTTTTGTCAAAGCAAATCCTCACTTCATCTGTGTGGATGTCCATGCTTCCCTGCCTTAGAGATTCTCCTGTTCCTGGATCTTTGTAATCTTTGGACCTTTGTTCTTGTGGATTTATTGGACTCTTGTTTTGCCTATGGATTATTGGATTTACTGCCTCTTGTTTTGCTTATGAACTATTGGATTTCACTGACCCTTTTACCACAACTTTGGGAACTTTATATCTGCCTACTTTGATTTATATATTTGCTTTTGCTCAATAAAATTACAAAAGACTATCTTCAATGTGTGGCTTGGTGTCAATAGCAAAGTGAACTATTCTGAGGTGTGACATCAATTTAAACTTTTAAATCAATTTCTCCTGGGATTAAACTATAGAGTCTCAATATAGTTCCCAGCCTTTCTTCCCTGAATGCTCTTAACTATATTCCTCAAAGAGGTATCTTTCTAATAACACAGTTCCCAAAACTATCTTTATCTTCACACTTCAAACTCCAACCCCCTAACTGAATAATAATTCTGAGGCTGCATAGCTCCAACTGTCATTTTGGCTCTACCCATCTCCAGTTGCTAAGCAACCCTCCCTATTTACATCAGCCAATCAGACAGCACTTCCAGTAATGGCTGCCTCATCGCTCCTCCCCCTTGCTTTGCTTAGCTTTCACAAATAAGGCTTGACATTACCTGTATGACAACCTTGTAAGATAGGCTAATCTGTTACATTCACCATTTTAGGTAAGGGACACCATTTTACTATGCCATTGTACATAATGGGATTAAGCATCCACAGGTTTGGGTATCCATTAGGGGGGCCAGGAACTAAACTCCAGTGGATAACAAGGGTGCACTAAATATAGTAAAAGCTGAATGCTGTCTATTTTATTTGAACTTACTTGGGAGCAAGCAACACTGAGCCTATGGAGGGCACTTTTAAATAGATATTGTGCTTGCAAGAGCTTTCATATTTAAGAATGTTTTGATTATAAATTGATAGTGAAATTAATTGACTTCCCCCCTTCAGGTACATGCAAGAAGAAAAATTAATAACCTGCTTACCACTGTTGAGCTCCCATCTTAAAAACAATTCTAGTGTCCCTTGTGAGCAGATTCCCTATTTTCTACACCATGCATCATTCTGTAGATCTGTATCATGTCTCACTTTTATAATAATAATAATAATAATAATAATAATAATAATAATAATAATAATAATGACAACAACAACAACAACAACAACAACAACATTTATATCCTGCCACCATCTCCCCGAAGAGACTCAGGGCGGCTTACAAAGACACTCCAAGGTGCACAAATAACATTTTACAGCAAGTAAAAAATGGTACATAAGTATAAACAAGTCACATAAAATTGTCAACACATATAACATAAAATCAAAATTACAATTTTAAAAACATCAGTAGATAAAACTAGTTGCTATCGATTCAGAAAGTGCCAAGTGTCAACCTCATATGGACCCATCCAGCCTACCCAAGGTCAAAAGCCTTTTTTAACATCCATGTTTTCAGGCTGGAATGGAAGGATTGAATGGTGAGGGCTAATCTAATCTCTTTTTTAAATTTTAATGAAAAAAAAGCACCAGATATTATCTTTCATCATAATGAAGCTATTCCAGTCTGCATTCTATTAATTTTGATGCTGCTGCTGTTGTCCCAACCCAAAATAAACTGTTGTACAAAGGAGAGCTCTGAGCAAATATTAATTTTCCCAAGGGTGAATTCATGCTACAGCATTAATGTAGTTTGATACCACTTTAACTGCCATGACTCGATGCTATGCCATGGCAGCTAAAGTGGTGGTAAATTGCAGGAATTCTACAGTGTAGAGGCATGCTCTGACTACCCTCTGGTAGCAATTTCACTCTGGCCTTTTCCCCATGTTTTAAAGGCTCTAAAGGTTGGCTTAATCTATTTGATAGGTGGAATCAGAACACTGGAATGCTCTTTTAAAATGTGCAGTAAATATCAGAGTGGATTAACTGCCCCATTGCCATCACAGGGTGGATCTACACTATAGAATGAATGAAGTTTGACACCACTTTAACAGATGTGGCCCAATGCTACAAAATCACGGGAGTTGTAGTTTTACAAGGTCTTCCAACTTCTCTGCCAAGAGTGCTGATGCCTCACCAAAGTACAATTTCCATGACTCTGTCGCATTCAGCCATGGCAATTAACGTGATGTCCAACTGTGTAAATGCACCCACAGACACACCAGACTCCACTGCTTCTTCCTTTTCCATGAACCTCTTCAGACAATTTCCATCTTCTGAGAGTATAAGCAGGGAGACTGCAAAGTGGAGAAGCCCAAGTTTTTGATGTGAATGGAAAAATGGAAAGGGACCCTGTACTGCCTTTAAACTAGGTTATCTTTGAGAGATTAATGGATATGCCTGTGGTCATTGTCATTGAAGCTAACAAAGGGAAATCAGTCTAGAAGCTTTATCCCTCCAAGATAAGTTCCTGAGGTTAAGTAGCTTGTGGTGCTACAGGAAGAACAAGGTCGGTTTCCAGGTCTAAAGAATCCCCTCAAAAAGAGCTGGATTTTTCCTTTTGTTACATAAGAGGTGTGGTAGTTGAGAGCATTGATATTCAGAAGCAAAACACATTGAATCGACAATCTGGTGATACTAAAAGCTCATCAAAGACTTGCACACTTGGCTACTGTGTAGCCTCTCGCATAAGAAAAACAAATATAAGAGAATTAATTTCAAAATGCATTTTCAGAGTGCAGCTTTCAAAATCACGATCAATTGTTCTGAGTAGAACACAGAAAAATGGTCTGTGTGGATGAGTAGCTCATCTAAACATGCCAAGAAGGACCTAAACTGCAGACTAATACTTTCAATCAGAAATGCAAAGTCATGCAAGTCATGGCTTGAAAATACACTTTTCTAACATCATTCAATAGGTATACAGAATCATTAAAAGTCCTTGTGATGGTAATTGTAAAGCTATTGGGGAAGAAAATGGCTGGGAACATCTGGATTATTTTAAAATTATCCTTTGGAATTGCTTAAAGAATGTAGTCAGACATGCAGGTACTCTTTGTTTTCTCTCCTCACAGCAAATAATTAAATTTGAAGCCTGTGATTAAATTTAATGCATTTGAATATTAATAAGATTGTATTCTAATACACATGTATTCTAATTAGTAACCTAATTAGAGTTGCTGTCAACACATATGGAGAAACCATAGTAAACAATGCTTATCTAATGGGGTAAAATCTAAAAGGCACCAAGAAACAAAGTTTGACATAGTGATGGAACATAACTTTATGCTCATATGCTGCAACTTTGTGTGGTTCAGTACAGCATAGTAATTCTGCATGAAAATGTATATTTTAGTAACATAACAGCAGTTGTTTACTGTGGATACATACATTATAAAACCTCTCATAAATCCCCTTACAAAGACAAAAATCTGGCCAAAAACAAGTGGAGCATTCCTTTCTAGAATTGCAAAATTCAAAATACTCCAAAACCCTAATTTGTCCCTAAGTGTGGCACCCTTTCTGTTAATCTACAGCAACTGTTTCATGGACAATTTTTTTTTAAATGTATAAAATTACTTTTAGACTCTTTGTATGAAATGTATATGAAACAAATATGAATGCAATTTTTAGTCTTGCGTACCAGATATTTTAGATAATGCAAGTCTGGGGATCAATTAGTATTTTATGATTAATGATGAAAATACAATTGGAATATAGCTGTATTTCGTCCTGCAATTTCTGCATGTGTCTTAATTATCTGTGTCATCGTTTTCTGTAATATTTCAGTTTTCGCTCCAGTCCAGCATCTGGTACTTTCCCTTCCTGTTTGAAATTGGATTTGTGAATATAATTCCTAGATGTTATGAGATTTCAGACAGAGTGATGCATATTGTAATATCAGATTCCAATTTTCTCATAATCATCTAGCTTTTGATAGGGTAATTTTTCTTAGGTTCACACAGCAGATTCTTGTTAGATGTTACAAAATAATGGCCTAAAACCAAGTGCAGGGGGGGGGGGGGGAGGAACAGAAGATGGACACATCCACTACTGCTTCCAACAGTTAAAATGATGAGAAGAAAATTTCACCTTTCAACCACTGCAGCTCCCAGCATCTCCAAATCCACTTTGAAGTGGATCATTCCATAGTCTTGGGTCGTTCCACAGTCTTGGGGCGTCCGATGAATAGGTCCTTTGGGTGATGGTGGTCAGTCGGGTCCTAGCAGGCTGGAGTAGCTGCCTCCCAGAGGACCTAAGTGTTTGGGATGGATTATATGGGATAAGGCGATCCTGTAGGTAACCCGGACCCAAACCATGTAGGGCTTTAAAAGTCAAAACCAACACTTTGTACTTTGTCCGGATACTAATTAGCAACCAGTGAAGTTACTGTACAGGTGTAATATGCTCACTCTGGGATGTGCCTTTAACTAGTTTAGCTGCCGTGTTTTGAACAAATTGGATGTGAAACCATGGTACCAGTCCCAAGAATATGGGGTTGTGCCCTGTATGTAGTTACACATGTATGAATGTGTAGAGAAAGAGATAAAAGGACAGAGATAAAACCAGTTTGGTGTAGTGGTTTGAGTTGTTCTGCTAGGATTCTACTAGGAGGCAAGAGTTCAAAACCCACTGGATGACTTTGCTCAAGTCACAATCTGTGGGCCCCAGAGGAAGGCAAAGACAAAAAAAAAACCCTCTGCACAAATCTTGCCAAGGTCACCTTTGGGTTGTCATAGGTGAAAAATGATTTGAAGGCACACAGCGTTTGAGAGTGTGTGTTTAAAATGTATATTGACTGGAATTCTATAATGGTACCTCATAAAACTAAGATACAACTGCTTTCTAGGTCTCAGAAACTAAGGAAACAATCCTGGCAAGACTGGGAAAATCCTGGGATTTCTCGCTTCTCAGAAATGGTGTGTAAGACAGTATGTATGTGAAACCACCTCCTTATATGCATGAGTAATGCACATGTGATTGGCCCCTGAAGCTGTGAAATGTCAAGCAGATTCTAGTCTTGCAGTTTTTAGATCCAGAAAACAGTTGTTGGTATCACGAATATGCACAAAATGCTTTCTCTTCAATGTTGAATGAGGAGTTTCCTGTGGGACTCTGCTTTGTACAATGAAATACACACGTTTTCACTTTGTGCGTTTCATTTATTCATCATACAGATTGATTAGCTAGTTTTCTTCTGTAAGCACACAAAGTGATTTATAAGTTGACCCGAAATAAACCATTATCACGAGATCAAAAAGTATACTGTGACTTCAAATACCATTGATAAAATAACAGATTCCTTGTAGAACATTTATATGATGCTGAAGAATCTGTAGTGGGTTTTTTTCTGTGTCAGGAGCAACTTGAGAAACTGCAAGTCACTTCTGGAGTGAGAGAATTGGCCATCTGCAAGAACGTTGCCCAGGGGACGCCCGGATGTTTTGATGTTTTAACATCCTTGTGGGGTGACTGCACTCTTAATATTATGATGCATCCTATTAAATACAATAATTAGTGTTGCCTGAATAAAGATAGGGATAATGAAAGGAAAATAACAGTGCCCTCAAAATGGAAGTAGATTGTGGTATAGTACTCTGAGTGTTGGAGTAGGACCTGGCCCTAGGTGACCATGGGAAAGTCACATTCTCTCAGCATGTATCTACACTGTAAAATTAATGGGTCAATGTTTTGGAATCCTGAAATTTGTAGTTTGGTGAGGCACCAGCACTCTTTGGCAGTGAAGTGCCAAGTTTGGTCCTAGTCCATTGTTGGTGAGGGTCACAGTTACAGTTACTACAAGTCCCATTATCCGTGGCAGGTCCAGATCCATTGTTGGTAGGTCAGTTAACAGTGCTCTGTGGATGTAGATCAAGAACAACTCTTGTAAATCATGATGAATTCTCCTCAAACCTCTTGTTCAGTTGCTGATCAATTCCTCTGTTAACTGTGTGCCATAGGAAGGGGTAGTAAAGGCTTAAGAGAGAGGCAGTGGGTGGAGTCATGCAAATTAAGGAACCTTGGGATGTCCATTCTGGAGGAAAAACAGAACATCCAGGATGAAATGGTCCCCGCATGAAAGCCTTCACTTGTATGGGGGGCAAAATGGTGTTTGTGAAGAACACTGGCCGGGGTTGGGCTACATGTTCATGGTGCTCACTATAACCTGCATGTTAGTGGAGGGAGGGCCATTGGTGTCTCCTGCTCAGTGGGAACTACAGCTGTTTGTGGAGGTGGGAGACTATCTGTGTAAGTGGACACTTCCTCCACATACACACATACACATTTTTCACTTTTATTGTGTATAGATTAAAATCGTCTCTTCTTCCAGGATATTTCTGAGTCCCAAATAAGATGTCAAAGGATGGTACTATAAGATGAAATACGGATTCTGATGAGACTAGAAAAAGGGGCAGCAAAAAGCTGTTCAAGTTATGAAATGTAGTTCTAATAATTTATGTGTGCACACTTCCGAATGCTTCTCTGTGTCCTGTCTCTTTTTTACATGGATTTCTGGTTTCTTTTCTTTGTTGTTTTTAAAAAAAACACTACAGCAGTGATCTGGTTGCCAAGAGATGCTGCATAATTCAAATGGGAGCAACACTGGGAAATTGCGTGGGAGGTGAATGTGCAACAACCAAAATCACACTACACGCATGCAACATTTTAAAAAGATCTGGTCCGCCTTCTGGGAAAAGAAATAAAAAACCCATTTTCTTTTCACCATGCTTCATCACTAATTAATCCCAAACTGGTTTATTTAATAATGAGTCTAAATTGAAGTATACCATTACGTGCAGTTGTGCCTTCCCCATGTATTAATTCCATCTCCGAGTGGTACCAAGCATTATTTAAGGTGCTTACTTATGGTTCAGATTCAATAACCTCTGGCTACATGCCAATGTATGTAATGGACCCTTCCATTTGTCGATCATTCATCTCACTATTCCGATTCATAGTGGTGGTATATCAATATCGCTAATCTAATGGTAACTGTGTCTCAGTTAAACATGGCTTCTTATAAATCCTTATGAAAAGTCAATAAATACTCACTGCACAGGAAGAGTGTGAGAGTAAAAATCTTAGGGACTGATATTTAAATGGCTTCCAGATTTAGAGTTTGACACTGACCACATTAAAAATATTTGTTTGTCTGGATTTCCATGGCACTTGTGGTTTCAAGGGCTATAGAAGGTACCTTTTAGAGAGTCAATCCATTCAACCTCTGGCTCAGTATTGTCTGTGCTGGGTGGCAATCACACTCTTAAGTGTTTCAGACAGAAGTCCTTCATGGTTTTGCTTAGCAATAACTAGGATTGAATCTGAATCATTTTGCATAAAACACATGCATTCTTTCATTCAGCTATGTCTATTTCCCATTATTGGTTGATGGTTTCAAAGAATATTATTTTATCACCATAAGTCTTCTGTTCGGTAATATGTTTTTAGCAATTGAAATAAGAACATGTATCAAAAGTGTAGGCTTCCTACAAAGAGATAAAACTATCAAATATTAGATACACAGGGGGAAAACACCTCTGGAGTAGCACCACAAAATGCTTTTGGTTTAATGTATTGTTGAAGGCTTTCATGGCCAGAATCACTGGGTTGCTGTGAGTCTTTTGGGCTGTATGGCCATGTTCCAGAAGCTTTCCCTCTTGACATTTCGCCCACATCTGAGGCACGCATCCTCATCTGTGACAGGCATCCTCGTACCTCACAACCTCTGAAGATGCCTGCCATAGATGTGGGCGAAATGTCAGGAGAGAAAGCTTCTGGAACATGGCCATACAGCCCAAAAGACTCACAGCAACCCTGCTTTTGGTTTATTGACTGTACTTAATCCAGACTTTACAGGAATTATCCAACGTCCTAAAGCTTATCCAGGCAAAATGTTGTTATTGTTGTTACTTCTTATCCTCCTCTTTCCATAAATCAAGGTGGGGAACAATAACACATTGAAGTTCATATAAAATACACATAACCCTATTAAAACATTAGTTGGAATAGGTTCAGCACCTTGGATAGTTCCTTCAAGGTTTCCCAAGCCCTCACCAGACAATGATTTTACTAGAGATGTTTAGTCATTGCAATCTTACTGCATTTGCTGGTAGTACTTAATTTTAGTAAGTTGTTGTTGTTGTGTTAATATTTTGTCTGATGATTTTTGAATTGACTCTTTTATAGCACTCTAGTGCCTGCAAGCTGAAGGACAGTTAGAATTATGAATACAAAATTAACCTTGAAGTCAGCATCTTGTTGTTCCGCAATTCTGGCTACGGATGGCATCTCTCAGCTGTGGCACAGTGCATCATCTGTGTATTTTCTACATTTTATTGCTTCCATAAATCAGAAAAACAGTTACTCAGAGCCAAATGTAGGTACTCAAAATATGTTCTTTCCAATGAAGTCTGATAAATTGGGGGAAGATGCCACCCCTTTTGTTCCAGGCAATATATAACATGATGTTTTAATGGGATGAGGCTGCAATAGTATACCTTTGACAAAATACCTTCTCCTTCTCTATCTGTAAAAGTACTTATGGGCCCTGCAGGTGCATGAGATGCCATCAACTTCAGTTCATCTCCACCTTCTTTTACCTCTCTGTCTGTCTCTCTGATCATTGTAACACTGTTCAGTATACAATGATAAGAGAAATTTTCACAAGTTAACAAAAATACAAAAAAATGTGCAATCAAACCAATAGCAAAATCATTTTTTAAAAAAACCAACCAGGATTAAAGCAGCTATAAACTGGCGTAGAAACCCTTTCAAATGGTAAAAGACCCGGGGGGGGGGGGGGGGGACAAAAAACACAGGAGCATTGTCTGTGTTGGAAAGAGATGTTAAAATCAGCCTCCCTATAAGTCTCTGAGGTTAGGTACTGCAACAGAGAATGCTTATCTTAGTTCAGATAGTGTAGGTAGTAGAATGCTCACTTCTATATCACAATGCATCTGGATTTTGAGGAAGTAATTGGACAAAAGCCTATTCCTACTTCCTTAACCTTCATATAACTTATTTACTTTCCCATTCCTTATTTAGGTGCTACATAGCTGTCATGCCTCTGAAAGAACTCTCATTGTTTACCCCTATTTCAGCCCTTTTTAATTTGAGGGAATTAACATTTTGTGTATAGTTTTGTGGGGGGTCAGTCTAGATAGCCTCTTTCCCTTTGAAACCTCAGTCACCCTGCCCCTTTAAGAACCCCCTCGGGGCAGAGCCTCAGGCAAGGCACTTCTGGTTCTTGGAGGAGTCAGCCTTTTTCATGACTGGTAGGTGAAGAGAGAGGAAGGTCGGAAAGTCTACAAAATAGCACATCCAGTCGGAGCTGTATTCAAGTCCAGTCAGGGTTAAATATTAAGACCATCTTAGAGACAGTTGAACATCACACAAGAAAGAGACAATAGAAGAAATAAAGATTCAAGAGCTTCAGTTCAACCTCTCAAAGACTTTAGCTCTCTCTGTCTATCTCTCAAAGACTTTATATCTCCTCTTAAAGACTTTGTAGTGAGACTCAGGAGGAGAAAAAGTCAAAAATTCTTGTCAGTTAATATAGTCTCCGATCTGTTCCCTGCGCAGACAGTTCGCCTTCCAAGTATTAAGATAGCATGAGGGCAGAACAATGGCCATATAAAAGAGTTTCACAATGCAGTTAACTGCATTGAACTGCATTATATGACAATGTAGACTTGTATAATGCAGTTCTATGCAGTTAAGCTGCAGTGTAAATGGGGCCTTCCATTACTGCCCTGGGGAAGAAGGCTCTGTCTCCTCACAGTTTCCACTGCTTACTTATTTAGAGGTGCAAGGGGAACAAGTGAAAACATGGAGGAGAAGGGGTTGGCAGTGGCCCCTCCTTGACAAGGATCTGTCCATTCATCCATCTACAGTAAGACCTCCTTAACTGCAGAACCTATATCCCTGGTTTCACTTACCCATGGCCAGGTCCTCCAGGACATTCTATGGCATGTTTTCCCTAGAAGTTGACCAACCATAAAGTTGCACTGGAAAATGATTTTAAAAATTCACTTTTGTTAGTAGCACTGCATAGAGTTGCCTTAGAGGACTAAGGCTGGATCTACACTGCCCTGTATCTCAGGATCTGATCCCAGATTATCTGCTTTGAACTGGATTATATGAGTCTACACTGCCATATAATTTGGGATGAGCAGAAAACCTGGGATCAGATCCTGGGAGTGTAGAAGGGGCCATAGAAATTCGAAAGGGGATTTTACATTCAAACAGAGATAATATAAACACATGAAACAACCAATTAAAAGTTTTCTGCTACAATAAGCAAAGAGCCAAATCTGCCTTAAAAAAAGGTCTTTGCCTACTGATGGAAGGAGAGCAGACAGGAGATCTCCCATGAGAGGAAATTCCACAGTTTGGGAGTAGACACCAAGAGGGTTCCCTTGTCCTTATCTAATGCACTTGTGATGTTGGAGAGATGGAGAGAAAGCCTGTTATTAGCTATTATTCTCCAAAGATGCTAAAACGAATACATTTTAACCATGTAATTGAGTTTCACAATCACAAGGACAAATGATGGCAGTCAAGTAAGTTTCACATGGGTTTTTTTTTTAGTCCTTACAGGTTTTTCCTTTCCATAATTATTTTCCATAATAATTATACTGAATACGAATTATGTCCAGTTCTGGGCACCTCAATTCATGAGGGATATTGAGAAACTGGACTGTGTCCAGAAAAGGACAACCAAAATATTAAAAGATCTACCTGTGAGTCAAGTCTTATGATGCATGGCTTAGGGAGCTAGGTGTGTTTAGCTTGGATAAGAGAGTATTTGATAGCCATTGGGAGTGCTTTAATTGTATATTCCTGAATGGTAGAATGGGGTTGGACTGAATGGGGTCTCTTCCAATTCTATGATTCTGTGAGCACTACTCATAGTTATCCTCTGCTGATCCCAAGTAGCTCATTGAGTGCAATCTGATCTGAGAGTCTCATCTTCTGGTGCTATCTCTTGTATCATTTTGAATTGTCTCATCATGGTAAAAGATATACAAAAGGGGTTTACTCTGTGCCTCCTCTGTGCAGTACTAAATCTTAGCAGTGATATCATTACCATTGTCTCAGAGAGATCTTTACCCACCACAACTATTGTGACCCAGTAGATGTTTGAACATTTATTCTGGCTCTTCAACAAAACCCTGACAGACACAAGAGACCTCATCAGCAGGCCTGCTGCCACCAGCATAGCCTCTGCCTCACAAGGGCATACAAACCCAAACACTACGGAAAGGTAGTGGCATTGGTGGGAAGCTTCCTACAATACACATTTTTGTGTGCAGCATACCCTGCTAAATGCTTATTTGAAACCATTTTAAAGATATGAATTTTATTACAAAATTCGAGAAGTGCAGATTCCAGCGTATAATTAATTTTTGTGCACAGAAAAGTTGGATGTGGAATTCTGGAAATTGCAACACAAAAAATGACTTTTCCAAACTCTGGTTTTGATCTGAATAGTAGTGTCAGAATTGCATATTGCATTGACACACTTCAAAATATGGCCCAAAAGAAATTCTTAGGCATTCCTACAAAAGTCCAAGCCCTAGACTTTTCTTTCTAGTAGCAGTGAGGTAGAAATTGGAGATAGTTGACAGGAAGGATATTAGCCAATACAAGTAACAATTCTAATGATCTGATTATAACTGTACTGAATGGTCTGACTCTGACGTAAATCTCATTGCTAGTCTTAATTAGATTAGATCAGTTGAAGAAACAGGCTGTATGTAATTGTCTGCCCCTTTGTCAAGCTCCAAGAAGGCTGAGAGAGGCCTCCTTCTGTCCCATTACTTTCTCAGGCTTTCTTGGTGAGAATAAAAGAGAGGGGCTACTCAGTAGCAGTTCCCAGATGTTGAAACTACTTGCCTATGGAGATACGAATGAATCCTTTATTGTTTTTCATCTGACACCAGGGGGAAAGAAATCTATTCTGTCAGGGAGTTAAGAAATTATTGTTCAGTTGATTTTTATATTTTGTCTTTAAATTAATTTTAAACGGCTTTGCAGTGTTTCCATAAATAAATTCATTTAAAAATTCTATATATTTTCACTATTGTTTTGAATGTATATTGGTCATAATAGTTTGTGGGGGGAAGATGAAATACAAATAAATAAAAACAACAGCAGCAGCTGATTCAATTGATTTAAACTCCTAACTGGATTTCAGAATTACATCAATGTACTGGTTGAGAATGGGAAGGCTCTCATTCCTGTACAAGATTCTCATTCAGCCATTACTCTGGATCTATCCCTTTTAGCCTAACCTACGTTATAAGGCTGTCACGAGAAGAAAAAGAATGTGTTTCTTCTTGGAAGACATAATACTAGTATAATAAAATTGAAATGTTTGATTGCAAAGAACAATAAACATTATGTTTAGAGTAAAAACATTTTAAGATATTGGTGGCTTATTTGCTTGATTCTATCTAACCGTAATGTGGTCTTCTCAGGCATTTGAGTCTATTCCAAAAAATTGTGTTTTTCTAATGATGTGTCCCAAGTACAGTAGTTTTGTCTAGTTGATATCATCCTGGCTTCCAGTGAGATTTTAACTTTGATTTGCTCTCAAGCAAATGTATTTGTCTTTTTGACAAACTGTGGTCTCCATAGAACTCTCTTCCAGCACTCCATTGCAAGAGAGTTTTTTCCCCATTTCAGCCTTTCACATCCATACATAAGCATCAGAAATACCATGGTATGGATGATCCAGACTTCAATATTCAAGTATCTAGATCTTAATACTGCAGAATCTTATCTTGTCCTTCCAAGTCTCATTTTTTCTGATTTCTTGACTACTGTCAGTCTGTCACCATTTTGATTGATGATTTATCAAGGCATAGCAAATGTTTAACTATCTCAAAGCCTTCATTGCTAACGTTAATGTTGTATAAATCTTATGTGACCATTATTTTCATTTTCTTAATTTTCAGCTGCAACCTTGCTTTTGCACTTTCTTCCTTAATTATTTTCAGTTTTTATTCCAAGCTTTTGCTATTTTCTTCTCGCAATCCGCATACTTGAAATTGTTAATGTTCCTTCCCACAGTTTTCACACCTCTGTCCTCCAAGTCTAATTTGACTTTTCATATGATATCTTCTGCACATATATTGAACCAAGAAGGCGATGAAATGCCAGCTTGTCAGGCCCTCTTTCCAATCTGTTTTTTTTTTCATATTATGTTCAGACAATTGCCTATTGTCCTGAGTATTGGCTTTGTATCAGGTCAGTCAAATGTTGTGGTGCTCCTATTTCTGTTTGAGCCATCAATAGTTTTTCATGATCCACGCAGTCAAGGGTTTTGCTGTAATCTGTAAAACACAGGCTGATTTTCTTCCTAAATTCTTTGGCGCAATCCATTAGACAACATATGTGTCATAACAAGAAGCAGAGCAAATAACATGTGCTACTTTTAAAACACTGTAATGAGAAACAACAAAGGCTTGCTGCTCAAACACTCCAATGGGCAAAAGGAACCTTTTAAAAAAAAAAAACGGAACCTCTCCAGCTCTGTTTGGATTTACATTTTACCCTAGCTAAGATTAAATAAGGAGACCCCAGTGGTGCAGTGAGTTAAACCACTGAGCTGCTGAATTTGCTGACTAAAAGGTCGACGGTTCAAATCTGGGGAGCAGGGTGAGCTCCCGCTGTTAGCCCCAGCTTCTGCCAACCTAGCAGTTCGAAAACATGCAAATGTGAGTAAATCAATAGGTACCGCTCTGGTGGAAAGGTAACAGTGCTCCATGCAGTCATACCAGCCACATGACCTTGGAGGTGTCTACGGTCAACGCCAGCTCTTCAGCTTAGAAATGGAGATGCACCAACTCCCAAAGTCGGACACAACTAGACTTAATGTCAGGGGTAAACCTCTACCTTTACCTTAATATTAAATATGAAAAAGTAGAATGGTAAACTGCACTGTGGAATTATTGCATGGTGGAACCACTCTAACTTACATGGCCCAATGATATGGAATTGTAGGAGTTGTAGTTTGGTGGAGAAGACTTAAGACCTTGTGGAACTACAAGGTCTCCCATGATTCTATAGCATTGAGCCATAACTGTTGAAGTGGTGCCAAAATGCATTAATTTTACAGTGGAGATGTAGATTGCACTCAAAGGGAGAGAGGTGAAGATGGATGGGATCTTTCCTTTCCCTGTAGGCTCATGCAAGAGCAAACTGCTACAGCCTCTCTACACATAATGTGTTTTTCCTCTTTAATTTCCCCTACTAGATTATACCCTGAAGTTGCTTGGCCACAATTCCTCCGTTTTCACCTGTGAAATGTTGAAGGATATGAGATTAGGATATTTGGAACACAAATGAGATAGTTAAGGATGGGCTCTGCATACCTTTATCCAACAGCAGCATATATAATGCTGTAAGATGATATGTATGCATTCATCTATCTAAGAGAAGTTATGTAACACAGAAATGGCTTTCACAGTAAACACATGGATAAAATGGAACGCAGTCGAGAAATATACAATTAGGAATCTTTAGAAATACCGTAGTTCTTACTATTGTCTAGGTGCCACCTAGTGTTTGATACTCTCATTGCTATTTTCAGAAGCCATTAAACAGTATAGATATAATAAACATATGGACCATATTTTTTAAAGTGAACACACATGTCTCTAGGATCAGTGGCTGGACTCGATTCCTATTTATACATATAAAGGGAATGGGAAATGTATTTACTAATTAAAACAATTGTTTTGCCTTCTGGAAAAACATGTCATCCCCAACAGCCTGATTTAATTACAGGAAAATACCAACATTTACCCAACAGTGACTGTTGTTCTTGCTTACTCTTATATTGTTTCTTTATTGTTTATAATACAATAAAGACTCACTAGGAAGAGACGTCTTTGCTTTTATTTTATCAGGAGTCCAATTCTTTAAATGTAATCAGTCATTGATATATGGAAAGGGAGATAAATTGTTTCTACCTCTACTGCTTCAAGACAATACCATAGATTCATGGAATTGAAAGGAGCCTTGTGGATTATTAAACTAAGCTAAAGCATCTCCAGCAGGTAGCGGCTTCTTTTTGAAGATGTCCAGAGAAGGAGACCCAACCACCTCTCTAGACAATTGGCTCCACTGCCAAACTGCTCTTGCTGTTAAAAGGTTCCTTCTAATGTTCAACTGAAATAAACTCTCCTGTAACTTCAAACCACTACACCTGGTCCTACCTTCTAGGCAGCAGAGAGCAAGACTATCCCCTTCTCTCTATGCCAACCTCTTCTTGGTTTGGTGGCCTATAGTCAACTCCTACCACAATGATGCATTTTTTTAAAATTTCTCTATTTGTTTTCCAATGGAGTCAGCCATGTCTCCTGTGGGAAGGTATACCCAGCCCTTGATGCCAGGTCAGGAGATACCTTCCCACCACTTAAGTGATTCTGGGAAGATGCAAAACAGAACTCCCCAGGTCAGACCTCAGGCTCCATAGCTGTGTAGGCGTTTGGAGTTCAAACGCACTGCTTTTAACTTCATAGAGAAAGGAGCTTGTGATCAAATTTCAATAGTTAATATCCAGATTATGATCTAATCAGAATTTTGGATCAAGCAACTTTCCCAAACTATTACTTTCTTACCCTTGCATGTTTTAAACCATCCGTGCCTGATATGGAATCCCGTGAGCTTCAAAAGCGAGCATGATGCATTTTGTGGCTTTTGGGTTGGCCTAACAAAGCTTCCACCGCAATATGGACTTTGGATTTTGTTTTATGGTCAACAAAAGGACCAATTGACTTGTATGACCTAAGGATACAGAAATTAGCTCCTCAGCAGGGACAACCTACACTGGAGGAAGCAGATTCTATGTCGTTTTGATTTTTCTGACTGTTCATTTCCCCCATCGCAAGATATCACCTACCGAAGGTAAAGTTACAGGCTTTAATGTTATCAATGAATGGATAGGGACATTTTCTAATTACTTACAGTTCTAGCATATTGCTTGCTTTTTTTCTTCTTGGAACTACTTTAACTCTGCAGTATTTGTTGATTTCTCTTTAATCATTCAAAAAATAGACATTGGATTTTCTTCAAAAAGTTCATTGCTGAATTTTTCTTCCCCATGATAAATGATTATATCATTTATAATTTATTTGATGGTTGATATTTGATTTTTTGTTTGTTTGTAACACACTGATATTTAGGCATGTTTGGTTTCTTAGTATTTGTATCTTGTCAGCCTCACCATTTTTTCACATTAATTTTGTTTTTCAGAGGTTGGTGCTGGAGTTTTACATCCACCCTTGCAATAAAGTTATATGCTTTGCCTCTTCTAGTGTCTAAATTAAACTCAAAACTTAACGGTGCAATAGAAGCTTCCACAATGAATTATTCCTACCAAGAGCCCCTGCCTTTTGCAATGGATAGCAACAGACCCAGTTTCTGAAATGCAGTTGCTTTGTATCTTCAAATGGAGAAGCAATCTCTGCTCTTTTACTGTTTTCAAACAGCTCATGGCCATTAGGGAAGTGACCTAATTTGATAGTTTACGTGCGTCTTTCTTGTATATCAAGGCAGGGGAATGTGTCTTTATCCATTTTGTAGTTCTTGAAACCCTCATAGAGATTTCCAAGACCCCCAGACCGCACTGTTGTTGTTGTTTTTTTTACAATAAATTTTCTATGTCGAATGGCCAAACACTGCTTAAAGTCACTTAAAATGTGGCAGTTTTGCTCTCAGAACTCCCCAGTCCCCATGTAGAAGGGATTAGCTACATCACTAAGTAGGAATAAATATTGTGATCTTAAAATAAAAAACTGAGATTAAAGGAGCAAACTGCATGTGTGTAGAAAGGTGGCACAATGAATGAGAAATGATTGGAAGACCTGACCATATGATCGAATCATGGCATGCTCTCTGCTTCCCCAATCTCTATCCAGGCCCCTTCTACACAGCAGTATAAAATCCACATTGAACTGGATTATATGGCAGCGTGGACTCAGATAATCCAGATCAAAGCTGATATCGTGGGTTATCTGCCTTGATATTCTGGGTTATACGGCTATGTGGGAGGGCTCCCAAAAGCATGATCTCAGTGGTACATCTTTCCTCATTTAACTCAATGGCAGTTACTTCTGAGTAGATTTCTTAATTGACTTGATTGAACAGGTTGTAACATGATATCCTACTGTTTATTATAGCCTTTCTGAATGAGATAGTTTCATTGAAGCCTTACCACCCTCAGGCAACAATCATATGATAAGCTTTGAAGTCTGCCGGAGAAAAGTCCAAAAGTTCCTGAGGGAAAGCAACTCTAAGGGAGAAAAGGCATACTTCAAAAAGTGCTTTGAGTCTCCTTTTGGAGATAAACAAAGGGGCTATAAATAAACATAATAATAATAATATAAATGGGTTGCTGTGAGTTTTCTGGGCTACTTGGCCATGCCTAGCAGTTCGAAAACATGCAAACGTGAGTAGATCAATAGGTACCGCTCCAGCGGGAAGGCCTAGGCTGTGGCGCAGGCTGGAGAGCAAGCCAGCAGCAACCAGCTGCAATAAATCACTCTGACCAGGAGGTCATGAGTTCGAGGCCCGCTCGGAGCCTGTGTTTGTCTTGTCTTCGTTCTATGTTAAAAGGCATTGAATGTTTGCCCATATGTGTAATGTGATCCGCCCTGAGTCCCCTTCGGGGTGAAAAGGGCGGAATATAAATGCTGTAAATAAATAAATAAATGGCACTCCATGCGGTCATGCTGACCACATGACCTTGAAGGTGTCTACGGACAACGCCGGCTCTTCGGCTTAGAAATAGAGATGAGCACCAACCCCCAGAGTAAGACACGACTGGACTTAATGTCAGAGGAAAACCTTTACCAAACCTATGGCCTGTCGTTTCGCCCACATCTATGACAGGAATTCTCAGAGGTTGTGAAGTCTGTTGGTGAGGTTTATATATCTGTGGAATGTCCAGAGTGGGAGAAAGAACTCTCGCCGTGGGAGAAATAATATAAATGTCTTTTGGATCATTGATGATGATGTCAGTGCCATCCTCTGGTCTGCCCTAGATAATGTTTTCAATGAAAAATTAATTTACCATAAGTTGACCAGTTAAATTAATTCAGTTGTAACTGTCATGGTGATGAATTAATTTCCCAATTCCCTATTATTTAATTTTCAAGCCTACATTCCATGCACTCCATCTATTTGCTAACATGGATGCCATGAAATGCCACATATGAGCTCTGTGTGTGTGTGTGTGTGTGTGTGTGTGTGTGCATGTGTGGAAAGTGTTCAGCAGTTGCTAGAAAAGCATCCACTTTGCATTTTCTGCCCCAAACCTGAAGCTGGACTAGACCCCAAAGACAGCTTCCAGTTCTACGATACTCTGACTGCCAGCAATAATGCCAGCCCTAAAACAAAACATTATACATGCATTGAAATATCAGCAGTCACCTAGAACTGTGGCTGCTTTAAGCATCCTGTTTGTTCATTTCCCAGGAGGCACAGCCAAGGAGTATTAAAATGTTTCAACTTAGCTTGTCATCATCTGGGAACATATCCATAATTAATAGAGCCCATGTACGTGAAACCAAACCAAGGCAGCTGGAATCATGACTCTTTTTTGGCTGCCAAACACATGAGCTACTGGCAGAGACCAAATAGGCAGAGCCTTCCTGCTCAAAGGGTTGTCTCTTGTGAGAGATCTCAGCCGAAGCATTACAAAATCAAAACAAACTGGGTCAGGTTTATTGGTGGCATTGCTCCAGAAAAATCACTGATGGATTGATCTGTCAGTGTTTATTAGTGGCAGGCAAGCTATTGCCCTAAGAAAGAAGGATGTGTATTCTGGCAGGTGAGATCTCTTCTTGCTGTTATCTTGTTATATCTTTAAGTCATTTCTTTCAATATTTAGAACAATTGCACTGTATAATAGTACTACATGCACAAATGTAGCAGTCTATGATCTTTTATTTCTCACAGCATGTCTTCATATTAGGAGATATATTTTTCGAGCTTAGTGTTTGTTTCATTTCTATGTTTAGTACTTGTTGAAGCAAGTTAATTCCCATTTTCTGAATAATACAGGGACGCTTCATAGACATTTGCAGGAAGCATAACAATGTCTTGAATTTATTTATGAGATTTGTAACTTGGAGTGCCTCAAAAGAGACTCTCCAGGCAAGCACTATAAGTCAATACACAGTCATTTACAATAAACTGAAAGGAAAATATGAAACAGCAGATTTTTACAAACACACACAAAAGACTTTATAACACAAGGCAGGCAAATTGGTATTGCAGCCTGAGTGTTGTGTGGATCTCTCTACCAGTCTGGCTCCTTCCCATGATCCTCTCATCCCTAGCTATTGATTGGTCAAATCCGTCAATTTCACCCAATTCAATTTTCTTAATGCTTCTGTGAGCTGGCAGTAATGTGAAGTCTGGGATGAGGCTCTTCTCCTCTCCCTCTCTTCCCTTTCCCAAGATGGCTATTTTCCTTTTATTTTATATTAGCTTGGATACCCGGCATTGCCCAGGTTGTTTGAAAAAGTCAGTTTTTAATCGTTCAAAATGCATATGCTTGTAGATTAACTACAACTGATATCATTCTGGGTTAACCCTGAGAAATTCCATCAGTACTTAAAGTTTGTTATGTTAGCAAGTTTGCTCTATAGGCATCATTGGTAGAGTTCAGTGTGCTCTCTGGCTGTAGAATAACCTACAACTCCCACTATGGTGACTCAGTCCTCTCAAAGCCCTCCAGTAAATTGAGTTAGCTGTGTGTGCCAAATTTGGTTCAGATCTATCATCGGTGGAGGTAACAGTTTATCTGGTGGGTGAACTACAACTCCCAGAAAGGAAGGTCAGTTCCCCCCAAACCCCTCTAGTAATCAAATTTTGACATATCAGGTATGTATGCCAAGTTTGGTCCAGATCCATCATTGTTTGGGTTCATACCGTGTTTCCCCGAAAATAAGACCTCCCCAAAGAATAAGACCTAGCAGGGTTTTGGGGGGATTGCCAAATATAAGGCCTTCCCTGAAAGTAAGACCTAGCAACTAAGGCTGCAGCAGAGTTCCATTGGGAAGCATGGCTGCAGGGCAGAAGCAGCACTCATTCATACACCGGAGGGAGGGAGGGAAAGTGCTTGCTTTCTGTGCCTCCCTCCCTCCCTGCCTTGCCTTGCCTTGCCTGTCCCCCAGCCGAGGCTTGAAGAACCTTCCGTGGCTGCTGCCGTTTCTTCCTTCCTTCCGTCTCCCTCCTGGTTGGCTCCTGGAGCCAGGGCAAGGGAGGGTGGGAGGGAAGGAAGGAAGAGGGCTTTCCACTCATCCCCAAGGCTCCTTAAAGGTACAGGACGCAGTGGGATTCTCCTTTCATCTTCCTATCCTATGCCATGAAACTGATTATTTTATACTATAATTCTATTGCCATATTATTATCATCATATTCTGTTACTATTATTATATCCCATTATTATATTATCCTATTAATATATTTTAAATCATTATATTGTATTTTTCTATTATTATTATATCATTATATTATTATTCTATTATTATTCTATTATATTTTCATATTATTATATTATTATTCTGTTATTATTAAATTCCATTTTATATTACCCTATTAATATATTTTATATCATTATATTCTATACTATTATTCTATTATATTATCATATTATTATTTTATTATTATTAGCATATTCTGTTATTATTATTATATTCCATTTTATATTATCCTATTAATATATTTTATATCATTCTATTCCATTCTATTATTCTATTATATTATCCTATTATTATTATATTATTATGCTATTCTGTTATTATATCCCATTATTATATTATCCTATTAATACCATATTATTATCATTTTCTGATATTTTTATATCCTATATTATATTATCTCATTAATATATTGTATATCATTGTATTATTATTATATTATCATATTATTATTATAGTATATTATATTATTCATCATTCATGACTACATTGAAACTAGAATAGAGAGAAATCAGCGTGGAAACCTTGTGAAACCTAAATTGCAAGAGGTACCATAGATTGTTGTACATGTAAATAATGGTAGTAACAAGAAATTCTTGATAGGATTCATAGTTTGTCTGTTATGCTGGTTTGTGATGACAACTACTTTACAGTATATAATAAATGTTCATTTTGTTGTTCAACAATAAATGTGAGCTCTTCTTCATGGAAAAATAAGACATCCCCTGAAAATAAGACCTAGTGCATCTTTGGGAGCAAAAATTAATATAAGACCCTGTCTTATTTTCGGGGAAACGGGGTAGTATCCTCTGAATGTAGGTGAACTATAACTCCTATAAATCACTCTAAAGACTAGCAGTATTTTTTCTTGGTCATGGGGGTTCTGTGTGCCAAGTTAGTTCCAGGTCCATCGTGGAGTTCCGGGTGCTCTTAGATTGCAGGTGAACTATACATCCCAGTACCTACAACTCCTATAAATCATGGTGAATTCTCCCCAAACCTCTCTAGTATGTTCAGTTGCTGATCAATTCCTCTGTTTGCTGTGTGCCATAGAAAAGAATAGGAAAGGCTTATGGGAGAGGCAGTGTGCAGGGTCACACAAATTCCACAGCAATGGAGAGAGTCAGAAACACTGGGGATGTCTGTGGTGGAGGAAAAACAGAAAATCTAGGATGAAATTGTCCCCGTATGAAAGCCTTTACTTGAGTGGCGGGCAGTATGGTGTTTGTGGAGGACATTGACAGGGCTCTTGGTCATGTTCACAGTACCCTCTATACAGGGCCATCGTCAGAAAAAAAATTCGGGAGGGGTTTTGAAATTTTCGAAATTTTTATAATAGTGCCTGGAGGGACTCTTAATGTTTTGCATCTCATAGACTTAGCATGGGGATTTGGTTAACCAGTTAAAATTCATGAGTAAACCAGGTTTTTTTTTATAACCTGAAAATTTCGGGGGGGGGGGGGTTGAATCCCTAAACCGCCCCCCCCCCCTCGCTACAGGCCTGCCTCTATAACCTGCAATGTCATTGGAGGGAAGGCCATTGGTGTCTCCTAGGTAGTGGGAGCTATAGCTATTTGTGGAAGTGGGAGCTTGTTTATATAAGTGGACATCCCAGCCACACACACACACACACACACACACACACACGTATTTTCATTATTATTATTATTATTTATTACAGATTTTATTTGCCTTCTTTGGTTTTAAAAGCTAGAATGACACAATTGGTCTAAAAATTATACAAAAAGGAATAATTGTTATGCAAGAAGGCAGAGTTATGAGAGCATGTGGAAGTACAATCAAAGGACACCGAATTAGTAAATCGATGCTGTTGCGTGACTGAAGAGAAAAGCAATATCAAAGGGGCTTAACCCAGTATGTATCCACTATCAATGATAACACAATTGCATAGACATATTTCATAACAGTAGGAGAACCTAATAAAACATCTGGATGCTCAAATGCCAGCTTGAAAAACCAGGGTCTCCTAGGTAGGAAGTCTTGGTGCAGCTACCAAAAGGTTCTGGGCTCATTTCAGAATACCAACTATAGATGTGAATGCCCATTTATGGAACCCAATCCCATTGGAACATACCACTGAAAGGCCAATGTAACTGGCTTCCCTGTGCAGCTCAGCATTGCTCCCTCAAAAGCTGCTTGAAATGGTTAAAGGACTTCACAACAACCTGAAAGGAGGCATTTCTAGCCAGCAAGGGACAACGGCAACAGGATTGGAACTGGATCCAGGGATGCCCTGGTGCAAATTTACACCAGGCTAAACTTCCTAATGCAGATGAATCTGTATTTTAGTATATGTCATAACTGTTTAATTACTCTAATCTGAAAAAGTATAGATGGATTTTAAATTATTTGGAGAAGTATCCTGAGACTGCATTTCTCTTTTTCTTCTCTTCAGCTACACTGCAACAGAAGGCCAAAACAGGAAGAATCAAGAACAGTATGTTCCATGGTAATGTATGGGTAATATGTTTCCTCAGATTTGCGAAACAAAAAATGCAGAAGTCTAGCTGAACAATTTGCATTATTTTTTGATAAAGCAGCACAATAGGAGCTCAAGTGGTTTCCGATGCTGAAGTTTAAATTTGCATTTTAACATATCCTCTCCACATACTATAGAAATGTCCATAAAAGATATAAAAGGGAAACAAAGCTAACCATTTATCCCTCCACTTACTCGAAGGCGGCTTGAAAGTGTCAGAATGAATAGAGAACCATTTGACAAAATGTTAGTTAAAGCAGTACATAAACCTGGCATATACGTGAATAATCACAGGAGTCACGATCCAATTTCTTGCCTTTGCCAAGTCAAAAGTGGGCTGGCAACACAACTGGCATCAGCAGTAGTTTTGTTCTAAATTATTAAGTGAAGTTTGTCCAAGGATACAGATTTTCCCTTCGCCCTCATCTGTTGTCAGTGGGGAGGATTGCCAAACCTATTGGCAACAAGAGCCATATGCTTTGGCTCTTGTTCAAGGTTGCTCCCAAGGCTCTGGCTGCGTGAGCCCAGATTCCCTTCCCATTCCTATACAGTGAAGGCAAATAGCATTTTGTTAACCACTTTAGTTACCATGGCGCTATCCTATGAAATCCAAGGATTTTCATTTTAAAGGTACTTAGAATTCTCAGCCAGACTGAGAGTGACTACAAACTACAAGTCACAGTATATCATAGGATATATCCATGACCATTAAAGTGGAATCATAGTGCTCTATTGTATAGTGTGAAACAGCATATTTCAGGAACTCTGGACAAAATGAGTATTGCATAGATGATGGTCAACATTTCTCTTACATTAGTTTCTAGGGTCAAGAATGTATGACTTGACAAATATCACCCAGTGGCCTTTGAGGGCCAAGTGAGGAACTGAACCCTGGTTTCTAGTTGTAGTTCATCACTGCAGTAGCTCAAACTGGATCATTACAATACTTACAATGATAAATTAGATAGTGCAATCATTTGTTTGTTTGTTTGTTTGTTTGCGGTATTTATATACTGCCCATCTCAACCCCGAAGGGGACTCAGGGCGGTTCAGCGTTGGCAACAATTCAGTGCCCTTGATTAAAAAAAAACAGCATAAAACATCAAAGTTGACCCTCCCCTAATAAAACATTAAACATTATTAAACATATGATATGATATGAATGAGAACAATGCCCCACAAAGATGCCCCCTCTGCACCTAACAGTTGAATGGCATACAATTCAATGACCTAAACACATTTGAGTGGGAAAATCACGGCAAGTGACCGTTGGGTTAATTACACAAAGCAGTTGCATAAGAGATTACATAACCAGTTTGTGCTAAAACTCACATGTTAGGTAGGACTACCAGTGTGGAAACAGGAAAGTTTGCTTGACATGAAACCAGGTTTTAAAAATTTCTCTCTTCTACAGAACCATTAAAGGTATAGGAGCTCTTCTTTTGTTTTCACTCTGGTAACAAAGGGTACATCTGCACTGTAGCATTAATGCACTGTAACTGACATGCCTCAATGGTATGGAATCTTGGTAGTTGCAGTTTTACAAGGTCTTTAGCCTTATCTGCCAAAGAGGGCAGATACCTCACCACACTACAACTCCCAGGATTCCATAGCAGTATACACAGCATACATAGTAGAACATGAATTGGGCTTGGATTAATCAAATCCATTTTCAGGCTCCAAAGAAATTAGCAGTATGCAATACTGACAGTATGAATTCTCTGGACAGGTATGATTTAAGAGAAGAATGTGGCTTTCTGCCCTGGCCTAATCAACCCAACAATGTCATCTGCTTCTTATATTCCCTATAGCTAAAGATTTCTGTTAGCAATAGTCAGCAAGAAGCCCGGAATGGAAAAACAGAAGACAAATCATGCCAGATAGGGATTTCGGCAATCCAAACTCTACCTGTTGTTGGGGTGTATGTGAATTAGCCATTGTTTCCATCATAGATATGCATAGAAAATCTGGCAAATTTATCAAGCGTTTGCATGATCTATTAGAAAGTGAAGACTTCTACTTATGAATTCCTGGTAAGTTATGATGCTCTCTTGCTGTTTGTGGTGTATTTGAGATCAGCTGGGAGAACAGATGGAGTTTATGGTTCATTTCAAAAATGTTCAACCAGCCAAGCAGCACAAATTACATTAATTCCCTCATACAGTTTGAATAAAGGTCTGAATAGTCCCTAAAATCACAATGTAGGTGGGAACAAATGATTTGACTCTCATTTCATTAGACATATTTATAAACGTAAAAGACATTTTAAACAATGAAAAGTAAAAACTGTGTTGAATTGTGGTGCCCGGAACTGGAGACCATATTAATTTGTATAATTAGAATAATTGACATAGTACACCAAATAGAAATCTGGATTTGATGAAGTGTAATATGACAACGCCAGCCTGCCTAGATCTCTAGATATTCAAGAGAGGCTTTTCTCCTAAAAGTTTCCCCTTGACATAAAGTCTAGTCATGTCCAACTCTGGGGGGTGGTGCTTATCACCATTTCTAAGCTACTGGCGTTGTTCATAGACACCTCCAAGGTCATGTGGTTGGCATGACTACATGGAGCACCGTTACCTTCCTGCCGGAGCGGTACTTATTAATCTACTCACATTTGCATGTTTTCAAATGTTGGCAGAAGCTGGGGCTAACAGCGAGAGCTCCCCCTACTCCCCCGATTCAAGCAGTTCAGCAGCTCAGTGGTTCAACCTGCTGCACCGCCGGGGGCTCCCTGCTCCTCTCCTAGTCCCACCATATTCACAAATACAACTGGTAGGGATATGGGAGACTGTCTTCTAAGTGGTTGCTTTCCAGGCTCTACAACTCTATGGAGGTTTAACTGTTTCCCTCCTTCTAATCTTTCCATCTATAGCAAAAGGCCCTTTTAATGTAGGAAATCAACTATTTTATACTTTAGCTGTGCCCGGCCATGCATTACTGTGGCTTGTGGGAATCATTTGTTGGCCAGGTGGAATGGCAGTGAATAGCCTTGCAGCCTCAAAGCCTGGCTGCTTTCTTCTTTTGGGGATCCTTGTTTGGTGAGTTGGAATACAATGGAATAGGCTTGCTGCTTGGAAGGCTGGGCACTTGCGTTCTAGGGAAATGGTTTTTTGGGCTGCTAGAATTGCAATGAATAGCCTCGATGCTTCAAAGCCTGGCTGATTGCTACCTAGGGGAATCTTTGGTTAGTCAGCTTCAGTAGTACAGAGTACTATCGCTGCTTCAAAGACTGGCCTTGATTGTTTCCTGTATGGAATTCTAACATATATATATGTTATATATATGTTATATAATCTGTATATAGATTACTGATTCCCAAAGTCGGTCCTCCAGGAGTTTGGGAACCACTGCTTTAGATGTTTAGTGTTGTGATTGCGTGCCTTAAACCGCTTCTGACATATGGCAATCCGAAGACAAACTTATCACGGGGCTTTCTTACCAATATTTGTTCAGAGGGTTGCTTCTGCCTTCCTTTAAAGCTAAAAAAAGTGACTTTTCCAAGGTCACCCAGTGGTTTCACAGCTGAGCAAGGATTCAAACCCTGGTCTCCAGAGTGCTAGTCCAATGCTCAAAATACTATACCACACGGATTGACTTTATGTGTAAGCTCACTCATTAAACCATATCTATGCTGCCTCCAAAGGAGATTGCAAGCTGGAAATACAAGAAATCATTACAAGAAGCAACATGGAAGAATAGATTAGTGCAATACACCAAGTCAAATGCCTGCTGAAACAGTTAAGCTTTTGCTGCTCAACAGATCAGCAACAGTGTCCTCTCTAGACACTGTGACAGAAATAATCTCTCTCTCACTAATGCTTTGGTCAGCCCCTCGGTGAATCCTGGAAGGCAGTCTAAATGATGCTCATTACATCTGAGAACTTGCGAGACAGCTTGATTCTTCCAAATGGCTATGTTCCAGCACAACTAGGTGTCATCGCTTAAAGCTTTGCAGATAATTAGTTCTCTTTGGGTAGGGGTTCAGAAGATAGCCAATGATTTCCTGGTGGTGTTCATTTGACTATTTTGGGCCACAGTTTCTTCTCTGGTCAAAGAATTACACACACACGGCTTTGACATTGGATGCCTTTGTACAAACCACCCATGCTCTAAAAGGAGTTAGTTAATATGGTATTACTTAGCTTAATAGGCGATCAAGAAACAGAGTAAGGTCAAATCAGCGACATCAAAGGACATTCACGTGTAAGCTGGAACAACAACAGTGACAAGGAAAGAAAATCAAATTGATTTTTATCATTTTTACGCACAGGAATCTTATTTGTCTAAAAAATTTTACTCCTCGTATATAATTTTTATTTTTTGTGCAAGTTTTGGCCTGCTTACGTTTGTGACAAGGCTAGAGTTCTCAGTCTGAGCTAACCACACATGAAATGCATTAATACTGCAGTGGTTAAATTCGAAACAGAAAGACTTGGGTTCAAATCTCCCTTTAGCCATTAAGTTCAGCAAAAGAATACTGATTGACTAATAATCCAAGCATCTAAACTGGAATATAACTTGTGCAATGTAATCAGCAGCTACAATTTCTTAAGTTTTATTTCTCTTATAAGATTATAGTATACAAGGAGAGTTAACCAGTACAGTTCAGATAAGCTTTTTAAAAAGCCATTTAAAGGCTATAATTTTGTTGGACTGTAGCCCACATCATCTCATATATACAAAATGTTATCAGAATTTCACATTTAGATGGAGAGAGGAGGGGGACTAAATCCTATTATTGTTCAAGTAGAAACACTGAATCTTTATATGTTGGCTCACTACTCAACAGTTTTAGAATGGACTAATAAACATGATTTCTGACATTAAATGCTTGTGGATAGACCTATAGGTAGTGAGACCAGAGGAAAATTAAACAAAGAAAGTAACAAATACAGGCAGTCCCCAAGTTACAAATATCCAACTTGTGATCGACTCAAAGTTAAGAATGAGGGGGAGACAATAGGAACTGTGAGAAATCTACCCTTAGGAATGAAAATTCAATCTTGAAAGAGTGATCATGGGGGAAAGGTATCTTAGCTGAAGCTTTTGCAGCAATCCTTGATTCCACAACAAGCCAATTTTTGCACTTTATAACTTACCTCTTCCGACGTTCAAACAAATTCAACCTACAGAATTTATCCTGTTCGTAACTTGGGAACACCTGGCTTGACAGCAGTACGTGTGAAAAATATCTTGGAGTCCTCATGGACAAGAAGTTAAACATGAGCCAACAATGTGATGCGGTGGCAAAAAAGCCAATGGGATTTTGGCCTGCATAAACAGGAGCATAGTGTCTAGATCCAGGGAAGTCATGCTTCCCCTCTATTCTGCCTTGGTCAGACCACACCTGGAATACTGTGTCCAATTCTGGGCATCGCAATTGAAGGAAGATGTTGACAAGCTGGAAAGTGTCCAGAGGAGGGCGACTAAAATGATCAAGGGTCTGGTGAACAAACCCAGTAAGGAGCAGCTTAAAGAGCTGGGAAAGTTTAGCCTGCAGAAGAGAAGGCTGAGAGGAGACATGATGAGGGCCATGTATAAATATGTGAGGGGAAGTCATAGAGAGGAGGGAGCAAGCTTGTTTTCTGCTGCCCTGGAGACTAGGATGCAGAACAATGGCTTCAAACTACAGGAAAGGAGATTCCACCTGAACATTAGGAAGAACTTCCTCACTGTGAGAGCTGTTCAGCCGTGGAACTCTCTGCCCGAGTGTGATGGAGGCTCCTTCTTTGGAGGCTTTTAAGCAGAGGTTGGATGGCCATCTATTGGGGGTGCTTTGAATGTGATTTTCCTGCTTCTTGGCAGGGGGTTGGACTGGATGGCCCATGAGGTCTCTTCCAACTCTATTATTCTATGACGGCCTGTACCTGATTAATACTGGCCATTCATAGAACTGTTCATGTTTAACACTTTAAAATGTTAGCTTGGACAAAATCAAGCAGGAATAAGGAAACATCTCTCTTGATGCAGAGATTCTACGAAGCAACATTGCTTTTAACTACCCCAGCGTTATCTCCCTAAGTCCTTATCCTGCTTTAGGCTCCTTGGAAGACAGATACTCATCTCCGATAAGTACATCCTGCCAAGGGCAGAGGGAACGGGATGAAGAATTAATCCTGAATTACCTGTGTGCTTGTCTGCCTTAGTCATAATTCATCCTGGGAAGCCAAATAAGATAGTATATCAGCACAAAAATAAGGCTCCTAAAGCTCCACTGACTTTGACTTGGCATTTCATCTGGATTGGTTTCAGCATTAAAGTTTCAGCATTAAAGAATTACTTGCACACAATTAATTAGCTGAACACTAAAATAGAAATCAAGGCAGGAATAAAGGAATGACCCACAGTTCTAACAGCATAGGTTGATAATACAGTAGAGTCTCACTTATCCAAGACTCACTTATCCAAGGTTCTGGATTATCCAATGCATTTTTGTAGTCAAAGTTTTCAATACATCGTGATATTTTGGTGCTAAATTCGTAAATACAGTAATTACAATATAACATTACTGCGTATTGAACTACTTTTTCTGTCAAATTTGTTGTATAACATGTTTTGGTGCTTAATTTGTAAAATCATAACCTAATTTGCTGTTTAATAGGTTTTTCCTTAATCCCTCCTTATTATCCAAGATATTCGCTTATCTAAGGTTCTGTCGGCCCGTTTAGCTTTGATAAGTGAGACTCTACTGTACTTTCAAATATAACATGTGAAACATAAAAATGTTGCTATAACACTTCAAAAATTTGAAATATTTACGAATATAACAATTTGCAAATAGAAACTACTTTACTCATATCTTGGACAGGAACTGATAGTTGTTGAAATACAACTTGCATTTTGTAGCCATTTGCGTGAGGTAAGGGAGAATTAAGAGTATATTTTTACTAATACATATTGAGTATCCCTTATCCAAAATGCTTTGGACTAGAAGTGTTTTGGATTTTTCCTGATATTGGAATATGTATTGAGATATCTTGGACATGGAAACCAAGTCTAAATACAAAATTAACATATGTTTCATATACAATTTATACTCAAAGCCTAAAGGTCATTTATACAATAATTTAATACTTTTGTGCATGAGAGCTTATGTATCATTGAACCACCAAAAAGCAAAAGTTTCACTGTCTGGATGTTGTCCTTGAAGTGACTGGCTTGACCTTGAAAGAGCTGGGGGTGGCCACTGCCGACAGGGAGCTCTGACGTGGGCTGGTCCATGAGGTCATGAAGAGTCAGTAGTGACTGAACGAATAAACAACAAAACTAGTTGCTCTTTAGGACATTATCCAACCACCTCCACCTTTTTTAAAATTAAAGTGAGTGAAACCATTTGCTGACCAGGACTTTGTAATGTGTAGGCAAGGCATTGATAAAGGATAAAAAAATAATGCAATAGATACAGTTCCTGCTGACACAGGTTTTATAAGCTTTATTTTGAATTTTCTAACTTGCGTACAGAGCCTTTGGCACAAGATCTCAAAGCTTTTTTTCTTCTCCTTAATCATCCGTATTGGGACTCATTATAATACTAGTTCCTTGCTACATTTTTGTATGTCATTGAAACCAAACCACTAAATATTAATATGAACACACTGGGAAATTACCAAGAGCAGACGAGTGCCTTATTGAAAGGCATGAAAGCTTTTCAGATATATTCCCAAAACATACTTGTTTGATTATGAATCTTGGCCTTCCTATTTTTGTTGCTGTTGTTGTTGTTATGTGTCTTCGAGTTCAGTCTTGTTTATGGAGATTCCACCATAGGGTTTTTACACTACACCCCGCTGGCCCTCTTTCTACATTAGAAGATGCTTTATATGACTATTATTTCTAAGCCTGGTAAAGACCATCCTCGGTGTGCGCATTTCAGATGAATTTCTTTAATTTAATGACAATACTAAATCATAGAAAATTGCTGTCTCTAAATAATTATCAGCATGAAACCCATATTAAGATCTTACATAAACAAAACCAACAGTGCCCTGGCACATTGACAATGAACTAATTTATTCTGGCATAAAACTTTCATGGGACAAGGACCACTGCTGCTATATTAGTGTTATAGTAGTGAAGCATATATAGTGAAGTTGTTGGGAAATGAAAGGTAGCACAAACCTTGAGAATAACATTACAGCCTAGGCATCCCTTATCCCAAAACTCTAAATGCTTCCAAAATCTGAAATTATCCACATGGCTGGCTCTTGCCCTTGGTTGGCCTCTCTTCCTAGTAGGGCCTACAAAATATCTCCTGGCCCCTATATTCCCTGGAAGCGATATCTGTAGCTACCTTTTGCCCACAATTCCCATCCAGTCCACCCAGTCTTGATAAGGGATTATGGTAGTCTAAAACCCTAGGTGTCCAAAAGTTCCCTGGCTTTTTTTTAGGTTTTATTTATCGTATCAGAAATGACACCGAAAGTACAGTTGTAATGTACCTAAAGAACACAAAGTCAAAAAACTTGGCATTATGTTAAATGTCCTTTGACCAGTATGTCATGCATGTGGAAGGACTCAGACTACATTGCAGTTGGTGGTCTATGGTTTGCTCTTTTCCACACTCGCATTTTGTGAACTCCACACTTTATTGGGTTGTTGAAGTCCACTATTGTGTGCCTTCAAAGCAACACTGATTTATAGGTACAGTATCATAGTTTTTTTCTTTGCAAAATTAATTCAGAGGATATTGGACACAGCCTTCATCTGAGGCTGAGAAAATGTACCTCATGCAAGGTCACAAAGGTTTTCATATTTGGTTGGGGAATTGAACATTGGTCTTCCAGAGTTCACCTCCAACACTCAAAGTCATTGTTAATAGCTGGTTTCTATTGTTATTTATTGATTAAAATAATAATAGTTGTTATTATGTGCCTTCAATTCTTTTTATGACTTATGGTAACTCTATAGCGAACCCATCACAAAGTTTTCTTGACAAGATTTGTTCAGAGGGGGCTGAAAGAGAGTGACTTGCCCTAGGCCACCCAGTGGGTTTCCATTCATAGTCCAACATTCAAACCATGACACCACACTGGATTTCAAACTACTTATACCCTATATGAAATATCTCAAGGCAGTTTACAAAGAGCATAAATGTTGCAAATTTAAGACAAAAACATAATAAAATAAACTAATAGTAATGAATTGAATTGTCAATTAGAAATAGGTAAAAAGTTTACTTTACAATGGTCAGTTGGGCCGCGGCTAGCACAGCAGGTTAAGCTGCCAGCTAGAAAAGATCTTGCCGATCAGAAGGTTGACAGTTCAAGCCCCGGGCAGGATGAGCTCCTGCCATCTGCCTAGCTTCTGCCTACCAGCAGTTCGAAACAGCACTGTGAGTAGATAAATAGGTACTGCTTTAGCAGGGAGGTAAAAGGCACCTCTGAAAAACATGCTGGCAGTTGGATCGACAGGCTCCTTGGAAGAATGGAATAATAGCACCTCCCCATGGCCGAGTCGAGCACAGCTTCCAGATACCGGAAATGAAAGAGGGCAACCTGCCCCTGTTCATATATTGTCTGTCTCTGTCAATTGTATAATGACATTAAATGTTTGCCATATATGTACCTCTAATCGCTGAGTCCCCTCAGAGAGATAGAGCGGAATATAAATAAAGTATATTGTATTATATTATTATTATTACTATTTTTTCTTCCATAATGGAATCAATTGGACTTTATTGCACTTTTTCCTCAAAGCTATTTTGGGCAAGAAACTAAGCTAATGCATTATTTGTCATCCATAAGTAGGAAAAGATGAGAGCCAGTGCCATCTTTACAGAGATTAGCAAGCACACTGGATTGGCGCAGGGTTTTTTTTTTTACACAGGTATCTTTATAGACTACAACTGCCATTTGTCCCAGTTAATGTGGGCAATTGCTGAGGATGATGGAAGTTGTAAGCAAAAATATCTAGAGGGAACAAGCAGGGCCGGTTGAATATATGAGGCTGCTGAAGCGGCGGCCTCGGGCGCTGGCCGCTAGGGGCGCTGTCGAGGCGTCGACAGCAGCCCGTAGCGCCACAGCAGAGATCGCCCAATTCTCCCTTAGTTCCTGGACGCGGCCGCAGATCGCCAGGGCGGTCTGCGGCCGCGTCCAGTAACTAAGGGAGAATTGGGCGATCTGAGCTGTGCGCACGCGCACAGCAGAGATTGCCCAATTCTCCCTTAGTTCCAGGACGCAGGCGCAGATCGCCAGGGCGGTCTGCGGCCGCGTCCAGGAACTAATGGAGAATTGGGCGATCTCTGCTGTGTGCACGCGCACAGCAGAGATCGCCCAATTCTCCCTTACTTCCTGGACGCGTCCGCAGATCGCCAGGGCGGTCTGCGGCCGCGTCCAGGAACTAACGGAGAATTGGGCGATCTCTGCTGTGTGCACGCGCACAGCAGAGATCGCCCAATTCTCCCTTACTTCCTGGACGCGGCCGCAGATCGCCAGGGCGGTCTGCGGCCGCGTCCAGGAACTAATGGAGAATTGGGCGATCTCTGCTGTGTGCACGCGCACAGCAGAGATCGCCCAATTCTCCCTTACTTCCTGGACGCGGCCGCAGATCGCCAGGGCGGTCTGCGGCCGCGTCCAGGAACTAATGGAGAATTGGGCGATCTCTGCTGTGTGCACGCGCACAGCAGAGATCGCCCAATTCTCCCTTACTTCCTGGACGCGGCCGCAGATCGCCAGGGCGGTCTGCGGCCGCGTCCAGGAACTAATGGAGAATTGGGCGATCTCTGCTGTGTGCACGCGCACAGCAGAGATCGCCCAATTCTCCCTTACTTCCTGGACGCGGCCGCAGATCGCCAGGGCGGTCTGCGGCCGCATCCAGGAACTAATGGAGAATTGGGCAATCTCTGCTGTGTGTACGTCCATTAGTTCCTGGACGCGGCCGCAGACCGCCCTGGCGATCTGCGGCCGCGTCCAGGAAGTAAGGGAGAATTGGGCGATCTCTGCTGTGCGCGTGCACACAGCAGAGATCGCCCAATTCTCCATTAGTTCCTGGACGCGGCCGCAGAAGACGGAGCTTTTCAGGCAAGGAAAGGCAGGCAGGAGAAGCTTGGAGCCGCCGCCGCTCTCCTCTCACAAGGCGGACGGAAGAGGAAAAGAGAGAGAGAGAAAGACCCTTGTCTTCCTTCAGCTTCCCATCCTCAGGTAAGAAGAGCCCAAGGGGGCCAGTTGGGGAAACAGGGCCTGAGGGAGCGGGAGGAGGAGGAGGGAAAACGCTTTCCTTGATCTTGTTGTCGTCAAAGTGGGAAACTTTCCGGTCTCCCCTATAATATAAACTCTGTTGGAAATGTCGTGAAAGGGACAAAAGCCCTAAAAGTAGGCCTGGGCAAACTTGGGCCCTCCAGGTGTTTTGGACTTCAACTCTGAGAATTCCTAACAGCCGGTAGGCTGTTAGGAATTGTGGGAGTTGAAGTCCAAAACACCTGGAGGGCCCAAGTTTGCCTAGGCCTACACCTGCAGGGCCAGGCCTGCCCTAAAGTTTGCCCAGGCCTGCCTTAAAGAGTTCAGGGGAAAATAATATTAAAACAAGAAAAGAGTGAGGAAAAAGGACTGTTTTTGCCTTGGGCTGCGTTGAAGCGTTTGCTGTGTTGCCCTTGACGTGTGTCTGTCTTCATTCTGACTAGGGGTGCGCCATTATTATTATTATTATTATTACAGTAGAGTCGCACTTATCCAAGCCTCGCTTATCCAAGCCTCTGGATTATCCAAGCCATTTTTGTAGTCAATATTTTCAATACATCGTGATATTTTGGTGCTAAATTCGTAAATACAGTAATTACAATATAACATGACTGCGTATTGAACTACTTTTTCCATCAAATGTGTTGTACAACATGATGTTTTGGTGCTTAATTTGTAAAATCATAACCTATTTTGATGTTTAATAGGCTTTTCCTTAATGCCTCCTTATTATCCAAGATATTTACTTATCCAAGCTTCTGCCGGCCCGTTTAGCTTGGATAAGTGAGATTCTACTGTATTAATTCATGTCTATCCCGCCTTTCTCCCGTAGGTGGGATTCAAAGAGGCATACAATATATAAAATTCATACAAATACATCAGGCAGCAATACATGTATCAGTTAAAACATCATATCCCCATATAAAAAACCCAATTAACATATCAAGTAATTAAAAAAAACTTACCTCAAGCACCATGTAAAGATAGCAGGAGTTGCAGGCCAAAACACCTGGGGACCCACAGGTTGAGAACCAGTGGTGCAAAGAATACTAATCCTCTTCCTCTCCATAAACTAAATTGCACAGGTAGGTCTTGAAATGCGTTTGAATTACTTTGAACTGGATTATAGGAGTCTACCCTGCCATAATAATTCAGTTCAACACAGATACGATGGATTATATGGTGGTGTAGATGGGTACTCAGCGATTCCCAGACTCTAGTCTTCCATATGTTTTGGACTTCAATTCCCAGAAGCCTCATCTGCTTTGGCCAATGATCAGGGATTCTGGGAGCTGAAGTCAAAAATTAGAGTTTGACTAAATTATTTAGAGAAGAGTTCTAACCATGCGAGTCTCTTCTTGAAAAGCACACATGGGGCAATCCTTTTCTTTTTCTCCAGACTATAATTGCATGTTGAACAATTTAGGGCCCTTCCAGACAGGCCCTATATGACTGTAAAGGCATTGAATGTTTGCCAATGGATGTAAATGCATTTACATCCATTCCACTCTGAGTCCCATAGGGGAGAAGGTCAGAATATAAATAAAGTGTATTATTATTATATCCCAGGATCTGATTCCAGGTTTTCTGCTTTAAACTGGATTATATAAATCTGCACTGTCAGATAATCTGGGATAAACGGAAAACATGGGATCAGATCCTGGGATATAGGGCCTGACTGGAAGGGCCCTCAGGTTGGCTGAGAGGTCGTAACTTGTGTACACTTGGCTCTTTGTAGCCATGGATTCTGTGTCCACAGAGTCAAGCTTGAAAACATTTCCTTCTCCACCAAATACTTAAAAAAAATCGAAAGAGCAAACAATTGGACATGAGCATCCATGGATTTTGGTATCCACACAGAGGTCCTGGAAACAAATCGCAGCATCTACTGATGTACCTTCAAGTCACCTGTTGATTTGTGGTGACCCCATGAATGTCATAGGGTTTTCATGGGCAAGGAGTTCTCAGAGGTGTTTTTGCCATTTCATAGCTCAGGAATATAGCCTACAGGACCTGGTAGGTATTGTTGGTCACCTATCCAAGTACAAATCAGGTTCACCCTGCTTAGCTTCCAAGACTAGAGAGGATCTGATGCCTTTACTGTTGTTGTGTGCCTTCAAATGGTTTCTGACCAATGGAGACCCTAAGCCAAATGTATTACGTGCTTTTTTGGGGACTAAGGCCCTTTTTGCACTGCCATATAATCCAGATTATAAAAGCAGATAATCCATATTATTTTATATGAATCCACACTGCCATATAATCCAGTTCAAAGCAAATAATGTGGATTTTATATGGCAGTTTAAAAGGGGCTGTTGTTGAGCAAGATTGGTGTTAATTCTATGTAATGTTACTATATGAACATAATGTTGTTAATAAACTTCTGGTTGTAAGGTAAACTCTTTTATCCATTCTATTCACCTCTACCTTCTACCTTTTATTTCTCGGTGATTGTGGTTTTTTTTTTTTTTTTTTGGGGGGGGGGGGGGGGCACCAAAATCCTGTTTTGCTTACACTTGAAAAATTCCTTGGGCCGGCCCTGGGAACAAGTCTCAAAGAGCTGGTCAAGATAAAACTATAATTAATATGGACAGTGTGTGTGTTTAGAATCATGGTGTTGAAGGAGACCACAAGGACCACCCAGTCCCATCCCCTGCCTTCAAGTCACCTGTTGACTTGTGGTAACCAATACCAAGATTCAAATAAACAGTCTGCTTTGGACATCGGCATTATTATAATTGCTACAATGAAGACATATACACCTCTTTTTCAAACTTTATTTCTTGACCAAGATTTAAATTATTATTTTAAATAAAAAAAAGATATCAAGTGGGAGTAACTTTCATCTTTCAATACCTGTTCTAGAAAAACTGCAAACTGCAAAATTCGGTTCAATGCTATAAAGAGTCCACTTTAGTGCTTCTTTTACTCTGTGTCTCCAGTGACAAAAAGGTGTACGTTTTTAGAAGACTGCAGCATTTGGGCTGCCCGCTCGACACCGACCACTGCAGCCAACCTCTGGGCATCGTATTTGGAGTATAACACTGTACAGGTCAAGGTGGACTCTTCCCCGCTCCCTGCCAACTTCATCATATTGCAGACCTCACTGTAGAAATGGGGATAGGTAGGTAGTTCATAAAAAATGAGGTTCCTGATGCCTCTGATTGAGTACCTGGAGAAAAGGAAAGAGATTAAAATGCTTGCTAGAGTAACTGGCAACACAAAATCACAGAAGGTATTTTTCAGAGCATTGAAAATGATATCTAGATGAAACTAAAAAGTCCAGGCTTCCCTATGCTATAGCACAAAGAACTTAAAGCAGTGGTTCTCAACCTGTGGGTCCCCAGATGTTTTGGCCTTCAACTCTCAGAAATCCGAACAGCTGGTAAATTGGCTGGGATTTCTGGGAGTTGTAGGCCAAAACACTTGGAGAACCACTGACTTAGAGACAATGGAAATTCAGAGGTTTCCATTGTGAAATAACTGAATTCTATGGCACCAAATCCTCAATTGGTGAAGTTTGGAGATGTCTGCATTTCTGGTGACTGAATGTTTCCACTGGAAGTTACCATAAAGCCTTGCTAGAGAATTGTCTTCTTCTCAAGTGATAACATATCCACCATTGTTCTTTCCAATGAATTTAGAAAGTAAAAATACCCTCATCATTTCTGAGCATTCTCTGGTACAATGAACTAGATGTCTTAGCAGGAATTGCTGCCTACAAATCAAAGCCTTCTGTGCTCCTGTAAAACCAGCCAGTCAGAAAGCCCATAAAGGAGGACATCAGTGCAATTTAATATGGTTCTTTCATCCTACTGAAGCTTTCACCTTGGGGGAGAGCAACCTATGAGTCACAAGCCATATGCTACTCAACTCCCAAATTTGTGGTCACAAATGCCTCCATGATTCCTCTTTTCCTTTTTCAAAACAGAGAAAACTGTGTATCTTGAAGACTTCCATAAACTTTAATTCTCTTCAAAAGCAATACACAAGGCCCTGGTTTCACAAAATATAACCTTCTAGTTACTTAAGGTTTTTTTTAAAGTTTTCAAAACATTTATTAGCCAAGTTACAAAAAATATTTTTGGATGAAGTTACATTTTAAAATGTGACTGTTCAAACTTTCATACAAATTCAACTTAAAAACAAACTTACAGAACTTATCTTGTTAGTAACTTGGGGACTGCCTGCATATATGGACCTGTTGGACCTGTTGAACCTCTTTTTTGTTCACTTTATCATGTACACTGGTGCTGCTGTATCACTTAAACCAGAAATCTTCCAGCACATAGAATGTTTTCAACAATGTTGTCAAGCACATTTTATTGTATTAGCTTTTTCTTTCAAACATATAGCGTTCTTGTGCATCCAGCTTAACAATAATGCTAGATTCCCAAGACAATCCCAGTTACCTTTTATAAAAGTGGAAACGTTCTGTCAAAATGAGAAACTGTTTGCTTCCCTTCAGGAAGAAATGCCTTGCTCTGGAAATGCCTGATTTACTTGTGTATTCGCACACGTGTGTGAAATTCAACTCCTCCTTCTTGAAGTAGTTCCGAAGACGCACGTAATCAAAGTAGGATGGGACATAAATGAGTGTGTGTGACATGATGGCATCACGATATTCAGGTAGCACTTTGTCAATGAAAAAATGAAACCTAATTCAGAAAATAAAGATATAGTACTTAGTTTCACACTACAAACCCATTTTTCAGCATCTAATTTACTACAATTTGTAAAAGAAATACATCATTTGTGTGCATGTCTGTGAAAATAGAGAACATAAATGACCTGTAAATGCAATTTAGGAAGATAATCTTACCACAGAACAGAATCTTTTTGACGAATACATTATATTACAGACAGAGACTCTTACTTTACAGAAATCTAAACATACATAAAGTTAAGTAGGAAGGGAACACAAATACCATATACTCATGTATAGGTCTAGAAATTTTAATCAAAAACTAACCTGCTAAAACTGAGTCAACTACATAATCTGTATCCACTGACTCTGTATCCATAGATTACACTTCAATGGCTTGAAGATATTTTTTGAAAAAAAATCCAAAAAGCAAATCTGGATCTTAGACCTTTCCACTCAGGAGCCCTTTTGGCCTAAGGAATGTTTACATGACCCTGGGTAGGTATGTATATAAACTAGGTATACAAATCAAACATTCACATATAACAAATGCGATTTCCTGCTTCTTGGCAGGGGGATGGACTGGATAGCCCGTGAGATCCCTTCTAACTCTATGAGTCTATGATTCTATGAAATCAGCATTTGAGTCTCCTTGTGGAGAGAAAAAGCGGGGTATAAATAAACATAATAATAATAATTTGCAATGCTTTGCTAAATAGGCTGATTTTCCTTTCTTATGACATACAATGCTTGTGAAACAGTCCGATTTCTCTTTTTTATGATGTACATCTTCTGCAGAGTCCACTGTAAACTCTGTCCACAAATTCATGTAAAGTCTAAAACAGGCGCAGTCGTTCCCAACCTGTGGTCCGTGGACCTCCGGTGGTCCCCAAGAACTAAAATATAAAAGATGTTGGCTATCCAATGCAATTTTCTGAATCAGCACCCCAAATAATCAGGTTGAATCTAGAGTTGGCCAAAAACTGATTTGTAACTCTTTTGATACTAATGTTGGAGAGTGGTCCTTGGTCAAAGTGGTCTCTGGTTAAAAAAAGGTTGGGAACCACTGCACTAGAGTGGTATTCAGAAAACATTTACTGTTTCCAATTTTTTCATGACTCAACCACTGAGCTAAGATGATCCCATTTGGGGTTGGTACCCACAGTTTAAGAAGAAGTGATATAAAAGGCACCATTTTACTACATCATTGTAAGTAAAATAAGGGGCATCCTGGAACCAAACCCAAGGCCCAACTCTATGCTTTAATCTGAAGCACTATCAAGCTTCCAGCCAGCCAACCATGCCCTCTTCTATGTTTCTATTTTAACTTCCTCGCTGTTTTCCAACAGCCTATCAGCATTCAATGCCTTTTAGGCACACTCATATTTCAGTAAACTCTAGGGTTGCCCTTAGTATCAGGCGTCTTTCCTTAAGTAGAGATGATACCATTGTGGCTGTATAAACTCCCTCGCCCCAAGAATGAGCTTGTTATTAGTTTATTCCTTAATGGTTTTCTGTAGCACAGCAGCAGCAAACTTCTCAGAAAATTCAGGAGGCAATGTACTACCAGATCTTTTACCATCTTGTCTAGCAAATTTGCTTTTTCAAATGCAAGAACACCCACACTTTTCAGTACACTACACTCTGCTGAGCAGAAAATGTGTCGCTGTTATCAACGGAGCATAGAATAAAGGCTATCTTACCTTGCATCTATTACAGAGATAGAGTTTTCAGCTTCAAGCTTGCGAAAAACATGAGGAAGCTGTACCACAACATGACTGATGGAGCACGTCAATGGCGCATTCCTCACTGCTACCTGAAAGAAGCAATTGCAACAGTAAAATGACGTTAATGTGGAGCTATGGTTCTCCTATAGCACTTGTGTCAAACTCAAGGGCCACAGACCAAATCTGGTGTGCCATGTCATTTTTTGTGGCCCTCCTGATGCTGGACTCCTGTATTCATCATAAGACGTCATGCTTAGACTTGCTAAGAGTTGTGATACAGTAACACCCGGAAGGCTGGATTTTGTTCTCTTTAGTCCAGTGGTTCTCAACCTGTGGGTCCCCAGATGTTTTGGCTTTCCACTCCCAGAAATCCTAACAGTTGGTAAACTGGCTGGGATTTCTGGAAATTGTAGGACAAAATACCTGGGGATCCACAGGTTGAGAACCACTACTTTAGTCAGTATAGTGGGGCTTGAATTTGTGGATATGATGTCTCAACTTTTCCCCAACTTCAGAGCCACAAGTGCTGTTGAGTTGCAATTCCCATTATCCCCAGTCCGAATGGCAGATAATCAAAAGTGATGAGGGTTGTTGTTCAAGAACATCTGGAGACCCAAACTGGGCAAAAACTAAAGAACACTGACCATTATGTAAAACAATTATAGCTAGCCCTCTGTATCCACGGATTCTCCATCCTTTTGACAGCAACCGTAATAAGGTTGATATGTCCCTCCATGAAATTGCATTTGACACGCCTGCCCTATAGAATTTCTCAGGAACACAGAAATAAGTTTGATGGGCTGAGAAGGTGTTTCAATCTATTTAGTCTAGAATTCTGCTTTCAACAGCACTGGCCATCCACCTGCAAACAAGTAAGTCGTCTATGACTGCAATGAGGGTAAGAAGATAGGAAAAGTAAACTTTTTTTGGATCAATTTCCACTGAACATGCTAGCTGGAAGCTAAGGTTCAAAAAAGTAATTTTCCTAAGCTCTAATAATAACTACCTTCATTATCCAGACAAATTTTAGTCTGTCACTGAAAGTAAAAGGATATTGGGCTATCTGTAAGCGGATATTAAATGTTCATGTTATCCCTCCAGAGGACCCTCCCTTTCCTAAATGCATAATGCTTTTTTTTCTGCTGATGATTTTTGGAAAAGGACCTTCTCTGAAGCCACTGACCTGTCCTCTGTAATTGTAGCAGTGCTTATTGAAGATAGAGTTGATCTGTGGATCTTGCAGGGCACCAAAAAGCAGCGTCTGCCGATAATACTTGGTCTGGTTATTCAGGCTGAACATTCGCACTCTTGAGAAATCCACTCCATGAGATTCCAAAGGCAACAGGTTTAGGTGGCTCAGCAGATGCTGCAAGGAAATTTTTAAAAGAAAGAGAAGGAAAAGAGGCATGCCAAATTGTTTTTAAAAGGGGCAAATATAATATGAATGACTTTCTAGACCTTCCTTCTTTTGTTGGTTTAAACTTTCATTGGTACTGTTTGGAGGCTTAACTTGTTCCTCAAAGGTTATTTGTGTAACTCCAGTGCTGCACCATCTGAGAAACTGGAAACACATTCCACTGCAGCACATTCTAGTATCACAAAGTCTAAAGCAGTGGTTCTCAACCTGTGGTTCCCAAATGTTTTGCCTTCAACTCCCAGAAATCCTAACAGCTGGTAAACTGGCTGGGATTTCTGGGACTTGTAGGCCAAAACGCTCAGGGATCTACAAGTTGAGAACCACTGGCCTAGAGGAACCTGTATGACTATCACTGCAATTTTAGACAACCTGGTTTTATTACTTTTAGTTTTCTCTTTAAAGAAATAGTTAGAAATAAAACACATTAGTGAATTGAATGTAATAATTATTTAACTAGTATACAGGTCCAAAAGCCAGCAATCAGATTGAGCAGTTTAGCACCAAAACAAGCATATATCTTACCCTGTATATAGCAGTCCTACAACTCAGCAATAGCAAATACAAATGTCTAGCAAATCACAAGAGTACACTAGAAATATTTTAGCTACTCATTACATAGCAGTCATTAACCTATAATGAAAAACAGCTAAACAAACTCCCAAGTGAAAACTGTTCAAACTGAACCTTTCTGCCAAATGTTGACCATAGAACTGCACTGGAAAACCTAGAAATTCCTAGAGAAGTCTTCACTTTAGAAATATTTAGGTCCTTCTGAGTAATTCTATCACCAACGTCCTTTGGATTTTTACAGAATTACACTAAAGAGAAAATATTAATCAAAGCCAAGAATAATCAAATCCAACTGTAATGTGATAACAAGGATTTTTTTTAAAGCATTACCAAAACATGTTCCCAATTCTGCATTAGGTAGATGTCGACTTCGTCAATTATGAGAATCTCTATTGATGAGAGGAAATCAAAGTCTCTGTTCTTCTCCCCCTCAGCTCCAATCACAGTCCTCAGGCCAAGTGGGGATGCAATGATGATATCGGAGGAGTAAAATGGTGCGTACAGCCGCATTCCCTTCTGAAGAACAGCAACCCCTGTTCAGACAGAGAAATGGAAGATGACACCAGCCAGACATGATTTAACTCAGTGGTTCTTAACCTGTGGGTCCCCAGGTGTTTTAGCCTACAATTCCCAGAAATCCCAGCCAGTTTACCAGCTGTTGGGATTTTTGGGAGTTGAAGGCCAAAACATCTGGGGACCCACAGGTTGAGAAGCACTGTAACCAGTAGCCTCTCTCTCAGTGTCATTAACCTATAATGAATGCCATTGACCTAAAGAGAGGCTGTTTTTAGTTTCTTTGTATACTGTCTTTTAGCTAAATTGTATTTGAAAGACTGAAACAATTTGTCTCTTTGCCTGCCTTCCCTTCTCAACACTGCAATCATCTGTAGATGTTGTACAGATTGGGTATTCCTTGTCCAAAATGCTTGGGATTATAATAGTTTTGTAGTTTGTATGTTTTTATTTTGGATTTGCATACACATGCACACACACACACACAATGAATGGGATCCAAGTCTAAGCACAAAATTAATTTCTGCTTCAGATACATCTTAGACATTATTATTATTTTAATAATATTGTGCATGAAAAAAGTTTGAGTCCATAACAAAGCAAAGGTGTCACTATCTTAGCCATCCATGTAAACAGTTTTGGAATATTCTGGAATTCCCGATAGGGGATTTATCCTGTTTTTCAGCTGGTGCAAAACGATGTGTCATTACAGCCAAAATTACTCAAAACTCAAACATTGTTCAAGAGATTCTACTCCAGCTTATAAATGTATAACTGTTTGTATATTCTGTTATGTATAGATTTTTTAAATATAACAGAGGCCAGAATAAGTATGTTAGGGATACAGATAATGTGCACTCATGGGCCATGTTTGTCTCCTTCAGGATATTTTGGTGTTCCTTGACATCTGAACAATCCCTGAAATGCTTTTTTCTGCTTCCCACCCTTCAAAAAGGTTAACCTGCTTGTCCTTGAAGTTCCTAGGAGCAGCAATTCCCTTTTTCAGTAGGCTGTAGGGTCCTGCGATGTTTAGTTTTTTAAAAAAAATACTTGTTTTTTGGGATATTGTCTCTGTTTCAGAGCAATGCTAATGTATCATCCGGTATTGCAGACAAGATCTCAATTCACATTCATCATAGCAGAAAAGAAAATCACTTTTTTTTCCAGCAAAGCCACTAAATGAAAACAGAAGGGAACTCTTTGGGAACTTGACTTAATTAAAATGAAGACTGCCAGTTGTTAAAAGGATGTAGTAATTGCCTCTGTTGCTGTATTCGCATAGCAGGAGGTGCAGACATCAAACCATTAAAAGCTTTGCTTTATAATACACTGACAAACTGCCATAAAATCATCAATTTCTGAAATAATCTAAATTATTCTTCTGCTCAGTCAACATGCTGGAAAGCAACACAATATTTTGGGTTACTGAATGTCTGCTTTTCTTAAGACCCAGTCTGTAAATGCTGAGCAAACAAATGATTTCAACTCTCCAATCCAATTCCAAAGGTGGAAATTGGGGTCAAGCAATGCAGTAACATAACAATAACAACCGTGGTAATGATAGTCCTGATGATATGCATGTTCAACATAGTGATGCAATAATAAACAGTGATGCTACCAGAACATGTCATATCATCCAATGATAACTCGATGGTTACTAGATTATTGGATAATATACAAATTACTGAGAGTCAAACATTCTAGTCAGTACCATCTGGCAGACTGTGAAACTGAGATCTATGATGGCGATGAGGATCGCCACCAAGTGTGCAAATAAAACATTTATACAAATTATGGTTTCAGTATGTTAGTGCATGGTGTTACATCACATAGTCTGATTGAAACAGATGGGCAGGCAAGGTTTTATTTGAAAACCTAAATCTGTAAAATTACACCCAACTTGATCATGTGCCCCAATGTTTTGATCAGGGCCAACCTATATTGGCATAACCGATGGCCTTATATATAATAACTCTTTGCAAGATTGATTTTATTTAAATTCTCTAGACACAATAATTTTTAATATAGAACCATATACATAATGCCTGTTTACACATTAATGAATTTCCACATGAAATTCTCCTATGCGTAGAACAAAACATGAATTTAGCATGTAAACAAATCAGGACAATTTTAGCCATATGCAATTTGAATAATGATTTTCCAGTGCACATCCCTCCAGTGAAATACTTGTGAAGGATAGATGAGCTGCACATATAGTTCTATATGCATGCAATTTCTGATGATATGAAATGGAAATCTTCTCACAAAAACAAAATTAAAAGAGAATTTGCCACAGGGTTTTTTTTCCCCCCTGGCAATGCACTGGAATTTTCCATGTGGAGTGTAAACCGTGTGTCGCTATTCATTGTGTTGCTAAGTCAAGTGAGCAAATTAATAATAACGAATTAGGAGCCCCCGATGGCGCAGTGGGTTAAACCCTTGTACCAGCAGGACTGCTGACCTGAAGGCTGCCAGTTTGAATCTGAGAAGAGTGTGGATGAGCTCCCTCTGTCAGCTCCAAGTCCCCATTCGGGGGCATGAGAGAAGCTTCTCACAAGGATGGCAAAACATTAAAAAAAAATCCGGGTGTCCCCTGGGCAATGTCCTTGCAGGTGGCCAATTCTCTCACACCAGAAACAACTTGCAGTTTCTCAAATTGCTCCTGACATGAATAATAATAATAATAATAATAATAATAATAATAATAATAATAATAATAATAAGACTTGTCAAATCAACAGGTAAGTTAAATTTCCTCATCACAGAATTCCCTTACCTATCCTGAAGTGGTCGTCAATGTTTCCTGCAAAGACAGCTTCATAATCTTCTGGTCTTTTCAGGTTTGGAGGCTTCTCTTCCGGATCTGAGCCAAACTCCCCTTTAAAGCGTTTTTTGTTACTCACGTCGATTTTCTTTTGACTCGCAGATTCAAGGAGGCCAATTAAAATGTGGACCACACGCAAAGCCGATTCCCGGAAAGGCACCACTATGAGTACCTACACGGGAACATGTAAACATAATTCCATGTAGTGAGATAAACTTTTTATTTTTAAAATGAGCAAACCAAATGCCCACCTCCCCATGTAGAAAGCAGAATAACACAAACACTGCTATAGTACAGATATTCTGAACAGTTATTTTTTTCCATCATGTTATTATTTATATTGTGCTTTTCAAACAAAAGAGTCACAGTGGTATATTTTTGTCACAATCTGTGGATAGCCTAAGCTCAGAGAGAGAGACTTGTCCAAGGATGTAGTACATTCTTGCCCGTCACCACTCTACACAGAGGAGATCAAGGTACAGTACTTACACTGACTTATGGCTTGGGTTGATTTTTTTTTACTAAAATGTCTAGACTTAGATAAAAGCATATGGGGTAATCAACACAATGACCATAGATTTCAAGAAAAAACATTCACCTTGGGCCTTGTGAGTCCTTGATCCCTGAAACCATCATCATCAATCCCAGGTTTCTGGTCCCGTCGTTTGGCATTATTGCCAAGTACCTGAGCATTTGCTTTCAAGATGTGGTTCAAAGCATGCAGGCAGTAAATGTGTCGAATTTCTTCTCCATTTTTTAAAGCAGTCCTCTCTGGGTAGAACAAATCCCTGTAAGAGTTCATAATGCAGAACAGCTCCCTTTGCAATGGGGTAAATGATTGATCTTTCAACTTCGTTTGCATGGAGAGGCTGTTCACTTTTGGCCAAGTAGAGACCAGTGGCTTATGAAGATGAAGTTGTTTTAGATCAATTTCTTTCTCTGGTTTAATTGTTCCATACTTTTCCAACGTGGAAGAAAAAACCAACTGCCCCAGTGCCGGCCACTAAGAAGAACACAGACAAAGGTTAAACACTGCTAAAGTTCAATCTGACCTCTTGATAGATCTTGTGAGGACACTGATTTCTTTTACAGAAGATGAACACAGCATTTTCATGCAAGAATAAGAAACCCGAGGAACAAATTCAATTTCTGGGGAAAAAATTGAGGAGTTGGACTATGGTCTGGATAAGTTACAATATTTGAGCACCAAACCAATATTTGAGCACCAAACCAAGGAGTAAATTGAAGAAGCCAAAATCAACCGGCGCTAAAAAGGTAAAGGTTTCCCCTGACGTTAAGTCCAGTCATGTCTGACTCTGGGGGTTGGTGCTCATCTCCATTTCTAAGCTGAAGAGCCAGCGTTATCCGTAGACACCTCCAAGGTCATGTGGACTGCATGGAGCGCCGTTACCTTTCCGCCGGAGCGGTACCTATTGATCTACTCACATTGGCATGTTTTCGAACTGCTAGGTTGGCGGAAGCTTCTTCTATGTGTATGTTATTACCTTGACTTGGCTGGTAATTTTTGAGCGTGCAAGTACTTTATCTATTTCTTTCTCTTCTAGTTCTTCATCCAAGTGATATTTAAATGGATCTGTGTCAAGAGATTAAAAACAGTATGATTTGACTGGTATGTTATGAAAACAAATCAAATTACAAAACATTAAAGAAGTGGAAATTTGCCCCAAATCCCAAACATAAAATGAAATGGTGAAATGAAAACAAAACTAAAGCCATCATACAAGAATATATAACATGGCAAGACATTTCTGCAAAACAAAAAACAATGACATGGTAAGAAAGAGAGTTATGTGTAATGGCTGCACACAATTTGGAAGCACAACAGGAAAGCATGTTGAGAAAATGAGCTTTCTTTGCCTGTGGGAACTCTCCTGCTGCTGAAGTATTTTTCCATCACTCCAACTAGGCTGAAGATCTCACCCTTACATAAATATTTTAATATTTATCCTTAAAAGGTACAGCAGTCTCCACTGAAGTTTGGTTCCAGGATCCCCATGGATACTAAAATATACATAAGTCAGGGTTGTTGTATTCTCTCCTGACGTTTTGCCCACATCTATGGCAGGCATCCTCAGAGGTTGTGAGGTATACTCAAGTCACATTATATACAAATGGCAGAATAAAATGGTATCCCTTATATATCGAATTTTAACATTTTCTAGCTTGAGTCAAGTTTCAAATGATCTTCTAGATTACATAAGCCTAAACACAATAAATCAGAGGTACTTAGGGGGGATGCATTCACCCTAAATTTAGAGGGAATTCATTCCCAGGTTCATTAATATAGGACTGTGGCCTTTTAGTAGCTATTTTGGACTCTTCTCTTGGTTTGATATTCCCAAAAGGTGATTTAGTCAAAATTAAAACAAACAAAAAAAATAGTTGAAAAGACCTGTATCAACTTATCCACAGGTCAATGTACCTTAACAATTATCAAATAAGGAACTACTTCTGAATAGAATGACAAAATGCGAGAGCTTTCTACTCTCTCTGCCATTGTGCTACTTCTGGCCTTTTTGAATGTCTAGGCAGGAAAACGGCAGAGGCCATGGCCAGGAGCATCTACTTTCTCTTGACTTGTCCATAGGTCATACCAAAATCCACATTTTTGACCCAAAGTCTGCCTTTGACTTACACATGAATATATACGGTGCTCATCCTGCTCTGGTTTTTGAAAGCCAACAATGAAGCACAATGTTACCTTTCACAACTTGTATAGAAGAATGACCTCCTTCTGGATCCGCACTGGCATGACCACTCTCGTCTTCGATGAAATTCGTTTCCAGACTAAACTCAGCTTCATGTTGCATATCTGTGAACTCTTCAGCAACTTCAGTCTTTTGGTCACTAGAAGCAGTTAAGCCTCCAGACTCCTCTTGAGTGTTTTTCTGTGGTGGTGCTTCATTACCTAAGAAGTATATATTTTTTAAAAGTCACATATTGTAAAAAAAAAAAACTGTTGACAAATGCACCAATCTCAGCAATGGCATTTCTATGGGTGGTGTCACATGTACCACCACCACGGGCCTTCTCCCATACCAGACTATGCAATGATTTTGTAGATAAAATCCCAGAAAATTTGACAAAATCCATGACTAGAAAAAAACAGCATCAAGTAAAACAACAGTGCATGTTTGTAGCATGTGTAGCTCATGATTCAAAGGGAAAGCTTAAAAAATTGGTATAGAGCAGTGGTTCTCCACCTGGGGTCTCCAGATGTTTTTGGCCTTCAACTCCCAGAAATCCTAACAGCTGGTAAATTGGCTGGGATTTCTGGGAGTTGTAGGCCAAAAACATCTGGGGATCCCAGGTTGAGAACCACTGGTATAGAGTTTTAGCTTGCAAGTATATTGATACAGTATATGTAAGCTATTTTGTTGCTACATCCAACTACAAGAATGTTTTAATAAAAATAATATATTTCTGTTTAAACATTGCACAAAAATATCACAAATGGTCATTTTGGTGTCCTCTCTTCTGATAGTGTAACCTGGTGCAAATCTGCGCTGCGCTGCCCCAAGAAAGCCACGGAATCTTAGTAATCCCTGGATCTATAGTAAGGTAAGGTAAAGGTTTCCCCTGACGTTAAGTCCAGTCATGTCTGACTCTGGGGGTTGGTGCTCATCTCCATTTCTAAGCCGAAGAGCCGGCGTTGTCCGTAAACACGTCCAAGGTCATGTGGCCTGCATGATTGCATGGAGCGCCATTACCTTCCCGCTGGAGCGGTACCTATTGATCTACTTACATTTGCATGTTTTGGAACTGCTAGGTTGGCAGGAGCTGGGGCTAACAGCGGGCGCTCATTCCGCTCCCGGGATTTGAACCTGGGACCTTTTCGTCCACAAGTTCAGCAGCTCAGTGCTTTAACACACTTCGCCACCCGGGCTCCCTCCCGGATCTATAGTAGATTATGATTTTTCTTAACGGAAAGTATTTGTCTCCATTCTGTGAATTTGCTACACTAACCATTGTTAGTATAGTTCCCAAAGCATGAGCCAGCAGATGTGGTTGAATTACTACTTGCAGAATTCCTCATAATAGGTCACACAGGGAACATCAAGAAGCCCAAGACTGAAACCACTGGGCTAGACTGGGGAAATGTTGAAACAAAGTGGGTCCTGCTCCAGTCTTGGTTTGCCTGCTCACAAGGAAACCCAGTTCTGATGACATTTTCCAGTAAAAAAAGATTTAATGAAAGATGGGCTGAAACAGAAAACAAGAGCTCTGCAACAGAAAAATACAAGATAACCTCCCATCCATGGGCGATTGTGCTACCTGTTTCTGGGACAGGCCCAATGTTGTCATTTTCTTCATCATCTGTTTCTGCTTCATCCACAACCACATCACTGCCTCCTTCTGTATCATCCTTGACACTTTCGTCGTCTGATTCTTCTTCTTCTTCATTGTCTGAATCTGGGGCAGTTTTCAAAGTGGCCAAGAGTTTGTGATACACTGAGACCGGTTCCGAATCACTCTCCACATCACTTTCCGAGCTCGATAGCTCAGAATTGTCAGACTAACAAAAGAAAAGGAAATTATCAAGAAAATATACACAACCAGATGAATGTATGACATTCTCTTATATAAACTCATGCCGTGGGTCAGATGGTTAGTAATCTCCAACTATTGTTGCACTGCAATATTTTCAGGCTAACCAATACAGCCCATGAATATAATGGGATCTGCAGACTTATCACCACTTCATTCTAACATAGGAGGGCACCAAGCCAGAACTGGGTGCAAGTTCAATGGGCAGAAATACTTCCTAGCCCAAGATCTGGTAATGCCAGTAGTTGGGCCTGAAAGTTTATGCATGTTTGCCATGACCGTATCCAATTTCTACTTAAAATGCTATTTTAAAATGATTACTAGCAAGTCCTTCAGCTCCTATTCCTTACCTTATAGTATTAAGAGGAAACCAAATTCTACTCTACAGAGGACAGCACATAGCTTATGCCAGTTAGGGACGACAACAATGATACACCTTTAAGACATTTTGAATGTTACTTCAGTGAACTCAAAATAAATCCCACATCTTATGAGCACGTACAGCTATTTACTTCATTCTGCTTCTGAACTGAACAATCTGGAATTCTTCAACAATTAACAAAAGAGTTCAAGGTAAAGGCATACAGGTGAACTAGAATGAGATGGGAGGAGAAAATGCACTGGAGTCAATAAGTGTAATTGCGGAAGTCCTAGTTTTGATTCCCACACACTTTCAAGAGTGTTTTAGTTTTCAGATTTACACATTTTCCTACACAACCACATTTGCCTATGCCACTTTACCATGACCTGGCAGACCTCCAACTCTGTGGACTACAACTCCCATCTCCCCAGCACTCATGTGCATGATGGTTAGGAATGGAGGAGACTGTGGAGAACTGCTGGTTTAGCTATAAATAATACTGCAATTAGGGATGAAGACGTCAAAGTCAAAAACGATACTAAGGGTGCATTACCCGCTTTGTTAATATTGTTAATAAGGACTGAACAGAATTACAGTAACCAAATTTTATGCATTAACATTTCCAGTTAATTTTTTAGTCAGTAAGAACAATATAAAAAGAAGATGATAGAAACACCTACCAGTTCACAAATTTGAGTTGGTTTATCTTTCCCAGAATCCCTGAAAAGAAATAAATAAATTAATTTTTGCAATCTTACAGATTGAGGATATTAATATATCACTTCAGTCTTATTAATGCAACATTAATGTGCATTTTGGACAGCTGGGCTTAACACAGCATCATTAAACACAATTGTGAAAATATTGTATAACAATTACTACTAGATCAACCAATTACTGGGAATACAAATGAGTTTTCACAGTGCTTTCTATATAGAACAATGGTTCTCAACCTGTTTTGGCCTGCATCTCCCAGAAATCCCAGCCAGTTTACCAGCCGTTAGAATTTCTGGGAGTTGAAGGCCAAAACGCCTCGGGACCCACATATTGAGAATCACTGGTTTAGAAGAAGATTGTTTAACAGCTCTTAGCTGAGCTGCACCTCAGAGACAGTGGAACTGTGGGGAAAAAAACAAGGATCAAACTATCTGGAATGGGAATGTTTTTTTTGAAATCTACAACTGCCTTCAAGAAAGCACAATCTGGATTTGGAAGGAAAGTGTGGTCAGATGGAACTAATCTGGAGACAGATAAAAGTTTATAACATGACGGTCCTAAGGCCCCTTCCACACAGATGAATAAAATCCCACAATATCTGCTTTGAACTGGGATATCTATGTGTGATATATGGAAGGAGCCCCCAGTGATGCAGTGGATTAAACTGCTGAGCTGCTGATCTTACTGATCAAAAGGTCAGCAGTTCGAATCCAGGGAGTGGGGTGAGCTCTCACTGTTAGCCCCAGCTTCTGCCAACTTAGCAGTTCGAAAACATGCAAATGTGAGTAGATCAATAAGTACCACTTCGGCAGGAAGGTAACGACGCTCCATGCAGTCATGCCGGCCACATGACCTTGGAGGTGTCTACGGATAATGCCAGCTCTTTGGCTTAGAAATGGAGATGAGCACCAATCCCCAGAATCAGACTCAACTAGATTTAATGTCAAGGGGAAACTTCTACCTTTTATATGGCAGTATGGACTCAGATAACCCAGTTCAAAGCAGATATCGTGGGATTTTCTGCCTTGATATTCTGGGTTATATGGTGTGGAAGGATCCTTTGTTTCACAAATAATGTTAGCTAATGGTTTTAACTGGAGGAGGTAAATTTTGATGAAAAATAAAAGAAACTTCTTGATGGCCGGTGGAATGGAACCAATTATCTAGAGGTGGAGGAGTCTTTTCCCCTGGATATCTTCAAAAGGATGCTGGACAGCTACTTGCTGAGGATGCTTTAGAATAGATGCAGATCTTTCACTATGGCCCCTTCTACACTGCCATATAAAATCCAGATTGTTTGAATTGGATTATATGGCAGTGCAGAAGGGGCCTCAACTGGAGGTTGGCCTCTGTGACTGCTAGGGGCCCTTTCAACTTGCTAAAAATACTACACTCTGTGACTTTTTCTCTCAGGTAAGTGTTCTTAGAATTTAATTTAGGATATGTCTACACCGGGCGTGGGCACACTTCGGCCCTCCAGGTGTTTTGGACTTCAACTCTCACAATTCCTAACAGACTACCAAAACACCTGGAGGGCCCAAACTTGCCCATACCTGGTCTACACTGTAGAATTAATGGGAGTTTGAAACCACTTTCAGTGCCACAGTCCAATGCTGTGGGATCCTGGGATTAGTAATTTGGTGAGACACCTGCCTTCTCTGGCAGAAAAGGCTAAATAAAGGCCTTGCGAAACTGCAAATCCTAGAATGCCATAGCAGTGGTAGTTAAAATATCATGATAGTTAAAATACAGTAGAGTCTCACTTATCCAACATAAACGGGCCGGGAGAACGTTGGATAAGCGAATATGTGGGATAATAAGGAGGCATTAAGGAAAAGCCTATTAAACATCAAATTAAGTTATGATTTTACAAATTCAGCACCAAAACATCATGTTTTACAACAAATTTGACAGAAAAAGTACTCCAATACGCAGTAATATTATATAGTAATTACTGTATTTACAAATTTAGCACCAAAATATCATTGACTACAAAAATGTGTTGGATAATCCAGAATGTTGGATAAGCGAGTGTTGGATACGTGAGACTCTACTGTAACTTCAAACTGCATTCATTCCAGAGTGTAGATCAGGTATGGGCAAACTGTGGCCCTCCGGGTATTTTGGACCTGAACTCCCACAATTCCTAACAGCCGACCTGCTGGGTTGCTATGAGATTTCCGGGCTGTATGGCCATGTTCCAGAAGCATTCTCTCCTGACGTTCTGTCCACATCTATGGCAGACATACTCAAGAGGTTTGTGAGGTATGTTGGAAACGAAGTAAATGAGGTTTATATATCTGTGGAATGTCCAGGGTGGGAAAAAGAACTCGTGTCTGTTTGAGGAAAGTGTGAATGTTGTAATTGTCCACATTGATTAGTATTGAATGGCCTTGCAGCTTCAAAGACTGGCTGCTTCCTGGGGGGAATCCTTTGTTGGGAGGTGTTAGCTGGCCCTAATTGGAATACTGCTTTTTTGATTTTGTGTTGTACTGTACATGATTATTTATTGTATTGTTGTAATTGTATTATGATATGTTGTTTTTATATTTTGCTATATTGTATTGTCCTGGGCATGGCCCCATGTAAGCCGCCCCGAGTCCCCGTTGGGGAGATGGTGGCGGGGTATAAATAAAGTTTTATTATTATTATTATTATTATTATTATTGTGTTAGAAACTGTGGGAGTTGAAGTCCAAAACACCTGGAGAGAGGGCCGAAGTTTGCCCATGCCTGGTGTAGATGCACCCTTCCCTTGCTGCAGGCAACCAGCCACCACTTCCCCCTTGTGCACAAGGTTTCAGCTTCCAGTTCCAAAAAGACTTGCTCACCGATCATAGAAAGGGTGTTCCTCCCCGAAGTCCTTGAGGTGCTTCTTCTGCTTCTTGCTCAGGCTGCTGATCAGCTGCTGCCGCTGCTGCCGGGCCCTTCTTTTCCCCATACTGCCACGTGGTGTGCCCTTCTCTGTCGCTTTGCGGCTCCCAGCCTCACTGTTTCGCTTCCATTTTGCGACAGGGGGCGTGCCTAACCTGTTGTGCTTGGAGCCATGGGCCAGTAAGCCCCGCCCCGTCGGCCAAAGGTGGGCGTGGCGTGGCTGTGGGGAGACTGCTTTCCGGCGCCATTTTGGAAAGCGTCTGTTTGTGGGCTGCACCCGAAGAGGAGGGAAGCTTCGCTCTCTCCTCCTCTTTTGAAGTTGCTTCAGGCCGGGCACCGGCTTCTTTGTGGAAGAGCGAAGCGGTAGGTCCGTTGTTTTCTCGTCTGTAAGGCCTTTTGAGATCCAAATGAAAGGTCCTAGAGCAGGCTTGGGCAAACTTGGGTCCTCCCTCCAGGTGTTTTGGACTTCAACTCCCGCCATTCCTAAGAGCCTCAGGCTCATATAGGTGGATGGAAAAATTCAGGCAATCTGAGCTGTATAGAATGTTATAGAACATGCTTTAGTAATGCTAACAGATGTACCACTGTGGTTATATGGTTCATTCTGATTTGAACTGTTGACCATTGAGTAGATTCCTGTAGGGAATGTTGAGTTGTAGCATCATTGCCACTGTTGCAGGTGGTGAATTAATGGGCATCCAGAGCCAGTAGAACTATATCATCTTATTTTATTTATTTATTTATTAGACTTGTATACCGCTACTCCCAGTTTGGCTCGGAGCGGTTTACAGAAATAGATTAAAACAATACAATTGTTGTTTACAATAATTTACAGTAATACAATACAATTATTTATTTATTTATTTATTAGACTTGTATACCGCTACTCCCAGTTTGGCTCGGAGAGGTTTACAGTTCTTTGTACCTCTGATCATAACTGCATTTCATGTCATATGACAGAAGAGCTTCCTTCATGTCTCTTAATATCAGGGACTGAGAAACACAGTTGTTCCATTCTGGTGAATATTTGCTGCATCCCTTTTCTGGATAGGAAGTTTTGCTGCATCCCTCTTTTGCTTTGGAGTTTCATAAGCATGTATTTAATGGGTATCTATTAATATCTGTTTGATAGGCAGCTATGTATTTGACTTCAGTTTGATTAATATTTGCTGTCTTTAAAAGGTTAGTTTAAAATACAGTAGAGTCTCACTTATCCAGGCTAAAGGGGCCGGCAGAAGCTTGGATAAGTGAATATCTTGGATAATAAGGAGAGATTAAGAAAAAGCCTATTAAACATCAAATTAGGTTATGATTGTACAAATTAAGCACCAAAACTTAATGTTATACAACAAATTTGACAGAAAAAGCAGTTCAATACGCAGTAATGCTACGTAGTAATTACTGTATTTACGAATTTAGCACCAAAATATCATGATATATTGAAAACATTGACTACAAAAATGGCTTGGATTATCCAGAGGCTTGGATAAGCGAGGCTTGGATAAGTGAGACTCTACTGTAGTTGTATACATTGCATTGTCTGCTACAAGAGTCAAAGCTGGTGACATGTGCTGAAATGTATCACCAAAGTGGTGCATAATTGTTGGCACAGGACATCTCATTATGTATGTATATGCAAATAAAAAATCTATAACACTTCTGGCCGCAAGCATTTTATATAAAGGATATGTAACATGTAGTTGCTTTGTTATACATTTAAAAACTATGCTAAAGAATTTACAGGATTTGATTATGGAGAAACTGATCTGTAAATCCGAAGATAAAATATGTTGTTGTTTATTTGTAATAGATGGAACAAGAAGCTGAAGCCCGAATGGATCAAACTGAGTCTGTTCCAGAAAATATAGAAGTCATGGAAACTAAGCAAAAGTAAGACAGTTCTGAAGTTGCAGCTGTTGTTAATGTAGTATACAAATCACTTTATTTTATTTATATGCTTAATTTGTAGAAGTTCTGCAAAATATTTTTCAGACAAAGATACCTACAACTATATTATAAATATATGTAGTTTTTTATTAGTGGTGCTAATACTGGTATTTGTGAGATGAAAGGCCAAATTTTCTGCTGCTCAATGGCTGCTGAGTAGGAAGAAAAGAACAGGAAATCTGATCATGTTTTTCCTTCGAAGTTCTGCTTTTGACTATGAGCCAGCAGATATCCCAAGAACATCCAGCAAAGATGGTTGGAAACCAAATCCTTCTAATCAGTTTTATCAAAAGTTAAGTCTTTGATCAAAAGTGGCTCGCTCCATCTCTTATTTTTCTTTATGTTCAGGGGACCAAAAGATCGAGGAAAAGGCCGAGGTGCTAGAGGATATTCCAGAGGGAAAATGCGAGGCAGAACACTGAATGGCTTTGGACCTATAAGGTAATCCTTGATATATAAATCTATAATGTCTTTTTTACCTGTCTTAAAACCACTGTCTTTTTAATTGGTAGCTTTCTGTATAACAAAATAACAATTCATTCACAGAGCAAGGTTCCTAACTGGCAAAATAAATATAGCTATCTTTAAATTTTACTCTTCCCCTGGTTTTGACATGCTGAAATGGAAGTACATATATTTCCCCATAGAAAGGAGTGGAATGGTATTTGTGTTTTAGTAGTCCCAGTCTATAAGAAATAGTAGGTTGATATGTAACGGTGGTACAAGAAAACTTTTGAGAAGCTTCCCTCCCATAACCTTTAAGAATGTATATTCCAGTGACATTCATTATTAGTAAGATAATAAATTACGACCTACTGTAATACAGTGCTGAATTGAAGTTGTTGGGGTTTTTTTTGCTTTTTTTTTTTTTTTGCAGTGCATGAACATTAAGAAAAATGTCCTGAAAAATTAAGAAAGAGAATCTTACAATTACACTGAGAATGAAATCTTGATGGGATAAAATATTACTACAATTTACATGTACAAATGTACATGTACAGATATTTGGGTTTTTATGCAAATACTATTTTTTGGCGAATACAACTAGATCAGCTTTATATTTTCACACTTCATGTATTCTTTAATTATTAAGTAATATAAAATCAGGTGTATCTCAATTAGTAGAGTAGAGGTTTTCCAAAGCATTATTTCTTCAAGGAAAAACCTTGGTACTGGAGGCAAAAACAAAACAGTAAAAAGGGCAGGGATACACCATAAAACAAATAGTTCAATGCATTTCAGCAAACATTTATTCAAAATGTAATAATAATGCATCTGGGGGGGGGGGACAGGTTTGGAAAATGTTTCATAACTCAGCACAAAAAATTGAACGTTCTAGAGAGTTTCTTCCAAATACCTCCATGGATAATATATGTTGTCCGTTTACAGTTATCTTGTATTTGTGATTTTGGTGTCCAGGCTCGTAGATGTATTCTTTTTAAATATGCTTGGTATAGCTGGTGAGGTAGGGTTATCCACTTCCTCCTTTTCTCTGTCTTACTATATGTGTATGCTCAATAAGGAATTCTGAAAGAAGCTTTTGTTCACCTTGCCTTTTGAATGAATTCACACACCACTACAATAGGATTGCTACAGTACAATTCAATTATTCCCCTGTTCAACATTTATTTGAATTGTTTTCTGGAGACACGAAAGTCTGCATTTCTTTGTCCCACTTTACCATCCTCCCAGTGCTGATGCTGCTAAAAAAAACCTTCCAACTAGGTAGAGGCTGAGAAGGGAGGCTGGAGAGGTATAAAAAGACCTGTAAAAACAAGCTTCTTTGCTGAAGTCTTCGTTAACTGATTTGTGCCTGTATTACCTTTCATCTTAAAACTCCTTAGCAGCATATTCTATTTCTGTTAAATGTAATGCCTGGTAGTTTTTCATAGCATTATCTTAATTATATTACTAAGATTATATTATTCCCAGCTTTTTAATCTGTTTTTAAGAGTTTCTGGAAAAAAGTTTGTTTTGTTGTTTGTAGACGTGGAATAGGAAGAATGCGCCCATATCCAGATTCAAGAGGTCGAAGAGGAACACGAGGGGGTCTACTTTTCCCACCATCCCCACCCATAAGAGGAATGATGAGAATGCCTTTTTTGCCACCACCTCCTCCTCCCCGTCCCCCTCCCCCTCCACGGTTAGTACTGAAAATGTTAATGAATGTATATTGAAGAATTTTGATTCTGTAGTTTCAGTCTTGAATGTTGTCTATGCTTAACCAGCCATGTTTTTTTTTACTCAGGCAATTTCTTTGAGTTGCAAAATTTTGATTTTCTGTTAATAAAAGTCTGAAAGACTCAGAAAGAGTTGAGAACAAGAGTGATGCACAATGTAGTTAAGGTTGCAATTTGGATTGTTATATTTACATTGTGTGTGTAATTCCTCTTTTTTCAGAAAGATGTTTTGTTCTTTGGATATAAATTTAGATGGAAATGGTGGAATTGTGAAATCTAACAGATTTGTGCCTCTGATCATTATGTTTAAAAGATAAATGTAAGAAAAATTGTTTCTTTGCCAAATAGGCCAAGATATTCATATGATGATGATATATAGAAGTAGGAAAACTATTGGGTCTTTTGTGGGGATTTTCCATTTGCAGGTTTTGGTTTTTTCCTCTCTGGAAATAATAGGTTTTGCAAGCAAAACCAGTCTGGCTGGGTGTGTTTCAGTGTCAGGAGTGCTCTGTAGGAAAGTTTTGGCGTAGTCAACTTTGTTTCTGCTACATTTTGACTAAATGGTTATCAAAACACCTAGGTCTGTTTGCCATATTCTGAGAAATAATTTAGCAAGATAATGTGTTTTCTGACATATAATTTTTAGGATAATATATCTGAAGCCTTTAAAAAATAATTAACCTTACATTTTTAATGTGGTAGTTCCAGCTACTCAATCTGCATTGGAGGAAGGAAAACTACAACAGGGGTATAGAAAAGATCAAGAGATGCAAGACCCAGTTCCCTAATTTGCAACTTATCAAAGGTTGCTGTCTTTCAAAACAAAGAAACAAAACCAAGGGAAATGAAAATGGCTGGAAGTTTACTTCTCATTTTATAAAAAATATTTTTGATGATAGGAACAAGAAGAATCTGGAAGCTTCCAAAAGTAGCAATTTTTTAAATGAAATTTGGGAGAACATTGTTATTTATCTTGCTTTAAAACATTTTTTTCAAGGTGGGGGTGGATTTTTTATATATATGTGAACGAACACAATCCTGGTTTTAACTCAAAGGTGGGGAAATACTTGACACAATGAGGACTTCATCATATGCAAATCGTTGGTGCCCTCCCCCCCCCCCCTTTTTCATTCCCGCACACTTCTAAAACAGTTCATAGATGAAGCACCACTGAGCCCATCATGTGACGCAGACAGATTTCTGGCGGTCATCTGTCAGTGAACTCTGTCAGAAGTGTGGAGAAACAGGAAAAACTGAAGCTGGGGAGAGATCTTAAGTGGGTGATTGAGGCGGGAGGAGGCAATCCTGTGCAATGGAGGTAAATAAATTCTTCATCTTCTTTAAAGATGGAATCCCATGCAAAGAAGACAATTCTGCATGCCAAAAGACAATTTCCCGTGCTTTCCCCCATGTTCCCCAGCTCCATCTGATGCTGAAGTCCTTACTCTCAAGTTTGTTTGGGGGTTTTTTCAGTGCTGGTGACTTTCAAAGGCGTTTTTATAGTTCCATAGAAAGTTGCCACCCAACTTGTTTTTAAAAAAGCTCCTGTGTGAATATGTAAGATAGTATTTGGTCTCTTCAAACTCTATTATTTTATTATTCTAATAGCCACGTGATGACTGTTGAGTCGATTTCTCTGTGTAGGTACGGATTTCCTCTTCCCCCTCTTCTTCCGCCGCCACCACCAGGTTTAATGGGCTTCAGGGGCAGACCACTTCCCCCCAGAGCCAGAGGGATGTTGCCATGGCCGCCAGCCCATTTTCCACCTCCAGGAGGGTAAGAGTATTTCTTTGCAATTCCTATTTAAGCTAATTTTATTACATATGTACATTTTTTTAGAAAAACTTGAAAAAAGGATAATTATCAAAATCAAAGCCACCTAAGTGGAATTTTAAATAGGATCTTTTTATTAGCCTAATGTAACTATATTGGAAGCCTTATAAATATGTGTGGTGGCAGTCCTCTCCAAATTGGAATGTGGTGTATTAAATATAGTATATAAAATATCTCATTTTGGGAGGAAAGGGTAAACCAATTACAATCTTATCCTTTTATGCAGCTTTCCAAATGGACCCCGTGCGCCAGGCCCTCCGCCACCTGGACGGGGCCAGAGATGGCCTGGGATGCCAGGTGGCAGACACTATTAAAGAGGCTTATTCTTTAATTCAGTGACAGGGTTGCTTGCTTCTTACCTTGAGACCGTTTGCAAAGGCCGGACTCAGAACTGCCTCTAAAACATTCAGGAGGGCAAAGAAAACTAATAGAACTCTGGCATCCATCATTTTTCCAGCAGCCCTGATGCACCAAGTTGGTAAAAGCCATATATTTAAAAACATATTGAAAAGATCTGTGACTCCTTAGATATTCCAAGCATATCCTTTCAAAAGTCTAGAGTTTAAAGAGACTAATACATGCACACTAAAATTTGAAGGAAACATACTTTAAAATGGGTCAAGCCTTTAATTTTATTTTGTATATATATACATATATATGAGTGTGCACAGCTTTTTTAGTCTAGATCTCAGTCCGTTTCAGTAATGTGTGTTTGTATCTTCTAGATCTTGTGAACTGTTATTTCAAATGCACTTACGTTTGGTTACAGTAAATGCATCAATATGCTTCATATTGTGAGGGATAACTAACTTTTAACCGCTAAGAGATGTTGCTATATTAAGCGGTGTATTAATACTAAGTAACACATTATTATATGTGATGCCTTGAAATGTAGCCAGTACATAAAATGTATTGGAGAAAACAAGCTCTGAATGTTGAGAAGAAAATAGATATTTTATAAATGAATTAAAGTTTATGGGCTTTGTTTTAATTTAGTTTTAAACACAGCTTGACCTTGCTATTTAAATTTTTAGTTGTATACAATAATGTATTAGATATATAGAGTATATAGTTGAACATTTGACCAATTGTATAATTACAGCTGGCAAAGTTATTTCCAAGTAAAGTAAAAAGAGTATGTTAATATCAACAGTATACATACTATTTTAAATTAAAGATTCCTGTATATTCTGTAGTCACTTTCAATTTTATTTTCTTATTGTGCACTGGAAAAATTACTAAAAGTGGAGTGTGTAACTCTTATGTTGCTTGTTGAAATGACAGATGAAACATCGTTGTTTAATGGCAAGGATGATCACAGTCTGTAAATTACTTTAATTTTTAACCCATTCTGCATTCTTTTGTGCTGAGGGCTGAATTAAAAACTTTTTTACCAGTCTGGTGCTGTTGGGGCTTTTTAACGTGAGCATTGGGTCCAAAGTCTGCAAGCAAAGCAAAATAAAATGAAGAAAAGCTATAAATTGAGGTATGAAAGCACATGGCTTCCCGTTAAATGAAAACTGAACCACATGTATTAACCATAGCTTAGTAAAAATAGTAACAACCAGACCTTGCATTAGTATCTTTTGTTTTGCTCCTTCGTGTCTTTAATTGCAAAGGGAAATAGTTAAACCTCATATTTATTTTTCAGAAGAAAACTAATCTTTTTTAAAACAAACTGTAGGGTGAAAATGGGAATGATGGACCTTTAGCTGTTATTAATAGCAGCTAGTGGTGACCTTAGGGCTATGGCAGGGAAGCTTGAAGGAGCAATCCAGCTGTATTGCAGTGTTGCTTAATCCTTACCCACAGTGTATAAATGACATTGGAATAGATTTAATACAGGTCTGTTGGTTTAACAGTCTATTCTACAACCATCTTTTATTTACAGTGTTTGTGAGCGTAATGCAAAAGTACCTTTTTTAAAAGGTTAAATTAGTTAATTCATTTATCTAAATATATCCAATGGTGAAAGAATGATGCTGTTGTTATCTTCTGAAGGGTAACATAGTCACCCTTTGAGGCCAGTGGGAGATGGCATGCAGACCTTTGGGAGAGCTTTCATCAAGGCATTATTTGAGGTGAGAGAGTATTTAAAACCTTTTCCACTCAATTTTTATCTTTATGCAAAGTGTACATTCATCTGACTTCTCTTCATGTTCTTAGTATATGCACACATAGTATTGATATTTTTCACACTCGTCATTACATACCAAGGCTCCCAGTTGCCTTCTGCAGAACCCAACCAATTAGAAAAGATGCAGTGTGTCCAGGTCTAGAAATTACTCTGCAAAACACACTAAAATTGGGTAAAGAAAGCATGTGTTTGACTGTCACAAGGCTTGGTTACAAATCAAACTCACTTCATTAGTGGCACTGCATGAACAAAAACAGCACAGAACACTGTGATAAATATCCTTTTTGAACTAATTGTATCTGAACCTACTTTTTTCTGTTACTGGAAGATACACAATTTGACTTCAAGCTATAGGTGACTTGCATGAGTGGAAAAGTGCTTCTTCTTACACAAAGCAGACCCACCAGATTCTTTTGACTTTCCCATCTTGCTGCTGTTCCAAATATCCACAGACCCTGAGAACTAGTTTTGGCGTGAAACAGAGATGAGTGTGAGGAGCCCGAAAGGCCAGATTGTATAAGCAAAGGTCTTCTCGCTTTTTCCAGAATCCACAGCAAGACATAATTATGAAGAAGTCAAGTAACACTTGAACATACAAAATCTGTCTTTCAGATCATAACTCCTTTATTAGCAAAAGTGAGACATACAGCTACATACCCCTGCATGTCTACAACAGGGTATGGAGCACTGCATTGGTGATGAAACCTAGGCAAACCTGTGCGACCCAGAAACCAAGAATCAGCCCACAGAGTGATACCTAGTGGAAGGGTAGCTGTGAAAATGTTTTGTTTGTAAAAAACAAAACAAAACAAAAAACCAGTTTTCGCCTGGGCCCCCCTTGGAATATCCTGGGTTGGGGGTGGGGGGGTCCCAGGAAGAAAGCAAGACTAGAAAGAGGCCATGCTCAGAAAATACTTTAAAAAAACAATATTAGACCAAAAAATATTCCAAAGCCAGCACTAAGATCGGAATATTATAAATGAGTTTCTTCTGGGATGACAGGAGGGTTGATTTTGCTTGATTTTTTCGGGCTTGGCAAAATAATACCAGCCATTACATTGCATCAGTCTGGAAACTTCTAGAATTCACGCACAAAAAAAGATCAGAGAATCAGGTGAATGCAATCCAGTTACAGTACACCAATATATGACTCCACATTTGTTTGGCATCCTTGCATGTTACATCCATTGTACAGTCTTGATCTGGCACCCTCAGATTGTCAGATGAAGGAAAACCTTCAAGGAAAGTGCTTCAGTGATGTAGAGGAAGTGGGAGATACTGTCAGACATGACATTAGGTATTACCAGAAATATTTTTTCCAAAGTGGATTTAATGGATTACTTCAAAGGTGCTGCAAATGGAGAATATTTTGAATAGTACCATGTTGTACAAATAGTTTGCACATACAGTAGAGTCTCACTTATCCAACCTTCGCTTATCTGACTTTCCGTCTTATCCGATACTCTTACCCAATGTCCCCCACCGCCTTTTCCTCCAGCATTTACCCTTTAGAAGCCATGTCTTTCTTCCCCATTTTGGCCAGTACAACTTTGCGGACTCCGAATGAGGAGCCAGATCATAATGGTTCTGCCTCCCCCCCCCCCCCAAATGCAGCAATGGTTCAGTCCGAGTTGGAAGAAGGGGCTGTGGCTACGTGGGAGTTTATAGGAAATATGGTAAGAGAAAAGAAAAGAATGAAGTTGGGCAGTTGTCTTGAGTATTTGTGTAAGTGTACTATCTACCTTTTCATTACAATTCCTTCTTTGTTGCTCTTTCTTCCCTCAGTGGTGAGTGAGTTCCCTTTTTGTGTCTGGAAAACCAAACAGAAGGAGAACTCACTCACCACTGATCTCTGCCAGGATAAAGATATGGACTTCAACTCCCAGAAGCCCCCACATTTTCATTTATCCGACATTCTGCTGGTCCATTTATGTTTGATAAACGAGACTCTACTGTATATGCAGTTGCATATGTCTAATGTTGTTAAGAAAGGAGTTATGACCTGACAGGCATTGCTTTAACTCATAGATTGAACTGATCTTCAGTACATGATTATCTGTAATGTGCCAGTGAGAAAGTGTGAGATTTCTGCAGAAAAAGATAATGGTTGAATAGCCTTCAACTACTCTGGACAGAGCTGCAATGGCTAGCTACAAGGTTCAAATGAATTAGTCTTCAAGCTATGCATACTTTACAGGCATACATAGGTAAATATGGCTGTGCTAACAATAATTCTTCTCCCTTGAGGCACTATCAAACTTCCATTCACTAAAAAGAGGATAATATCAGTTTTGTACTATGGAAAAACAGTAATATGTCAAACCATGAAAATTCTTCTTGAACCAACTGACGTTATGCTGTAGAAACATCCAAATGGTTTCCAACCCCTTTTTGGCACTTTAATGTCTCTCGAGGAATTTTTATTATAATTGCTGCTCTTGGCAATGCCGGGCTGTGGTGCAGGCTGATGAGCAACCTGCTGCAATAAATCACTCTGACCATGAGGTCATGAGTTTGAGGCCAGCCCGTGGCGGGGTGAGCACCCGTCAATTTAAAAAATAAAAAATAGCCCCTGCTCGTGGCTGATCAGGCAGAAAAATAGAATATTTAGATCAGAAAATGGGCAGTATGAATAGATGTACCCACCATCCCGATGGGGACAGCATGTTCCTTTTACTTTATGCACTAGACCTGAAAGCGAAGTTAGTGGAGATGTATATTTATTTTAGCCACAATGAGGAAGTTACATTTTGTCTCACTGTTGGATGAAGGTCCATTGAATCCATCATCATGTGATGGATTCGGTTAACAAAAACAAAACGTGAAGATGATTTGCCATATCCCATTTATCTTAAGCATGTAGTATACACAGCAGTCCTGTTTTGGTTATTAAAATATACAGACATTGTAAAATCTTCCAGGGTTTTTTTTGTGCCTTTACACCTCCTAATTTCACCAACTATTTTTGGTTGTAATAAATGCTATTCCAAGATAACCTTGCCTTGATGGAGAGAAAGCTTTGTATCAATAAATGAAAAGTTTTTAAAAGTATAAACGGTGACTGTGTGTTATTCAGAGTCAATGTATATTGAATACATGTATAGGCCACTGAAACAACAAATATAGTTTCAATGTATACAGTGGGGATGGGGGAGTATTTTTGGCAGCGTAGTGTGTTACTGATGGTAGCCTTTGTTACGTTGGTCCCAGCTCTCTGCAGGTCATTCATTAAATTCCCCCATGTGGTGCTGGGATTTTTGCTCACCATTCTTGTGATCATTTTGACCCCCACGGGGTGAGATCTAGTGTGGAGCCCCAGATCGAGGGAGATTATCAGTGGTCTTGTAGCTCTTCCATTTTCTAATTATTGCTCCCACAGTTGATTTCTTCACACCAAGCTGCTTTCCCATTGCAGATTCAGTCTTCCCAGTCTGGTGCAGGGCTCTTTGGTCTTCACCATAGTGGAGTTTGGAGTGTGACTGCTTGAGATTGTGGGCAGGTGTCTTTTATACTGTTCAAATAGGTGCCATTACTACAGGTAATGAGTGGAGGACAGAGGGGCCTCTTAAAGAAGAAGTTACAGGTCTGTGAGACCCAGAAATCCTGCTTGCTTGTAGGTGACCAAATACTTATTTTCCACCATAATTTGAAAACAGATTCGTGAAAAATCAGACAATGTGATTTTCTGGATGTGTTTTATTATGTTGTCTCTCATAGTTGATGTCAATTACAGACCTCTCTCATCATTTTAAGTGGGAGAACTTGTACAATTGGTATGTGACTAAATATTTTTTTCCTCACTAAGTACACCCAGCACCAGTTTCTTAAACATGGAGGAGAAAGTACTGCTTTGTCCTGTTTTCTCCAACAGGTTGTTGCAGGTGTTTCATTGTGATAAAAGGAGTACTTTCAAACAGAATCTGTGCTTAAATCTACCTTATCCTGCTGTTGATATTGTTGCTGAAATGTCATGAGTGTTGCATATGCTCTGTCAGTATAAAATCACTCCATGGTTTGGAGCACCAGTCAAGAAATCGATGGATCGTGTTTTAATCACCGTTTTTCTTTGTGTATTTTATCTTGTGCCAACAGTTTCAGCAAGGCCATTGAAGTACTTGATCTTCACTTTCCAGCAGGATGCAATGAACAGTTCCTGTAAAAAAACATTTTTGTGTGTATTCCATCAGAATGGAATTTGTCTTTTATGACTGCAACTTTTGTGTATCCTAGCAACCTTATTCTGATTGCTGTGAAACAGCATACACAAAGGAATTTATTCCTTTTCTGAAGAGAAGTTTCCAGGCAACAGACAAGATATCAAGGATGTTTACATATGACCTAAATCCAAAGCCAGGCTGAGAGTATCTGGCTAAACATTAGGAGGGACAAAAAGTTGTCACTGTAGGGGTCAGCTACAGACTAGACTGGGGACTTGTATGATCCCTCCCTGGAACAGATCATCACATATTCCGACAGGAAAGAGATAGAGCCAGCTTTTCACATTTGGTATGTTGACGGCAACAGTAATGGGAAACTTCAACTAATCTGGTATTTGTTGAAAGTCAAATTCTCAAATAATGCCTCTTAATATGTCACTTTTCAGAGACTCCCGTCCACCCAACTCCTTTCTCTTTTAGTATTCCTTATCCTGGGATCATACTCAGTTTTTTAAACAAGTTTATTGAAATCAGCTTTCTTAAATAAACTTGTTTAAAAACTATGATCCCAGAATAAGGAATATTAAAAGAGAAAGGAATTGGGTGGATGGGAGTCTCTGAAAAGTGACATATTAAGAGGCATTATTTGAGAATTCCTGGAAAACAGGAACAGATCCAGCAAACTGGAGAAAGGCAAATGTCCCCATTTTCAAAAAGGGAGAAAAGAGGACCCAAACTCAATCAGCCTGACATTGATAATAGGGGAAAAATCTTGTTAAACAGAATTAAAGCTGTCTTTTGAGTCCCTTGGGATGAGAAAGGCGGGATAGAAATGAAATAAATTGCCTCTCATTTTTCATAATATTACAATCATGATAGATGATGGAATGCTGTGGATGTAGTATACCTAGATTCCAATGGGGCTTTTGATGAAGTTCTCCATGATATTCATGCAAACAAGCTAGCAAAATGTGGACTAGGCAGTACTACTATTAGGTGGATTTGTAATTGGTTGACCAACCAAACTTAAAATGATCAGAGGTTTGGAAGCTAAGCCCTGTGAAGAGCAGCTTAGGGCGTTTGGACAAAGTCTGAAAGGGGACATAATAGCCATGGTTAAATATTTGAAAAGATGTCATATTGAAGAGGGGGGAAGTTTGCTTTCTGCTGCTTGAGACTAGGAAAGAAGAAATGGATTTGAATTACAGGAAAAGAGATGCCACTTAAACATTAGGAAGAATAACCTGACAAAGCTGCCTGACAAAGGAATATGGTGCTTTGGATTACTGACTTCCTGTAAAATGGGAATAGCAACATTATATTTACAGGACTATCATGAAAAAATGGAACTTGGAGAAAAATACAGGAGTCGAATACTTAAAATTTTAGAGAAACAGATTGGTTGGTGCCCTGACTAATAATATTTCCACAGGATTCTGGCTGTTTTTAAGCACCCTGAGGTTATTAGCAAACTTTGCGTGGGAGATTAGTATCTACAGAAGTGATCTAATTAAGAGAAGCACATTGGCACAGCGTCGTCTTGCACTTCCTCTTCAGAAGGAAAAACTGAACAGCTTAGAAAGAAAAATCAGCTTAAGATTACTGTGCCAACAGCTTGGTCATTTCACAGTGCCAAGTTCTTAACCCCAATTCTTTAAGAATAGCTGACATTATTGGTATTTGCACTCCCATTTGATCTTGAATTGGTGGGAAAGTAAAATATCCTGCAAAAATCTTCCCTTCACTTTGAGGAAAGTGAAGATGTTAGGTTTCAAGTTAACCTATTTGTGGCATACATTGACTAATTGTCTTAACACCACTCTCAAAACAAGTATTCACTAGTATTGAAGCAGAATAAAAAGCATCTCACTATAAACAGTAGAAATTGAGGCAGGCAAAGAAGGATTGGGGTAGCTATCCTATTTTATTCTCTCCCTTCCAACCCATCTATTCTAGAGAACCTACTTACTGTGGTTCCATACAAACTGCCTCTGAAATATTTATACCTAAATGGTGGTGTGTAAATTATAATCGTACACCTCCATACTACTCAGTTAATGTCAATTGATAATAAAAGCAAATAACAGTGCAATCAAGAGTACTCTGCACAGAAGTATATGTCACTGAAATAAAAGAATCGGAGAACATCTACAGAGGATGTAAGCCAGACCTACTTTTCTCTGTCAAATCTTTCAGCCATTAAAATATACCCCATATTATCCTACCCTTTCTTGTACCAAGAACGGTTCAAAATGTTTTATAGCAGACACATATTCTTAGAATCATCTAAAAGTTAAGAGGAAGTTGCTTCAGGTTTGGTTGTGTCCTATTCTGCCAATCTATAAACTGGCTTTTTGGGCTGTAAATAAGAGTGTGTATTAAGAGCACTGAAGACAGTAACTCCTCTTAGATGTGGAGGGAAGTCAAAGAAAACACATGCATTAGAACTACTGATGTAGCCATGCACCACTTAACCAACTTGCGGCTGTCTGTTATTATCCCAAATTTTTAAACATGCAAAATTACCATTTACGGAATACTGTGAACCGTATTATATAATCCCACATAAACAAATATTTTGGTAACACTTTTGTCAGAATTCAGTAGAAAAGCTTCAGCAAATAATATCATTAGTCTTAGATTACTGAAATCTTGTAAAGGAAATAACATGAACTTTAGGCACCATACAGTTTTGGTAGAATAATTTATAAAATATTTCCTTCGTGTACATTTCAGTTTTACCTGTTTACACAAATGACACAGATGTATATAGGACAGTTTTGTCAAATACCTACTCTCGTCCATGTCTTCTGAAGAGAATTCTAATTACAGCTGTGTGATCAATAAAGCAGGTTCCTTAAAACCAATGCAGCACGGGTCATTGCTGAAATTAGTAAGGCATGCTCATAACAAAACTGTTACATTCTTTTACTCTTTCATGTAAAATGTGTGTGGTGGGGTGGGGGGAGTCGGTTTCATGATTTAGCTGCTGTTTCTTCTACTTCAGGCAGTGTATCCCAAACAGGTGTCTGAATATGTTCAGGAAGTCTTTCTAATCTGGTCTAAAAACAAATGGAAATATATGTCAGTTCATAGGCTCTCTAATTCTACTGCAATTAATTATTAATATTTAATACGAATTATATACTTAAAGTCCAACACATGGATGAGATTTTCTATCATGGAAGATTTTGACAGTAAAGTAAGAAATCCTTTGATGTATAATTAAAACAAGAGGTAATAGTATGTCACATTTTCATACTGCAAACTTAAAGACATATTAATTACCTTTTTTATTTCCATGGCGACTCCTTCAGGTAAATTTCGTTGAATGTATTCCAAATAAACATTGACTGTGCTGCCAGTTAAATGCTTTAACTGAAAGAACAAATATGTTTTAGTTTTCATGTAATAATTAAAGAATGCCAAGTAAGACAATCTAAAGCATGTGATAACCACTGTAAGAGATATGAATCATATCTGATTTACCAAGGAGTTTACTGCAGTTTGTGCAATCCTGCTTTGTTTTTATCCAGTTATTCAAGAAATAGTACTGTACATACTCATATATAAGTTGAACTCATGGGTAGGTTTTCTGGCCAAAACTATAAATTTTGATATAAATTATGCATAACTTGAAGGCTCTTGGCTATTTTCCCACACAGGCATTCAAAAAGTCATTTCCCAACTGTACTCAATGAAGTTTCTTTACGGATAAAAGTCAACATATAGTATTTACTTTAAGCCAAAAAAGGAATCATCCCCTTCTGTGAGCAAAGTGGCTAAAAGCTATCCATCCTGGGGAAACCTAAAAGAGCCACTGCTGCCATTTTCTTGCCTATGCATTCAAAAAGGGCAGAAGTGCCTCTGAGGAGAGAGTTGAAGGGACTGGTTCTTCTTTTAGGTTCCCCTGGGATGGATGGAGCTCTTGTCTTTCATCATTCTACTGTGAAAGGAATGACTCCTCTTTGACAGATACATAGCCCCAAGTTTTTTGGGTTGATTTTCTGTCTAACAGTTTGAGACTTGTCCACAAATACGCAGTAATACTTTGCTGTTGTTGTGTGCATTCAAGTAATTTCCAACCTATGGCGACCTTTTCACAGGGGTTTCTTGGAACGATTTTTTCAGAAAAGATCTGTTTTTCATTCTTCTAATGCTGAACAAGTGTTACTTTTGCACTATCCCATGCCCAACCCTTTTATAGCCTGGTCATGCCCATTTTGTAATTATGGCCATTGGTTCTTGTTGAACATGGTCTGATATAGCCTCAATGCAGATTGTTGGATTTTTAATGATTTTATTTCATTTTAGCGATAGCTTTGTTTTAATTGATTGTTTGCTGTTTGCTTTTATGTCTGTTGGACCTTCTGTCCTATATGTAAGTTGCCCCGAGTCCCTTGGGGGAAATGGCGGCGGGGTATATGAATAAATTTGTTGTAGTAGTTATTGTTATATTACTTGCCCACCTGGAGGGTTTCATGGCTGAGAAGGGATTCTAATCCTGCTTTCAAGAGTTGTAGTCTAAGCTCAAACCCTTCCACACAACCCTATATCTCAGAATATCAAGGCAGAAAATCCCACAATATCTGCTTTGAAGGAATACGTGGCAGTGTGGACTCAGATAACCCAATTCAAAGCAGATATTGTGGGATTTTCTGCCTTGATCTTCTGGGTTATACGGCTGTGTGGAAAGGCTCAAAACCACGCTGGCCCTACTAGAGGAAATTAGTGGGCTGAATATGGCTCTTAGCCAGTTTGGTATTTTAGATAGAACAGAACATGTGTACATACATTCATTCACATGTACAGATAAAAGGAGAGTGCCTCATTCTAAAACTAAGAGCTAGAAAACCATTCCCACCAGCATGGTAAAAAATGGTGGATCTAGTTGCTAGATTGTCCATAAGATAATACAGTTCCTCAACACTGGATGCAGCGATCAGAAGGTTTTTTGATCCTGACATGCACACATCTGAATTGAACGTACAACTTCTCACTCACCTCCACATATCGATAATGTGTCCTCATTTCATACTGAACTCTGTGCTTCTTATAAATATGCACTGATTTCAGAAGGGTGAATCGCTCTATTTTTTTCCGAGGTTCTTCTCTAAAAGAGAAAATGTTTTTAATTGAAAAATGTGTCTTTGTACGTTATTTATTTCTAGAAATGAACCCATCTGGTAGCTTTCATTATTAATAATGAAACAGGGCAGGGGGCTCCAAGTGTGATTGCTATTTTGTTTATCAGATTACAAATCTGAGTTCCAACATATCTTACTCAAGGTTGAGAGTAACAAATCCTACATCAAGGGAAAATCTATAGTCAGCAGCTGTATTTTAGCTGGCATAAAGAACTTTCATTCACAATTCAAAAGAGAAATCGGAAAACACATTTAAAGTGCTATCTGTAATATCATGAGAATGGCATTATATGATGTACTGAAATTCTTATGAAAATTTACACTGATTGCAAAAAAAAAAAACCTTAAATACCCTTTCAGGGTAATTATGAAAACAAGGGCCCCAAAAGGCTTGGGACATCAAAGGAATGCCTTTTCTTGTATGCCTGCACAAAGACTAAGGTCTGCTGGAATGGCACTCCTCTGTTCCATGTGAAGTTAATATACTATGTGAGGACATGGGAGAGAAGCAACTGATAGGTAGCACCAAGTTAAAACAAAACATAAAAAATATACACAGATAAAATACAAATTTAAATTCATCCTGCAGGTTAAAACTCACAAGTTAAAATTGACAGAACAGGTCTGCCAGAAGAGTTGGGACTTCAGCTGTGTTTTGAATTTTGACAGCCTATTTAGCTATTCTTCCCTGAGACTTAATTACAGTAGAGTCTCACTTATCCAAGCCTCGCTTATCCAAGCCTCTGGATAATCCAAGCCATTTTTGTAGTCAATGTTTTCAATATAACATGACATTTTGGTGCTAAATTCGTAAATACAGTAATTACAACATAACTTTACTGCGTATTGAACTAATTTTTATGTCAATTTTATTGTATAACATGATGTTTTGGTGCTTAATTTGTAAAATCATAACCTAATTTGATGTTTAATAGGCTTTTCCTGAATCCCTCCTTATTATCCAAGATATTCGCTTATCCAAGCTTCTGCTGGCCCGTTTAGCTTGGATAAGTGAGACTCTACTGTATATAGGGAAGAATATAAACACCAAGTTTACAATTGGATATGGCTTTTCATGGCAGAGTGGACCAGGAGTCAGTACTATATTTGTACCCACAGGCTACATTAGTTATTTAATTTCCTGGAGTAAAGATTAACAAATAGCTCCCAAACTAGCATGGGTCCATGGTCTACCACTAGGTCTACCACTGACAACTGCCCATGGTACAGGCTATTTTTCTTCTTTTACTTGCCACTGGTGTCCCAGGCCATTTTCTTGCTGCTGTGGCTACCCTTTTCTCCATTAATCCACCAGTGGAATAAAGAAAATTCAAGTCAAATGAATTACTAGGATTGAAAAGCTAAATGTATGTTGCAATTTAACCACAGGTCAGGTAAGCTTTTTCAAAAAAAGGAAATTTTGAAAAACTGGACAACTACAAAAGTAAGTAATACATACACTTTTTCAATTGAGAGTCCAAGTTCTTTAGCGGCAAGCACCATAAAATATTCATAACTATCCAACACAGCTTTGTCGTGGCCTTTAACAAGAACAGCCAGTCTCTTATATAGTGTATCCGGCTCATCTGAAGTAGAAACCTACATGTATAAGTAATGGTAGATAAGCAAATAAATATACATATTCTAAGGCAACATTCTGAATAGATATTAATATTTAAATATTAATTATTTCAAATTATAAATGCAGAAACACCATTATAATAAAAAAATTAAACACATCCAGACAAGTATCTCAGAACAATGTAGCATTTTCTGTCAATGTTCATAGTTAATGGCCACATACAAAAAGTTCAAACTTACCAGTGTGTTCTCCTTAGGCTGCTGAATTTCAGTATGGGCTCCTGAAAACTGAAACCACATCAGGTGATTGTTTCTGAAAAGGGAGCAAGAAAGATTATTTCAGTAATATATGAACATGAGTGTGAGGATGTAATTCCACACAACACAAAAGAGGGAATAAATTCCACTGAGGAATGTACTATTAAGTAGAAGTGCACTGACTCACTGTTAAAAACTTGGCTGTAAGCAGTAAACTTACTGTAGAAAGTTGTGTTGCTTTAGTGGCATGCTGCTTTTTACAAGGAAATTGTCTTGCCCCTAGAAAAACAAGAATGTTAGAGTTGGTACATTATGGCAACTATGTGAATATATCACTAGTCAGAGACAACAGTTTCATAGAATTATCTAATCAAATAAAACTATGCCTCAAGGTGCAGTCTTAAACACACATTCCATTGTTTTAAAAAGTCACTGTGTGTCTGCAGACTACTTATTTGTTCACTTGATTCTGCAATCTCTCTCCATGCCTTTTATTCACATCCAACTCTCCCTGGATCTCTTATGTGCCTCCATCTCCATTCTTTCAGGTCTTCATCCCATCCTGTGACCTACTTGCATTCAGATCTAAATGGGCTGTAATAATAATAATAAGAAGAAGCCACAGCAGCTTTATTTATATCCCACCCTATCTCCTCGTGGGGACTCAGGGCAGTTATACCACAATATATATAATACACGACCAGTTCATTATACCCTTAATGTTATATAATATATTGTTAGTATTACAGTATATATTATATATTCGTAACCTGTATATATAATACATAATATATTACAATATTATTAATATTATATATATTAGTATTATTACATTCCAATATTATTATTTCTATATATAATTATACTGTGTGTATTGAGGGGCTCCTGAGTGATGTTGCAGGAGACATGATGGAATAACCTTATAGAATCAAACTTGAAAAAGACCACAAAGGCTACCTGGTCCAACTCCATTCTGCCATGCAGGGACACACAATCAAAGCACCCCCGACAGATGGCCATCCAGCTTCGAATTAAAAACCTCTTTGATTTGGAAGTTCTTCTGTGCCTTAAACAGCTCCAAGATACATAAAACTTCAACAGGAAGAAGCATTGGTTTCAGCACAGAAAGAGATGAAAGGTAGCCAGGCAGTGAGTAAGACAACCACTAGTTTTGATAATCCATGTGAATCATTATGTTGTGGAAGGATTTCATGGCTTGAATCACTGGGTTGCTGTGAGTTTTCCCAGCTGTATGCCCATGTTCCAGAAGCATTATCTCCTGACGTTTTGCCCACATCTATGGCAGGCATCCACAGAGGTTGTGAGGTCTGTTGGAAACTAGGCAAGTGAGGTTTATATATCTGTGGAATGGCCAGGGTGGGAGAAAGATCCTCTCACCTCTGCAGGAGTCTACCATATATCATGAAGCTGTGGACAAGTCTACATAGGGACCACCAATCACAGCATTGCCCAAACACAAATCAAGGAACATGAAAGGCACTGCAGACTAAGTCAACCAGAGAAGTCAGCCATAGCAGAACACTTCATGAAGCAACCAGCACACAGCATATAATCTGAGAATACAGAAATGCTGGACCACTCTAACAACCATGTCAGACTACACAGAGCAGCGTGTTGTCAAAGGCTTTCATGGCTGGAATCACGGTTGCAGAGTTTTCCAGCTGTATAGCGATGTTCCACAAGCACTCTCTCCTGATGTTTCACCCACGTCTGTGGCAGGCATCCTCAGAGGTTGTGCGGTATATTGGAAGCTAGGTCAATGTGATTTATATATACAGTAGAGTCTCACTTATCCAAGCCTCTGGATTATCCAAGCCATTTTTGTAGTAAATGTTTTCAATATATCATGATTTTTGGCGCTAAATTCATAAATACAGTAATTACAACATTTAGTACAGTAATACACAATTACTGTGTATTGAACTACCATTTCTGTCAAATATGTTGTATAACATGATGTTTTGGTGCTTAATTTGTAAAATCATAACCCTAATTTGATGTTTAATATGCTTTTCCTTAATCCCTCCTTATTATCCAAGATATTCGCTTATCCATGCTTCTGCCGGCCCGTTTAGCTTGGATAAGTGAGACTCTACTGTATATGGAAGGTCCAGGGTGTGAGAAAGAATTCTTGTCTGTTGGGGGCAAGTTGTGAATGTTGCAATTAATCACCTTGATTATCATTGAAAAGACCTACATACAGCTACATAGAGAAGCCATTGAAATCCACAAGCATGTGGACAATTTCAACAGAAAGGAGGAAACCATGAAAATGAACAAAATCTGGCTACTAGTATTTAAAAACTCTAAAACCAGGACAGTAAAGAACAACACTCAGAAACAGGAGAATTCCAGACAAGAAACAATCAGGGCCAGCTAATCACCTTCCAACAAATGATTCCCCTAGGCAGGAAGCAGCCAGTCTTTGAAACTGCAAGGCTATTCAAAAAAAAGTCAAAATACTTTAGGGATGAGCCACTGTGTTTACAGGCATGAGCCAACTTGGGCCCTCCGGGTGTTTTGGACTTCAACTCCCACCATTCCTAACAGCCTCAGGCCCTTTCCTTTTCCCCCTCAGCCGCTTAAGCGGCTGAGGGGGAAGAGGAAGGGGCCTGAGGCTGTTGGGAATGGGCCTGCGGCAAGACAAAGAGATCTTCCCTTTTCAGGAATCCAACGCGGATCCTCCCTCCCTCCCTACCTGCCCCGCGAAGTCTATCAATCACCTGCCACAACCGGCGTAACACACTCAATCCCCTGTGCGCCGCCATCTTTCCTCTCCCTTCTTCCGGATGCTGAGCCTCATAGAGCTCGACTTCCGGCAGGACTGTTCTGGGCGCCGCTTACCATAAAGTTCGCCAGGATGTTTACATGTGAAGATGTAGCAACAGCCGTTATTTTATGGGCAAACTTGGGCCCTCCAGGTCTTTTGGACTTCAACTCCCACCATTCCTAACATGCCTGCTCCAAGCCTTAGTCAGCATTTTGTGATCACTTAAAGTTAACTCTCCTCACTGAGTTGTTTCTTCATTAGAGGATATATCTTCAAAAACTTGGCTTTTCCCCCAAGCAGCTGATACATCTCTCCTGTGAATGTTGAAATATTCTGCTGTTCATTATTGCTAGCTGCTCTGCCAGTTGATCATGGAAACATTGTTATAGAAAATGGCCAGTTTTAATTTGACATATGACAACAACACGAAGAACATAGGTAAAGGTTTCCCCTGACGTTAAGTCCAGTTGTGTCCGACTGGGGGTTCATGCTCATCTCCATTTCTAAGCCAAAGAGCCGGCGTTGTCCATAAACACCTCCAAGGTTATGTGGCCAGCATGACTGCATGGAACACCGTGACTTTCCCGCCAGAGCAGTACCTATTGATCTACTCACATTGGCATGTTTTCGAACTGCTAGGTTGGCAGAAGCTGGAGCTAACAGTGGGAGCTCACCCCCGCTACCTGGATTCGAACCACCAACTTTTAGGTCAGTGAGAAAAGAGATTTCAAGAGTCCTCTACCTATTAAGTCCTCTACCTCTCCCCGATTCTGAAATATTCTGCACTTTGGCCCAGATCCGTGTATTCGTTTCCTGTTTTTAACATTTTATTTTGTATGTTGGTTTTTATGACTGTTTTATTGATGCTGATGTTTTATTGTTGGGATATTTGTTTTATTATTTTGCTGTTTTTGTTATATTGTTGTGTTGGGCAAGGCCCCATGTAAGCCCCCCGAGTCCCTTTGGGGAGATGGGGCGGGGTATAAGAATAAAGTTATTATTATTATTATTATTAAGTCAATTGAAATTAAAGGCAATCCATTAATACAGGATGTGCTTTTCTCCACATAAGGTTACCAGGTGTGATAATAATATATAATACTACTAGCTGTGCCCGGCCACGCGTTGCTGTGGCGAAGTCTGGTGGTATGGGAAATAAAGTATTGAGGAATTGGTGGTAGTTAAGGTCAAGGGTAAAGGTTTTTCCCAGACATTAAGTCCAGTCATGTCTGACTCTGGAGGTTGGTGCTCATCTCCATTTCTAAGCCGAAGAGCCAGCGTTGTCCGTAGACTCCTCCAAGGTCATGTGGGATGACTACATGGAGCGGCGTTACCTTCCCGCCGGAGCAGTACCTATTGATGCACTCACATTTGCATGTTTTCGAACTTCTGGGTTGGCAGAAGCTGGGGCTAACAGTGGGGGCTCTCTCCGCTCCCCCAATTCAAACCTGTGGCCTTTCGGTCCAGAAGTTCAGCAGCTCAGCGCTTTAACACGCTGCGCCATCAGGGGATATTATTTCCTAAAGGTTGTGAATATACAATATTTCTAATTGGTTTTTTTTGTTTGTTGGAGGCAAGTATGAATGCTGCAATTAGGAAAAATGATTAGGATGTAATGGCCTTGCAGCTTTAAAGCCTGGCTGTTTCCTCCCTGAGTGAATTTTTTGTTGGGAGGTGTTAGCTGGCCCTGATTGTTTCCTGTCTGGAATTCCCTTGTTTTCAGAGTGGTGTTGTTTGCAATATTTTATGTGCTTCTACTGTCTGTGGCCCTGAGAAAACAGGATTTTCCAGACTTTGATGATGGGAATACTTTGTTGGGAGGTGTTAGCTGGCCCTGATTGTTTCCTGTCTGGAATTCCCTTGTTTTCAGAGTGGTGTTGTTTGCGATATTTTATGTGCTTCTACTGTCTGTGGCCCTGAGAAAACAGGATTTGCCAGACTTTGATGATGGGAATACTTTGTTGGGAGGTGTTAGCTGGCCCCGATTGTTTCCTGTGTGGAATTCCCCTGTTTATTTACTGTCCTGGTTTTAGAGATTATATTGTTCTGCATTATTCTATCCCAGTAATTATTTCATATTAAAGAAGAATCTCACTTATCCAACATTCGCTTATACAATGTTCTGGATTATCCAACGCAGTCTGCCTTTTCATAATCAATGTTTTTGTAGTCAGTGTTTTAAATTCATTGTGATATTTTAGTGGTAAATTTGTAAATACAGTACAGTAGAGTCTCACTTATCCAACATAAACGGGCCGGCAGAACGTTGGATAAGCGAATATGTTGGATAATGAGGAATTAAGGATAACCCTATTAAACATCAAATTAAGTTATGATTTTACAAATTAAGCACCAAAACTTCATGTTAGACAACAAATTTGTCAGAAAAAGTAGTTCAGTACACAGTAATGCTATATAGTAATTACTGTATTTATGAATTTAGCACCAAAATATCACGATATATTGAAAGCATTGACTACAAAAATGCGTTGGATAATCCAGAACGTTGGATAAGCGAGTGTTGGATAAGTGAGACTCTACTGTAAATACTACATAGCATTACTGCGCATGGAACTACTTTTTCTGTCAAATTTGTTGTATAATATGATGCTTTGGTGCTTAATTTGTATAACGATTACGTAATTTGATGTTTAATTGGCTTTTCCTGAATCCCTTCTTATTATCCAACATATTCACTTATCCTGCCGGCCTGTTTATGTTGGATAAGTGAGAGTCTACTGTATATTGATAATCTTATATTCTCTGCTTAGAACTGGATTATATGAGGCCCCTTCTTCACAGCTATATAAAATGCACACTGAAGTGGATGATATGGTAGTGTGGAGTCAAGATAATCCAGTGCAAAGCAGATAATATAAGATTATAAATGGCTTATATAGCTGTGTTGAAGGGCCTTGAGTCTACACTGCCATATAATCCAGTGCAAATTAGATAATCTGTGGAAGAAGTCTAAGTGAGGCCAGGGCCGGCCCCACTATTGAGGCACCTGACGCCGCCGCCTCGGGCGCAGGCCCGGGGGGGCGCCGTCAGGCTGGGCGGGAGGCGGGGCACCGCCCTGACGGTGCCCCGCCTCCCGCCCAGTGCGCCCTGGCCCGTCTGGCCTTTTCTAGCTGGCCAGACTGCAGCGGAGGTCCCTGCAGGCCGCAATCGCGGCCTGCAGGGACCTCCGCTGCAGTCTGGCCAGCTAGAAAAGGCCAGACGGGCGAGCAGGAGTAGCGTAGGAGGCGGAGCCAGCTCTGACGCCGCCCCCCCCGCCCAGCGTGCCTTGGCCCTGCCTCCCACGCAGCGTGGGAGGCGGGGCCAGGGCACGCTGGGCGGGGGGGGCAGAGCTGGCCCCGCCTCCCACGCTACTCCCGCTCGCCCGTCTGGCCTTTTCTAGCAGGCCAGACTGCAGCGGAGGTCCCTCCAGGCCGCAATCGGGGCCAGGGCACGCAGCGTGGGAGGCGGGGCCAGGGCACGCTGGGCGGGGCCAGGGCGCGGGAGGTGGGGCCGGTGGCGGGGGCGCTTTTCAGCACCCCCGCTTCACATTAAAAAATATCTCCGGCCGGCCCTGAGTGAGGTCTAAATCTGCCTGTCCCCTAACTGAACCCTGGCTGTCCCTTTGCTGACAGGCTGGTTGCTAGGCAACCAATTAGGCAGCAATTGGATAAAAAAAAAATTATTGCTCTCCCTCTAATTAGGACTTTATTTTTCTTTTCTTTTTGTTGTATCAACCTTGAGGCGTGGATGATGGGTTGTGTTGTCAAATTTTGAGGTTGGGGGGCCTGTACTTTTGTTGTTTTGTGAATTGTCGTGATGCCATCACTCTTTTATATATATAGACTAGCTGTGCCCAGCCACGCGTTGCTGTGGTGTTGTCTGGTGGTGTTGGTGAGAACTTGTTGAGGCTGGATGGCCATCTGTCGGGAGTGCTTGGATTGTGTCATCCTGCATGGTAGAAGGAAGTTGATCTGGATGATCACTCCAAACCTTAGGATTGTATGATGATGTTGTTATTATTATTAGTAGTATTGAGAGGCTGGGTGGCCATCAGTTGGGAGTGCTTGCATTGTGTCCTGCATGGCAGAATTGGGTTGGACTGTATGGCCTTTAGGGGTGTCTCCTTACTGTCTGATGCTATGATTTGATGTGTATTATTATTGTGCAGATATTGGATGGGCATCTGTCAGGAGTGATTGGATTGTGTCCTCCTGCATGGTAGAAGGAAGTTGAACTGGATGACCCTTAGGGGTATCTGCTAACCTTAGGATTGTATTATTATTATTATTATTATTATTATTATTATTATTATTATTATTATTATTATTATTATTGAGAGGCTGGGTGGGCTGAGTAGGTTGCTAGGAGACCAAGTGGGTGGAGCTTGGCAGCAATTGGATAAAAACAATTATTCCTCTCCCTCTAATTAGGACTTTATTTTTCTTTTCTTTTTGTTGTATCAACCTAGAGGCGTGGATGATGGGTTGTGTTGTCAAATTTCGAGGTTGGGGGGCCTGTAGTTTTGTTGTTTTGTAGGTCGCCGTGATGCCATCACTCTTTTATATATATAGATATATTATAGTATTATATAATACTATATTATATAATACTGAGTTGTTATGAGTTTTCTGGGCTGCATGGCCATGTTCCAGATGCATTCTCTCCTGACATTCTCTCCTGAATTATATTTCAACTTTATAGTTCCAAGTGTTTAGGACTGTGTGGTGTATTTTCGTATTATTATTATTATTATTGACACAACGACATAATATGACACAGCAAACAAGATAGATATCCTGGATTTCGTATCACAAAATCACAAGTCAAACACTTCCCAAGCGTTTAGGACTGTGTGATGTATTTTCGGATGATGCACGCAGATCCCAGTAAGGTGGCCTTTTGCAGTTGGCAGATCGTAATTTTGTCAATGTCTGTTGTTTCCAAATGCCGGCTGAGATCTTTTGGCACGGCACCCAGTGTGCCGATCACCACTGGGACCACCTGTACTGGTTTCTGCCAGTCTTTGAAGTTCAATCTTGAGGTCCTGATAGCGGCTGAGGTTTTCCTGTTGTTTTTCGTCAATGCAGCTGTCACCTGGTATGGCGACATCAATAATCCAAACCAAAGATAATGGCTGGTATACAGCATATGTTGTGTATCTTAAAAATTAAAGCTAATAGGGGAAAACTATTTCTAAACGTACAAGTAGGCAGAAGCCAGAGAAAAGTAGGACTCCTCTCTGCCCTGGAGTGTGTGCGGTGAAAGCTTCTTCCTTGGAGGCTTTAAAACTGAGGCTGGATGGCCATCTGTTGGGAGTGCTTTAATTGTCCTTTTCCAGCTTGGCAGGGGGTTGGACTAGATGGCCCATGTGATCTCTTCCAACCCTATTACTCTTGATTTACACAGTGGCGAGATTATCCCACAAGAGAAGGAGGAAGTTCCCTCATGCTCCCAAGCTTCATATTCTACTGTCGAACAGCTCTTACCTAATATTTCAGTGAAATCTCTTTTCCTGCAATTTCAACCCACTGCTCCATGTCCTAGGCTCCTTCTACATTGCCATATAATCCAGATTATCAAAACAGATAATCCACATTATCTGCTTTGAACCAGAGTATCTGAGTCTGCCATATAATCCAGTTCAAAGCAGATGATCTGGATGTTATATGGCAGTGTAGAAGGGGTCCTAGTCTCTAGAGCACCAGAAAGCAAGCTTGCCCTGTTATTAAAGGGCAAGTTATTAAAACATGGCTATCATGTCCTCTTCTCCAAGCTAAACACACTTAGAATAAGATGTTCTTCACAGGGATTTTAAATCTTTGATCACTTTAGTTGCCCTCCTGTGGACACCTTCCAGCTTGTCAATCTCTCTTTTGAACTGTGGGGCCCAGAACTGGACACAGTATTCCAGGTGAGGTCTAATCAAAGCAGACTACAGAGGCACAATGACTTCCCTCAATCTAGACATTAGACTCCTTTTGATGTAGTCCAAAATCCCATTGGCCTTTTAAGATGATGCAACACACTGTTGGCTCATGTTCAGCTTGAGATCTACTAAGACTCCAAGATCTTTCTCTTATGGACTGTTGTCAAGCCAAGCGTCACCCATTTTGTATCTTTGCATTTCATTTTTTTTCTGCCTAAGTGTAGTACTGTACTGTACATTTCTCCCTGTTGAAATGCATTTTGTTAGTTTTGGCCCAGCTCTCAAATCTACAGTCATTTTAGATTCTGATCCTGTCCTTTGGTGTCTTCTGCAAAATTGGTACCCTGTTTCCCCTAAAATAAGACATCCCCAGAAAATAAGACCTAGTAGAGGTTTTGCTGAATTGCTAAATATAAGGCCTCCCCCGAAAGTAAGACCTAGCAAAGTTTTTGTTTGTAAGCATGCCCGCCAAACAGAATGCATGCAAGACTGGTAAATGTACAAACCATAAAGTGTTGTACATGGAAATATTGGTAGTAACAAGAAATTCTTGATAGGATTCACAGTTTGTCTGGTTATGCCGGTTTATGATGACAACTACTGTACAATATATAATAAATGTTCATTTTTTTGTTCAACAATAAATGTGATTTTTTCTTCATGGAAAAATAAGACATCCCCTGAAAATAAGACCTAGAGCATCTTTGGGAGCAAAAATTAATATAAGACACTGTCTTATTTTCGGGAAAACATGGTAAGAGTACCTTCTATCTCTCCTGTCATCCAAGTCATCGATGAAGATCTTAAATAAAGATTATGAATAGCATCATAACTAAGCCTTCTGACACACCACTAGTCACTACTTTTAATTTAGTATAAACTGTCCACTGGTAAGTTAATGAACCCAGTCATTTTTAAAAAAGTCTGTACACATTTTAAATGTATATTAATTTATTTAAAAGATTTTTTTCACCCTGTGAACAAACAAAATAAAAATTAACAAAGTACATCATATAAAAAGTATAAAATACTGTCCTTTTTTGGCAGAATGCTTACACAGATTCCCTTTGATTTTACAAATACAATTATTTGTCCATATAAGAAAAGGCTGACATATTCTATACAAAGTGAGCGCTCTCTCTCTCCCGCTCTCTCTCTCCCTCCCTCCATGTACCAAACGAGATTCTTACCCCCAAAATGCACCCCTCCCAAAAGGGAAACCATCAAAAACTTTACTATGTCATATAATATGAAATTAAAGCATTTTAGTGCAAACCTGAATAAATTACATCCTGAAGTTAAAGCACATGCAGATCAGGTGCAATTAAGCCATAACAGGCAAGTTTTACTTTAAAATAAAAAGAATTACAGTATTTTTCCCTATAACCTTTTTTTACACAAACATTTTAAATTATTTATAGTCTTTCTGTAACAAGAAAACAACAGTAAAATATGTCTGAAAATAAGATTTCTCCATAAAAATATTTTTCTTTTTTTTCTTTTGTTATGTACATTTTAAATCTAACTTGCAATAGAAACCATGCTGTCATACACGTGAAACATAAGCATAGGAGGAACAATATCCCAAAATTTCTACAAAATTAAAAAAGTTGTGATCATATGTATCACTACACTTTTTTAGGAATACAGGATTTACATAGAAAGGTTAAACATGCACCAATATTTTTCCAGGGGTTATTTTGATATTCTCTTTGGTTCCTGTAAGCCACATCCAAATCTCTGTATTGTTTCTGGCAGCATAAAACAATGGTGTCACACATTGGTCCTCCAGTTTGGGACTCCAATTTCCAGAAGCCCTGGACAGCTTGTCCAATTATGAGGAATTCTGGGAGCACAAAATCACCTGGAGGAGCAAAGGCTAGCCACCACTGGCGTAAAATAAAACATACCTTTAGGACTTATTCACTTGTTACTACAATAACCCTGTGGTTCTGAAGCTACTACACCGTGCTTATGCTTCACAGCTTGAAAAGTTTACTTTGGGGGGGGGGGGACTTCCAGAAACCCCTAATTCTGGCATTATATTGTACTTATGTCTCCCAATGTTCTCCTGCAACATTTGATAACCAAAGCACTGTGGCCTTATCTATCAATTGAGTCCCCTCAGGGGAATAGGGCAGCCAATAAATAAAGTATTTTTATTATTATTGACTATAGTGATCACAGTAACAGCAATTCTTCTACCTGTGTAAGAATACTAAATAGGTAGTATCAGCTTCTAGCTGCAAATTTCAATCACCAACCAGTACAGACATATTTTAGAACACAGATATATAGCACATATAGGAAACATGCGCTCCAGTTTTTTGGATGGCACCTCCCATTTGTTCTAGCCAGTAAATTCAATTGTGTGTGTGATCTTCAGTTCAGAAACATCTGGAAAACATCTTCAAATTAAGGAAGGCTTAATGTTTTAAACAGGTGTCTCAATTAACAAGCAATTTCCATGCAGTCTCTTGTGTAGCTTCTCAGGTATTGAAATGTAAATCAAACCAATCAATTTGGAAGGCTCTGTTGCAAGAACTATGTATCATCTGCTCTCCTGGGACAATAGGAAAGGAGGGGCTGTGGGCAAATTCCCAGAAATTACATTATTTCTAGTCTTTCTGCTGTAAAGACCACTGTGCTGAATAGACCCAACTTTTACATTCAGGATAAAGAAGGAATGGAAGACAGCTCACATTATTTGTTTAGTTGCTCTTTCCCCAAAACCCTGGAAAAGCTCCTCTTGTTCACTACTAAAAAAGTTGTTTCTCCATTGTGAAAAAAAACCAAAAAAACCCAACCACCTCATAGTTTATATAAGTTAAATAATAGCAGAATTTGTCTAAGCTGCTACAAAATGCTGATAAAAATCTATGATCATGTAACCTAGTGGACTGCAAACTTGAGTGTAAATATTTTATTTCTTGTGGATTTTAACTTAATATATTTTTAATTGTCATGGCCAAGGACTCCAATAAATTTTGATACATGTATTATTCGATACAAGGCCAATATTAACTTCCCCCTAAATGAGGTAAACAAGGTGCATTATAAACAGTGATATACAATGAAAGAAAATATGAACGATCGTGTTGGAGGTGAAGTGTAATTCTTATTCCCTTTTGGCTTGTAATTATTTTTCCCTTTTGGCTTGACTAATTCTTTTCTAGCACCCAACTACACCTTTTTAGCATACAAGTAAAGACAAAACGCGGAAAAGTCTCAACTTTTGAGGATTCTGAAGACTCTCAGTCTACAACTTTCAATCTGAAGACAGACCATGATTGGCTTTCATCCCCAATTCTCTCTTGGCTAATCTTCCTTTGAAGAACAAGTAAAATTAATGACCAGGGATTAAAGTATTTCCATGCCGGTATGACTTTAAAAGGAAAAATCTTTGCAATGTTTGTTGACTGCTTGGAAAGCTTTCAATATTCCCAAAAGTCGAAACCTGAGTTTTTCACATTCTGAGCGTTAACTTGTAAACTCTTATATAGGCCTGATTCATTGTTTTCCCATGCAGAATCCAATCTGAAATTAATTTGGGGCTAATATTGCCTGGAAAGCCGGTGCCTAAAACTGTTTCCTGTCACAAATTTGTATGAACATCTTGGCTTACTGTGGAGAGGTTCAAAGCGTGCCACTTTTCTCCTTACGACCTTGGGAAGGGATGCTCCATACAGAGAAATGTTTAGCGATCTAATGATCTGAGGGATTAACTTTCATTTTATCATGTCAGTTTTTAATCCTGAGTTCAGAATTTGACAATGTAGATAGAGTTGGGGTGTAAGAGATTTTTTTTCTTAGACTACCGAACTCTGTTTTTTCTTAAAATTTGGCTCTAGGATAATACTCATGACTGGGCATGCGCAGAGTAATGGGACTCATATGATCCTTATAATTTTAACATTTATACACAGTGATCAGGATTGCAAACAACTATGCATGTCTGGCTCAGAAAAAAGAATAAAAGCAGGGTACAGAGATGAGTTATTGGAAAGTTCTTGCAAGATGAAATCCCTAGGAAGGGATTAATAATTTTGTGTACCCACCATTATTTGTTCAGTGCAGCATGGGTAAAGTGCAGTCTGTAAGCCATACATAGGTCCCAATGCTCTGTATAAGGTCCCTAACCACTTGTTCTTTTGCTTATCTTTTAACTAAAAATGACCTCATTCCCGTTAGGTGTGAAGGGAACAACTTCTCTGTGTCTGTCAGGCTATTTGAGGTCCAGCAGAGGCCTTCTGGAAACCAAAAAGTAAACCAGTTTACTTTGCAATTTGTAAAAACCCTAAAACCGGTCATTATCTAAAGTGATAATGACCCTCATGCCTCCTAGAAGATGAGAAGAGCATTTTGAGTGTAAAAACATTCAAATGAAAGAAAACGCAAGTCCAATATGGATATGCCGGGAGCGGAGAGCCCACCAACATCCTGTGTGCACCAGTTCTGTAGGAATTGTTTACCACTGGCATAAAACATGACTCTAAATAGGCTAAACTACAACTGCTTTTTGAATTAGAATAGACTCACTGAACAAACTAAAGGCTAAATCAACATTTATGAAAATCTGATTCTAGTTTGGACTTAGCTTTGGATTTAGGATAAAAGGTTTTTCAGAACCTGGCAAACTTTCTAGGACTGCAACTCCCATAATTATGCTGGTGCGATGGTCCAGAAGTGTCTAGTCCTGAAAATAAACATTTCAATGTTATTGTTTTAAACCTTTGTTTGAATGGGAAGATGTGTGCAGTCTTTCTCTCTGGGTTCAAGCTGTGTTTATTATACTGACAACTATGGATGATTAAACTGGTCCATTTGGAAGCACTCTTTGTCATCACAGACATTAAAACATTTATAATTGTATTGTGTTGGCTCATGGAAGAGGAGGAATAAAACCCTGAGGAACTAAAGAATTTGGGGCTTTTCATAAAACAAAAAGGAAAGAAAAACCCCAACTTCTAACAACATACCTGTTTCTATGATAGGTAGAAGAGAAACCATTAACAGCTCTGCATATTTTGAAAGCAAGTTATTGAAATAAAAAACAGTAACAACAATCAGTTTGTCCCCGCCCCCCACCAATTTGAGAAAACGCTCCATATATTCACATAGCGGAAAAACAAGCAAATACACAGAAATTGAGATCTAGCCCTTCTCTGTGGAGGCAACCAATTTCAAGTGGCACCTGCAATTTTATAGACTGCGATTCTGGCTTTACAGCTCAACATCATCCTGAAGTAATTCTGTGTTGTCTTCTTCCAGTAGGAGGGCAGGGTCTATCACTTCGGCACTGTCAATGACTGCACCCAGTTCCTGAACCACATCACTCCCAAGGTCAACTTGTTCAACCTGTTTTATCAAATCCAGATGATCCAGTGGAATCAAGTCATGTCCCACTGGCCCCGTAGTCCTTGCAATTGTAGCTGCCATTTCCGCTGCCACAGAAGCCTTTTGGGCTTTCTGCCTTTGCTGCTCTTCTTGTTGCCGGTGTGTTTTCATGTGTGCATTGCGACTTTTGATTTTGAAAAACATCCTGGAGCATGGCAAAAGAAAAAGGAAGTGAGAAGGCGACATATTTAAGGAGGAGCAATACTTCTGAACATGAGGCTGTGTCTGTCTATGTGTGTTTTACAATTCATGTCCTAAAATCTGGTGAATGTCAATTGAATGGATAACAAATCATAACTTGGAAAAGTTACTTTTTGGACTACAACCCCCAGAATCCCTTGATGACTATGATGGCTAGAAGGATGCTGGTAGTTGTAGTGACCATGCTATATGGGCCACTGTGGGACTTGGACATACGTAAGTAATTAACAGGATAGCAATGTGACACCAGTTGAATTTGCACATTTCTGGATGTGCAAATTCTGCTTCTTGAAAGCAAATATGTAGCACCATATTATGTTCAGAAATCAATCCCATCAAGTTTACTGGAATTTTAATTTCCATGGCAACTAGCACCATAAAGCAAGTCTGGCTCATGATGGTTAACTATGGTTGGTGTTGTGTGCCTTCAGGTTACTTCTGACACATCGCAACCCTATACTTACTTAGGCTGAGAAGGTATGACTTGTCCAACAAGAGCCAGTGGATTTCCATAGCAAAGTGGAAATTTGAATCCTAGTCTCCAAGAGTCCTTGTCCAACACTCAAGCCATTACATAATGCTGGCATCTCACAATAGCCGGTTGCCATCTTGAAAACAGGTGATAACATTACAATGTTGTCATTGTTCATAAAAGGATGAACAGTGACAATATGACATGCCACAAGTCCCCAATGTGTCCTGAAGCTCACTATTTCTCACATATACCGCACACACTCACCCTTCAAAAAGCCCCTGGAAACCATCAGAAGTTGTCTGCCTTTGATCGTGTCAGAATTACCAACAAGAATGTGGCAACACCTCTCTTATCTCAATGGGGCTCTATTTTCATCTGTGGTTTTTAATGGGGAATAGCAAATACCTCTGTGTTATCATGGATGCATGTTTACTCACTTGCCACATTCTTTGCAAGGGAAAACTGTGGGTGGGTCAGTCTCGCCACTCGTGGTACTGTGAGCTGGGGAGCTCTTGAGAGAGCAGTAGTCGTTGTTCTGGGAGGTGGGCTTCTGCTTTGTGCCAGCACCTCCAGAGCGAGATTTGACTGCAGAGATTGTGCTGCTATGAATGCGAACGTGGCCATTCAGGGCCTGTCTGGAGCTGAACATCTAGGGAGGAAAACAAGACAAAATATCAAGAACAAACCATTAAATTGTTCAGTGTATTGTCAAGGGCTTTCATGGCTGGAATCACAGGGTTGCTGTGAGTCTTTCGGGCTGTATGGCCATGTTCCAGAAGTTTTCTCTCCTTTTCCAATTTCATTGTATCTTGGAACAGTTTCTCCCCATAGAGATGTTCAATGTATTGTCTAAGGTTTTCATAGCCGGAATCACTGGGCTGCTGTGAGTCTTTTGGGCTGTATGGCCATTAGTGTTGTGCCGTAATAAAGTTTATATATTTATTAGTGTTGTGCTTTTGTATGGAATTGCTGTTCGTTTTGTGTAGTTTCATTCGTTTTGTCTCATTTTCGTTTTTGGTCCTGCTAAAGAAAACGGGGTGCCTATACGAACAGAATTTTCGTCTGGCTTACAAACAAAACAAAAAATTTTGGACCATTGGCTGCAATGAGAGGGCTTCTAAAGACTCACTCCACCCACCCTCGGTTTTTGGGCTAGAGGTGTGAAAATCACCACACAGAGGGCATTCGACTCCTTTCAGCCCACCAACTTTTAAAACGTTTGGGTTTTCCCCAGAATACTATTGTTATTAATATTATTATTATTATTATTATTATTATTATTATTATTATTATTATTATTATTATCATTATTATTCTTAACACAGATTGGCACACATCAGCACTCCTCTCCCAAACTCAATTTTGGGTTCCAGAGTAACTATTGTTATTAATATGAATATTAATATTATTAAGACCCATTTGTACACATCAGATATAATGGGGAAGACTCCTCTCTCAGACTCACCTTAGGATCCCAGGATAACTATTGTTATTTATATTAATATTATTATTAACACCCATTGGTACACATCAGCTGTAATGGGAAAGCAGCCATCTGTCAGTACCTGTTTATTGTTACGGGGCCGAAACAAAAGAAAAACGAAAGCAAGCACAATGACTGTGCAGTTTTCATTTTCATGTCGCCTCTCATTTCCTATGAAATTGCCATTATTTGTTGTGTTTAGACGAATGGTCAAAACAAAACAATAGTACAAAGGAAACGAAGGAAAAAATTTCACTCACATCTCTAATGGTCATGTTCATGGCCATACAGCCCAAAAGATTTACAGCAACCCATTAAATTGTTCTCTGAGGCATGTCCAAAGTCTGGAAAAGTCAATTGTTCCCTTGACTCTCAGAATTTACCAACCAGCATGAACACATGCTGTGTGTATAAAGAGCAGCAAGGGAATATCTGACATTGTGAATACACACACTGTCTAGCCTTCTGCTAGATGTCCATTCATATGAATTACCTTCAACACATATGAACACTACACAATGAAGCAGATATAGAGGTTATTTCCTATCTTCAGGAATCTGCTTTGAGCTTAATTTACAAGAAAATCAGAATATAATTGTTTAAACAGAGTAAAAGAATCAAACTTTCACATTTGTCAGAACTGTGGTAGTGCTAGTAAAGAGTTTTTTAAAAAAGCAATTTATATATTTTTTGTTTTAATATATCATGAAATTCCTTAATATTAAGTATTTTATTATTTCCATTATGGTTTTAGTTTATAACCCACTTTTTGTTAAAAAGCTATATATAAAATATTAAAATAAATGTCTTCCAAATTTGTTCTGTTCTTGGAACTTTAGGGTTGGGGGCTCATTGTGCTACATCTGAGATTTCACTATTCATTATATTTTTTCAGGGGCAGAAATGTACTGTTTGGAAAACGAAGGCAAAAATGTTTCTCCCAGGAATTAAAAGACAAATAACAAACATGAAATGCAACTGGCATGCAACAACATTATCAATAAGCAGTTTGATCACACAATATTAAACAGCCATAATTGCATACTCCCACCCTTGTGCTATAATGTCCTCAATCTTTCCAGATTCTGCCTGTAATAACAATTTCTTGATTTCTATACAAAAGAATCTGCACAAGCCCTTCTCCCTTCACACCCACTTGTTTCTGCAATGACTATTAACCATTATCAAATACACCTACAGCTCCACAGTCTGGCATTTCACAGGAAAATGAGGTGACAGGAAGCATGATGCTTTGCAGAGAAGGCAGGTTAATAGGTGCAGAAGCAACAATCGGCGGAGGATCAATCTGGATTTCAAGTTCCTCTTCTTTGACAGATTTTCTATCTTCCTCTGCCTGCTCCTCTTCCTCTAATTCTTCCTCTTCACTTGTCTGAAAGGTAATTTTACAGCAAATTAGTGAAATAAACCCTTGGTTTTTTCACAAACTAGCACATCTGAGTAAAACATACATAGATTGACCTTGTCTTGTTAGATGGTAAACCATGAATAGAGACAAAAATATTTTCCTTCATTTTAATTTCTGTCTTGGTCCAAAACAGGCATGGGCAAACTTGGGCCCTCAGGTGTTTTGGATTCAACTCCCACAATTCCTAAGAGCTTAAGTTTGCCCATGCTTACTCTACTGGCTTCATAAAAATGTTTGTTTTTAACTAAAGTGGCTATTCTTCCTTTTAGTCTTTGTTGAACATACAATAATGTAAATTCCGTTTCTTAGGGAGGGAACGAGTTCTTGCGTTCTTTATAAGATGGTATCTCCCATAACTTATTTTAAGAAATAAAGCAGTGCATTTATGTAATATGGCAAAGGCACTTTTCTGCCTCTTCCCACTGTTCTAAAAATGTTACCTCTATCTTTACTCTTGCCATTGCATTGGTGTTTAGAAAATTAACGTTTTTCTTGCACCCACAAAGTGGCTGGAATCTGCCTTAACCAGACCAGAGTATTTCTCTGTGCATCTTGATGCTGTGTACACAGACTGGTAGGACAGCAGGCCCCTTGTATTTGATGGGGTTTAGTACCAGGACCCCCACCCACAACCAGAGATGCCCAAATCCATGGATACTCAAGTTCTATAATGTACAATGGTGTAGTAAAATGGTGGGTTTTTTGTTTGTTTTTTAAATCATTTTTATTGATTTTGGAATACACTTTTAAAACTTGGACGTGGGGATCGTAGTGGGGAAAGAGGGGGGATTGGGTAGGGGGGGTAAAGGGTGGGGACGGAATGGGTGGAGGGTGAAGACAAAGGGAAAAGGGCGGGACAGGGGAGAGGATCTGTGAGGTCTATCCGGATTCCATCTGGTACAGTATAGTCTTCTGTTTGTGGAGGCTTTGGCAGTGGAGGACCTTCTTATAGCAACACCAGAGGCACTCCAAGTGGCCAGCTACTGGTCCAAGAACTTTTAGTATAATGCCAAGTTGTTGTTGTTATGTTTTTTTTAACTTTGTGTTTTCAAATACATTACAACTTGTACCCTTGGTTTGCTTCTGACACAATAAATAAATAAATAGCTTGACTCTCTCATCAGCTAAAGGCAGGCCCATGCTTCCCATTGAAATACTAATAAGTTTGTTAAAATTGCTCTTCATTTTAAATACTATATTGTTCTTTCGTGTTTTTTGAATGACAAATAAGATATGTGCAGTGTGCATAGGAATTCGTTCATGTCTCCCTCTCCCCTTAAGTCTGAGGGACCGTGAACCGGTTCTCGGCTTAAGACATTTGAGGACCCCTGCTATATAACATGACATACAACTCAAACAAGTGCCGGAAAGAGTCTGAGGATATGTAAATTTTTGGGAGGCTACAACAGGGCGTGCCTACACATCAGTGTGTAATGCTTGGTGTGTGGCAAAATCAAAGTCTGATTTTTCAATTTCCCTCCCAAATATTTTCATGCCATGGTTGCTTGAATTCATGGATGCAGAACCCATGGATACTGTACTTCCCTAGGCAGAGATCAACTTCATAGGACCAAGTACCCAATTCTTCTGACTGGAAATGCTAGGGATTGAATATGGGACCATCTGCTTGCAAAGCATGAGCTTCACACTGACTAATAATACCCCGAGGCTACCTTAATATATCTTAAAGTGGAAAAAAACACCTTATGTATGGAAGTAAGTGAAACACCAGGCCCTTGATGACTGAGGGGGAAAATAATATCTCCATCTGCAATGTTTACAACATGTAACAAAGCTACTTTTTTGAATTTCTTGTTTTGTTACCTACATCAGTCCCCAAAGGTCAAAATTACATTTAACACAAAACACCTGAATTTCATCTTTTAAATGCACTGTTAATATGGCTTACCAGATGGTCGTCTTTTATTTCTGCTAGGCGTGTTCTATGCTTTCTTACTAAATGCAGGATTTTCTTCCAGGTGTAGTAGTATTCCACACATTGTGCAACTGTCTTAGACTTCACCTACAATTAATCAAGCATTCAGATATACTGAAACCTTATTACATGATTATAACACTTAATATGCACAGAGACAAAATGAAAAGCATTAATAGTTCATGGTTTGATTAATATGTTGTGTTTTATCAAAAGACTATACTTGTCTGGAAACAATACATTGAGGGAGGGCATGGGTAAAGCCTGATTGGTGACAACTCTGGTATCATTTCGGCACAAAATAAAAGCATAGCTTTTAAAGCCTTCAGGCACTATTAATTTTATCCAGTTTGCACCTCGTGGCATGAATCTGATGCTTTAAAAATTAGATTTAAAATTGTCCAGTTTCAAGGAATAAACGTTTTATATACAGTAAACCCATGCAGCAGTAAAATCAATACCTGTGGTTTCATTTACCTGCATCTGATAAAATATATCCTCTCTAGGTATTTTCTAGGCTCTCCAGGCCATTCTATAGTAGTTGATAGTAGACTCACACTATACCAAGAGAGGGGTCCTCACTAGGCATTTCCTAGATCCTCTAGCACAACTCTACAGTATTCATCCAGCGGAAATAAGTTCTACGCAAAGTCTGGCGATGTATCACCATGGAAATGGGGTTGCAATGTATTTCAGTCTTTTAAAATTAATGGTTTTGTCCAGAATTCTACATGAGCTTAGATACCACAGTTGCATAGCCTTAATTGTATAGGTAAGTAATAGCTATTGCCCTGAACTCCCCCACTCAAACATGCTTCACCAGCATCAGCTCCACAGAGAGAAGCGGGTTTGTTCTGGGGCACAATGGATGGCATTTCCACTGTCTCCTACCAGCCAGAGAGGCTGCAACAAGCAAATGAAACGGGGCTCCTGCTTCTGATCGTCAATAGTCCCAGTGGCTGGAGAACAGGTGGAGACATCTTACACCTTCACCCAATCAGAAGAAGTTTGGATTTGAAGCTTGCAATCATTTTATTAAAGTCTTTATCAACTGTTCCTCTGAACATATCAGCTCTGTTCTCAGTAAGATGAGGACACCTCCATGCAAACAGCTTGCGAGGGTAGAGAAATACACACACACATACACACACACACACACTTTAATAAACAAGCAAATAGGTTTAAAGGATAGAAGAACCGGGCTTTGGGTTATACCAAGATATTCTTCCTACACACTCATATCTATCCCTGTTGACATTTCATGGAGATCTGGATGGTGGGATGAAGAAGATATCCTGCTTCAGTTCAGGCAATAACTAACTTCTCAGGTAGGCAAGCTGAGAGAAAAATAGCCTAAGTGGCCCATGTCACCCAGTGAACTTCACAGCTGCACAGGAGTGACTTGAACCCAAGTCTCTCCCCTCTGACACGTGCAAGGTCATTCATACTCTGTTTCAGTCTTTCCCTGACAACCATTTTGTCTAAATCAGGAAGATAACTCACACTGCCTATAATAGGCACCGTAAAAGAAAACTAAATACTCCAACACAAATTCAGAAGTGTGAAATTCTCCTTTCAGACCCTAAAATTCCAAACCAGATAAATTGGGGAATAACACGCAATTGGCAATCCCATCATCACAATTTCTAGGTCTGAAGAACAGGTGAGAATGTCTTACCATTTTCTGTACCAAAATAAAATCTTTGCTGTACATGGAGAGCGCTTTGTTGAATAGCTTTTTCTCAGCAGGTGTCCACTGGTCTGAACCTGGAGGAAACATATGGGCAAGAACCACTGATATTTTTACTTTCAACTAACTGACTCCTTCTTTTCAGCACTCAAGCTGACAGCACCCAACAGCTTCTTTTTTTCTGTCTCTCTTTTCCTTTCTTTCCAACTTTTCTGGAACTTACCAGCATAATGATAATTTGCCAAAGGGTGTGACTTTGCTCTTCTCGGTTTCAACAAAAGAAGCATTTCTACAGCAACCTGCATGATGAGGGAAAAAAGCAAAACCAAACCATGTTGAATTGTACAGTCCATTTTAAATTACTATTTGCTATGCAAATGCTCAACACACACCGTGTGTCCATATAGCAAGCCCAACTGAAACAGGAAAATTTACTTCTAACTATATGTACACATGATTGCAGTTACCAGTAATTATTTTTTAAAAAGTAAATTATTAGTAAAAAGTTGACTAAGAAGGATGCGGACAGGTGTCCAGTCTCGCTGTAAATGTAAAATGTGTGGGAAATAGCAACCCCCCAAGCCTCTCACTGTCCGTTTGTTAATGTATATATTTAGTAACCTGTATTCTATGTGTATGATGATTTACCAGTTTGACTGTACCTCTTTGGTGTGGGAGGGGTTATAGACATGTGATTGTACTGAGCATGTTCAGACGCAGGACTACATTTTGTATTCAGTTCACATCAGACCTCAGTGGAGGTGGATGTGTGGCTGCATCACATCTCAATGGAGGTGGATGCATATTGCTGTTTGGACTTCAGTAGAGAAGTATGACTTTTGGATTTTAGTGAGTACAACTATACCTAAAGACTATGGGCTGTTAATTAAGAATGATACTCTGTGTACTCAACACAGAGAGAACCTTATCTTATCTATAACTGAATTTTAATAAGATATGTGCCTGTATGGTGAATTAATACAAGATGTTTGTGAGTAAACAAGGTATGTTATTTTTCAAAAAAGCCTTTGTTTTTTTATCTCTGAGTGCATATTTTAAACTAAAAGGTTTCAAGGGAGTGTGTGTCTTTTGGGCAAACTGCAATTTCAATTTCAAAGAAACAACCATCCTCTGCTAACCAAATATATTTTTGTAGTGACATGTCTTTGTCCTTGGCAGTTCAAAGACATGGTTCTTCAGTTTAACAGCTGAGTTACCTGGGTGCCATTACATGAATGCTTATGAATATCACTTGTTCAAAGGGTTGACTTCTAACAAGGTCATGCTTTTCTTGACTAGTGGTTTTCAAAAAGTGGTCTCCACATGTTCATGGAGATTCACATTTGCCAAACAGATATGACATCGTTTTTCTTTTTCAATGAGGTTATGATTGCTATTTGAGGGCAACTAAAATGATCAAAGGTCTGGAGAACAAGCCCTATGAGAAGCAGCTTAAAGAACTGGGCATGTTTAGCCTGCAGAAGAGAAGGCTGAGAGGAGACATGATGAGGGCCATGTATAACTATGTGAGGGGAAGTCATAGGGAGGAGGGAGCAAGCTTGTTTTCTGCTGCCCTGCAGACTAGGATGCGGAACAATGGCTTCAAACTACAGGAAAGAAGATTCCACCTGAACATCAGGAAGAACTTCCTCACTGTGAGGGCTGTTTGGCAGTGGAACTCTCTCCCCCAGACTGTGGTGGAGGCTCCTTCTTTGGAGGCTTTTAAGCAGAGGCTGGATGGCCATCTGTCGGGGATGCTTTGAATGCGATTTCCTGCTTCTTGGCAGGGGGTTGGACTGGATGGCCCATGAGGCCTCTTCCAACACTACCATTCTATGATTCTATGATTTATTACCAAAGGGATATGTGCCCAGAGAATGGGTGCAGTTATTTCCAATAAAACGAGACTACAGTTTCATAATTAATCATTCAAAAACTTCTTTGTGCCTGATAATTTTCTAAATAACGTATTATTTTCAACATATTGAGAGAATGTAAAGAAAAAAAATTCTTACCATTATATCCCCTTTAGCCTCAAAGAGAGAATGAAGTCCATATTCTAGATTAGTTCCTCCACCAGTTAATACACTTGAACAACACATGTTTAACAGGTTGGTCACTGTAACAAAATAATCCAGAATCATGCTGTCAGATATTGCTATTTAGCCTGTCAGTGACCACAGGCAACTGAATCTCATGAAGCCAATCATACATTCTAATTTTAAAAAGCTTGGATTTTTATTTTGCAAGTACTGAAGCCAAACAAAACAAATTTAAACAGCCTGTCAAAGGAGACCGACAGATGGTTGCATATGTATATACTTATATGTAAATATGTTGAAAATCACACTATTATAGCCAATAATTTAAATTAAATTAAATAAGTGCATGTAAGCAAGAGAAAGGGTGTGTGTATGTTTGTGTGTGATGTAACGAAGCAAGTCTGGAGGAAATGAATCAGGATGAAATACTATGGAAGGTGTTCATCTAGAGAGACATATGGGTCCCTTTCACACTATATAATTATAGCACTATGATTTCACTTCAACTGCCATGACGGCATCCTACAGAATTCTGGGTTTGTTTGTTCTTTCTTTAACAGGAAATAAGAACAATACATAATGAAAAGCAGACAAATGTAGGCGTAGGACACGGATAGAGAAACAGCAGGTTGCTTCTTTTTATTTGTGTCAGCTAAAAATATAACAGAAAATCATTTAGTTCACGCTTGATTCAAGTGCTCTGTCTGCAGAATTGGTTGGGTTGGAGGGGAGAATCTGTCCTTCTATATGTACAGTTGGCACTGCTATGAGTTACTGTTGACAAGATCAATAAAAAGTGACCAGTGTTGTCTTTTTTGCATTCATATTCCAGGCCTTGTTTGACACCTCTCAGGAGATTAACTGATGCAGAATCCATCCCATTAATCTTTGGAAGGTTTTTCAGCAAGTTTTCTCACAGTCTTTCCAGCAAATTTGAGAAGCGTAGATCTGTTGCTTATTATTGCTATCTACCTTTCCTTTACTTCTTTGCTGTTTGGGCCCTGTACCATGTTTGAGTTCTCTGCAGAAAAGTTTTCAGTTTCTATATAGGCAGGCAGAAATTGGAGATTGGCTAGTCTGCAAACCACTTTGCTTCTTGTATTTAAAAATAAATATTTTTTGTAATTTTTGCTCCAATATTATAAGATTACTGAGACTGTGCACCACATTCTCTCTAAGCGCCTCCTCCCATAACCCTGGGTGTAAAGTTTACTGAAGTACTAGAACTCTGTGGCTGAGAATGATAAAACTTTCTTCCTAAACTACAAGACCTAGTATTCGATAGGATAGAACCATAGCAGTTAAAGTGGAATCATATTTTATAACTGTGTAGCTCGTAGGTAGAGTTTACCCTTATGCAATAATAATGGCTATGCGCATTTCATAAAATTGGTGACATACATTCAAGTCCAAATCATGCCCCCAAACAAGCTGATGCAGGTAGATGAATGTATACGTTTCAAACCACTCAGTCTAATAAGAACTCAGCAGTTACTTGAAATAACTGTAAAAATTTTCTTGGCAAACCGGAACTTATACTTAATTACCAGGTTGGCTGTCTTAACCCAGTAATGGGACTCCTCCCTGTTCCCCTCTTCTTTCTGTGAAAACAACAACTTACTAACAAATCAGAATTCTACCTATTCTCTGTTGAAATGAGAGTAAAAATATCAAACACCTAAGATAACTGGAGCATACACTATCAATTACAAATGCTTACAATACAGTAAGAAATGTCATGGATTCATTTTTGGTGGTTATATCACTTTAAGACAGTGGTTCCCAAACTTATTTGGCCTACCACCCCCTTTCCAGAAAAAATATTACTCAGCGCCCCCTGGAAAGGAGGGTGTGGCTTAGAGGGGTGGGCGTGGCTCCTGCTCAATAGGGCGGGGCTGAGCCTCTCCCCTAGTCCAAGATCCAGGGCTAGGAGGGGGAGGTGGGCGGGGCCACAAATGGGTGGCCAGGACTAAGATGGGCGGAGTTATGAGCTCTGAGGCAGGGCTGAGCTTCTATCCGTGTCCTGTGGCGCCTGCCAGGACACAGGGGGCAGGGCTAGAGGAGGGGGCAGGGCCTCTTCCCAAGTGCCTGATGGGGCTGAACCTCTATACCCCACCCCCGTGTTCTAACAAGCGCCTCAGGAGGTATACAGAGGCTCTGCCCTGTCTCGCACTCTTGAGAGAAGGCCCTGCCCCCACCCCTAGCCCCGCCGTTTAGTTTTAAAAGGCCTGTCAGGAGAGGTATAGAGGCTCAGCCCTGTCTTGAGCTCTTGGAAGGAGGCCCCACCCCCTTCCCTAGCTCCACCTTCTGTGTCCCAACAAGCGCCTCTGGAGAGGTAGATTCTTAGCCCTGTCTCGGGCTCTTGGGAAGAAGCCATGCCCACTCCTCTAGCTCCGCCCCCTGTGTTCTAACAGGCGCCTCAGGTGCTCAGCCCTGTCTCCGGTACTTGGGAAGAGGCCCCGCCCCTCCCGTGGTCCCGCCCCCATGTCCTAATAGTTGCTATCACTGCCCCCCTGAATCGCTGCAGTGCCCACCAGGGGTGGTAGTGCCCACTTTGGGAATCACTGCTTTAAGAGCATTTGAATTACTTCTTGTCTTTTTGTAACTTTTTTCCCCTATACAGAAAGCCCCTGGTATCTTCTGGGGTGAAGTTTCAGGATCCCTTGAGGATAACAAAATCTGGGGATGCTCAAGTCCCATTATTCACATGGGACCCCTTATGTAAAATGGCAAAATCACTGTTTGCTTCTGTGATATTTTTGATTTCAGAATTTTTTCAATCCATGCATGATTTTTTTTTTAATGTCAGGAGCGACTTGTGAAACTGCAAGTCACTTCTGGTGTGAGAGAATTGGCTGACTGCAAGGATGTTGCCCAGGGGATGCCCGTATGTTTCTGTGGGAGGCTTCCACACATGGGAAGTTGGAGCTGACAGACAGGAGCTCACCCCGCTCCCCGGATTCGAACCGCTGACCTTTTGGTCAGCGGTCCTGCCGGCACAAGGGTATAACTCATTGTACCATGCATGATGGAGTCCATGAATACACAATACACTGATACAGATAGCCAATTGTATCTTTATGTATAGAAGCAAAACCACTACAAACACTTTGGGGAATCCACTGGACTAAAATGCACATAAAGTATTATTTCAAAATTTAATTTTGTTCCAATTTAGTACTATTTAGAGACCAGAGTTGAGCCCCCTGATGGCGCAGTGGGTTTAACCGTTGAGCTGCTGAACTTGTTGACCCAAAGGTTGGAGGTTCAAATCTGGGGAGCAGGGTGAGTTCCCGCTGTTAGGCCCAGCTTCTGCCAACCCAGCAGTTCAAAACATGCAAATGTAAGTAGATCAATAGATACCGCTCCTGCGGCCACATGACCTTGGAGGTGTCTACGGACAATGCCAGCTCTTTGGTTTAGAAATGGAGATGAGCACCAACCCCCAGAGTCGGACACGACGAGACTTAATGTCACCTTTACCTTAGAGACCAGAGTTAACTTCACAGTCCAACATGACAAGTCAATCATTCTGGGGTTCAATATACCATACTGGAGGGAAGTTATGTTTTAGATTAGGGAATAGCTCTAAATATCGCCCTCTACAAAAGGAAGAACTTTCACATTTCCAAGAGGAATTGGGATGGAGTAGAGATGCTGCAGTGGAAGAAAGCAAAGAGCCAGTGATTTCTTTTCCTTCCACAGCTCTCTGGAGCTCATGTAACATAGTTCTGAAGGCTTTCTCAACTTGGAATAATCAAAGAAAATTCCCAAAGACCCATTGCTCTTGCCAACAAAAGAACTCAACTGGTCAGAACTCCTAATCCCTATCTTTCTGGAATGCAATGGCAACAAAAATTATTGTTAAACAACACTGGTATAATATGAATTTCATCACAACTGAATTCCAGCAAGGTCCCTAAGAAAACCAGAAAATAAAGAGCACAGTTGTAATACAAAAAAGGAAGAACATAGTGATGAGTTAAAAATGGAAACAACATCATACCCTTTTGTTGGAAAGCTTTGTCTTCCAGTTGCAGCCACGGTTTCCAAACTAAGATGGCCTTGTGATTCTCTTTCCTCAACGAGGCTCTGTCTTTAAGCTCTGGGATGTCAGCCTGAAATCTGGATCCAATATTGATGCGCCTGGAATCCGTAAAAGAAACAGAAAGTGTGAAAAGGTGAAAGCCTAATGTGTGGTTTGAAATCTGTACAAGTAAGTGAAGCCTTAAAACATAGAGTTTGAATAGAAGAAACAGTAAGTTATACAGGAAAGGAAGTCCCAATATACAGAGCAGAAGAGAGAAAAACAATGCCTTCACCGATATTTTAAAATGAACTGTTTTTAGGAAAAAAAGGAAGTAGAGCAGTAAAGGTGAAGTCAATCATATAGAGCAAGATAAAAAGAATAAAGGAGGGTTTTATCTGTTACTAACAACACCTCCCTGCATTCCCAATTAATGAGTGGAATTTAATTACAAAATGAAGCAGGAAAGACTTTACATCTCGGGTAATAAGTATTTGAAAATTATATGAAAATATGTATGTATCTTCTAAATTACATTGAAATATTATCCTGGTAAAGAAGGAGGAATCAAAATAGAGAGCATAAGACATACAAGCAAAACCATCTGTAGTTTAAAATTCATTTGTTTTTTAGTAAAGAAAGGAAGCTGAGCACTCAATGTGATGTTATTCCCACAGAGCAAGGAAAGTAGAACTTCGGAAGGTTTTATCTGCTGACAACAACACCTGCCTGCATTATCAATTAATGAGCTAAATTTAATTGCAACGGGAAGCAGGAAAGGCTTCACATCTCAGGCAATAACTGTTTAAAATCCATATGAAAATATGTATGTTGGATAGTGTTGGGTGTCATTCTGGACTCCACAAGTCTCCAGTCCCCAATGAGTAGCTAGACTAGAAAATAGGATTAGAATGAGGGATACCTTTCCCCATGTTCCTATGCATGCCATCCTTGTCCCAGAAGGGCTCATGTTTCTTCTCTTCCTGCTTGACCACTATCTCCTCCCCCTTTGTTGATGTAGCAATGTGATCTCTTGAGGGATGAGGCAACTTCCTCTCTATTGGTATTTTGCTTGACCTAGGCTTTATTGGCCATGTGGTCAGCCTCCATTACTTCTTCTTTCTGCCTTTGTCTCCTCCAGTGAGGACAATTTTGCCATTCTCCAGGAAAGATGTAGCTGCATTGATATTTTTGATATTTTTAAGTTTTAGCTTCCTTAGAATATGAGATTTAGAAAATTAGTTAACTCCAAGAACTTTCCTATCCAGAATGTATTTCTCTTACTTCAATAAATATTTTTGAACCTAAAGTTTGCCTCTGCAATCCTGTGCCATCCTAGAAGCTTATCCCAGCTCACTGCACATAGTTTCTGCTGGTTATGCAGTGTGCTTCTTTTAAGTGGAATCGCCTCAAGAGATGGTTATTTTGAGTCTAACAGCTCAGAGATTCCTAAGAGATAACAACCAAAAATACTTCATGAAAGTTTGAGGCATCTTCGATGATACTCAAAGGAGTCAGAACTATCACCCTATTTTTGCATTTCTCCAAGTTAAAATATAATAACTTTAGAAAACAAAAAGAAATACCAAGTTAGCTATTAAAAGCTTTTGCAAACATGCAGACATTCTCTTTTATTGTAAATGTAAATGGTAATGGACTTATAGGTATGGTTGCTGACTTGACAAGGATCTTTACAAACAGCACCATAGGTTGAACGTGACAGTAGTTACAGGCTTACAAATAAACCATGGTTTATTTCACTGTTTTCTGTTAATTGTGTTAACTCATATATTGTTTTTATTCTCTTATTTGAGTTATGTTAAGGCTTTCCGTAGTAATAAAAATAAAATTTAAAAACTCATCTGGACAACTAGGCTATTAAATGTTACGTGTACATATGAGAATTATGCTTACGGCTCTATGTCAATGGTCTGTTCTCCAGGTCCTGGGATCACTGGGATATTGTCGCCGTCAACACTATCTGGTGGAAAAACAAGAATATGGCTTTTAATACAAAAATGAAACCACCCTTCGCTTTTCCTTTTTCCCAGATATGCTTGACTCATTCTAGGAGAATTTTAAGTGAAACACATCAAAAATACAGGACAGGATTGGCAGGAAGAGGAATAGGGCAATCTAACTGACAGATTGGAAAAGGGATGAAAATGTGACTGGCTCTTTCATAAGGATAGGAGAAGACTGGGAAGGAGTAGTGGAGTAAGAATATCAATAAGCTCAAAAGGGGGTGAAAACCTGATTAGCTCTTTGGTAAGGCTTCCAAGAAGATCAAAGCACCCTTTAAACAGACTGCAGAGACCTCTCCTTATCAGAAATGGCCTCCCAGGTCTCCCACGGAAGCCTATTAAATTCTCTGACTTGAATTGTAATTAATTGGGCAGCACAAACCTGGACACTGCTCATAAATGATAAGCTGGGATCCTCACACATCCCTGGTTTGTTTATTGTGTCATCAGAACTAGTTTACTGTGAGGAGCACAAGTCAAATCCCAATGATTGTTAAGCGAGGTGAACCAACCAATATAGAAGAGAACGAAATTAACATTACAAGTTCAACATTCCGTATCCAGAATTCCAAAATACTCAGAAATCCCAAACTGTCCACATAGGTGGCTGAGACAGCAGCACCTTTGTTTTCTGATGGTTCAATGTAGACAAATTTTGTCTCATGCACAAAATTATTGAAAACACTGTCTAAAATTACCCTTAGGCTATTAATGATAGACTTGGCCCCATCTCCCAAATATCTCACTATGGACAGATATGCAAATCCAAATCCAATCCAATCTAAAATTTCTGGTCCAAAGTCATTCCAGATAAGGAATGCTCAACCTATATGGACATGTGCTATATTTATAACGCAGCACAGCATACTTACTGGATCGACAGAGCAGTACCCGAGGAGTGGGCGTCAGAGGAGTGAGTGGCAGCTGGGGCTGAGATGTACCAAGAGAAGATGCGATAACGCTGCTGAAGAGGCCGGATCCTTGGCGTACGGGGCTGAGCATAGGAGGAGGGGTGTAAGGAGGAGGATCGTGGATTTTGTCAAGCAAATGGTCTCCTAAAACCCGGGGAGAGCGAAGCTGGCTTTGGTAGAGTGTTGCACCTGAGTGACACACGCTGAGGCTGAAGGAAGGAGGTGGTATGAAAAGTGGTTCAGGCCGGTGCCGGTGTTTCTTCTTGTCTTGGAAAGACCTGAAGCCTTCAGACTTGGGAGTGCTCTCATTGTGTTGTTTGCTGAGATCCTGAACAGAATGTATAGCATTTAAATATTATAGCTATAATGAGACTGAATTAATTACACTATGTAACAAAATTTGAAAAAAATCTGTTCCTGATTTGAAAGTGTTATTCCTCTTTAATTGTGTGGTATTTACTTTGAAAGTAGTTGTTATACTCCAGAAACTTTGTTTTTGTGGCTGCCACAAACTATATCACATTGCTTGAGACTTGAGGAGATATTCATTGAAAAACTACAGCAAAATGTGCTGCACAATGTCCCTCAAAAATAAAGTTTTTTCAATTTAATAATTTCCCCCCCTGCTTTTATGATAGAACCAATTAGGAAATGACATTTGTAACCCAGGAACAAAGATTGTGTTACATAGTGTTTATATAGGGTTTATCCAACACTGGGTTCTCTCAGGTGATATACAAATGGGAGGTGTCTAAAGATGGTTATGGAAGAGAATACCAACCTCTACAAATGATCAAAAGAACACATATGCCACTACTGGTATAATTAAGACTTATAATAGATGTCCATAACAAACAGAGAAAAATAGTACAGTACAACCCCCTGATCTACCATTTCAATATCCCATGGTTTCATTGACCTACAGTCCAAATAATATCCCCCCTGGAAGAGTTTGTGGATCTCTCTAAGTCTTCTAGTGTGATTTTATGGTATACTTTCAGCCCAAATATGCTCAAAATATAGGGCTGTGGATACCTGAAACCTACGGTTTCAGGTATCCACAGGGGGTCTTGAAACAAATCCCTGTGGATACTGTGCTTGTATTGCACACTGTTGTATGCAAAGAAAACCAACATGTTTTTAGCGATCAATCAATTCTTGTCAAACTAATTATCTTCAGGAAACAGTATTATGCAAAATAACTCATCCCACCCCTCCTTGAGAGAAAAAACAAAAAGGCAACAATGCTAAAACAAAGACGCACACAGAACACTGACAGGCAATAAATCCCTTTATGTTCCTCTAGGAATATTAGAGCATGAAACAAAATGAAACTATGCATTAGTTTTCAATAAGCTGGTAGGAACCTGAGATGTTTAAAATGTGAGAAAAACACAAAAGTATTTATTTGGGTTCCATGGCATGGTTAGTGGTGAGAGAACACTCACAGAAGACACGCAGGGGCTGACCGCCTTAGGGGAGTGTGGTGGAGAGTAAGTCATCCTCACAAGGACAGGCATCTCATCGTCTGAGAGAGGCTTATCTCTGAGTGCGGCATTGCCTTCAGTGGCCTGCATGTTGGCCTCGGGTGACAGAAGCTTTACAGGGACAGAAACTGGCATGACGATGGGCATGAAACTCTCCACTTCTGAGGGCAGCTGTTCTTGCTGCTGCTGCTGCTGTTCTGGCAGAATCTTGCCTTCCTCCTGTACAGACAACCAAAGGTTTTTTTTCACCCTCAACTCGTAGACGGTTCTCAACTGGAATGCCAAAGGCAGCATAAACAAGGACTCTTATGGCCATTTTCAAAAAAAAAAAAAAAAAGGGGGGGGGGGGGAATAATCCAAACAATCACTGCCACATCAGCTTGATATCAATACCAGGAAAAATTCTAAAGCAGTATATAAAACAGTCTCTAAGCACTGAGAAAGGAATACTGTGATCACTAAAAGTCAACATAGATTTCTCAAAAACAATTCACACCAGACTAATTCTATCTCCTTTTCTGAACAGAATTCAAGCTTAGTAGATGAAGGGAATGCTGTAGATGTAGCCTATCTCGATTTCAGTATGGGTGTTGACAAGATTCCCCACAATATTCTTGCAAACACGCTAGTAAAATGTGGACTAGACAATGCTACTGTTAGGGTGATTTGGGAATTGGTTGATTGAACAAACCAAAGGGTGCTTCCTAATGGCTCCCCTTCGACCTGGAAAGAAGTGACCAGTGGGTTTCCACAGGGTTCTGCCCTGGGCCCGGTGCATTTCAACGTATGTATCAATGACTTGGATGATGGAATGGAGGGCATGCAAATCAAATTTGCAGATGATACCAGGGATAGCTAATATCCTAGAGAGCAGGATCAGAATTCAAATAGCCTCAATAGATTGGAGAGCTGGGCTCAAATGAATGAAATGAATTTCAACAGGGAGAAATGTAAGGTACTACATCCAAGCAGAAAAAATGAAATGCAGATATAAGATGGCTGACAACTGACTTAAAAACAGTACATGTGAAAGGGATCTAGGAGTTTTAGGATACCACAATCTGAACATGAGTCAACAGTGTGATGTGGCATCTTGAAAAGTTATTGGAATTCCAGACTGCGTCAAGTATGGTGTCGAGACTGAGGGAAGTAATAGTACCACTCTATTTTGCTTTGGGGTTCAGTTCTGGGCACATTTCAAGAAGAATACTGAGATGCTCTACTGTGTCTTGAGGATTATGAAAATGATACAAGGTCTGGAAATCATTCCCTATGAGGAGCAGCTTAGAGAGCTGGGTATCTTTCCGAGAGTGTTTAGAGAACATTAAGAAGGAGTATGATAGCTATGTTTAAATATTTAAAAGGGTTCAGACTACAGGTGGAACAAGCTTGTCCTCTGCTGTTCTGTAGGCTAGGCCACAAGACAATAGATTAAAAATACAGAGAAAGAGTTTCCATCTAAACATTAGGAATAATTTCCTGAGGTAACAACTGTTTGGCAGCGTAATGCACAACCTCTGAGGATTGTGGAGTCTCCTTTTCTAGAAGTATTTCAACAGAGCCTGGGTTAGACTGGGATACGCTCATGGCTTCTTCCTACTCTATGATTTCATTAAAGAAAAGCTGAAGAAAGACATATTTTAGGTGAACAGTAAGATCATTTCAAAAACTTCTACAAGTCTAAAAAGAAAAAAAGCAAAGCAAAGCAAGCAACAAACTTTAGCAAGAAAGGGCAAGTTAAAATATAAAAAGGGGGAATAAAGTTACCTGTCTGAAAATAGGCGATGCGCGCATCCCTGCATGAGACCTCATGTGTCCATTAAGGGCTGGTAAACTCTTAAACTCCTTCAAGCATACAGAGCAGGCTAGTTTGGTCTTTGCTTCAGATCTTTCAATGTAAGTTTCTTTATCATGACCACTGTTATTGTGAGAGAGACACAAACACAAGAGATACAGACATGAAGACACAATTTTCACAGGAAATTTAGAAAGTACTTTATATGCATCCAGATATAAATACTTGAATAAAATTTGAGACTCAGCACCAGATTACATGTTTATGATATGTATATGGATCCAATCACTTTAATTTTTGTTTATTCACACATCACACAACATCCAATTGTTTCCTGTGTTCACTGATCATACATAGAAATCAAATAGCTTTCTCCAACATGTGGAAGAAATATACAGAAGCCAAATCCCATCTGTGCTGAAATTAAATGCATCAAAATCAAAAGGGCTGGTTGCAAAATATAGGTATTTAAAATAAGTTTGCAAAATGTAGTAGTTGGCCTGTACGGAATCCCTGTAGATCCTCTCAAAATGCTGGAAAGATTAAAGGAATAGGATTTGAAAAACAGGGATGCCCCAAAACGAATAATGAAACCAGCATCTGATCACTTTCTGATCCATTTCCCACGCACCAGTTTTATAGGATTGGGTTATTTTTTTGTTTACCTGTTTTATAGTCGATGTGGCCCACAGCTGATGCCGAGGATATGGTTTTCTTCCCAGCCCTGCTCCTATCAATCTTGTTTTCCCCAAAATGCCTTTTTGGCATCAAACTTTTATCATTGAACCTTAAGGCTACAATCTTGCAGAAGCATGATAAAATATCCCTACAGAACCAAACTACAAGTGAAGTACAAGTTGGGAAGGATCCAATATGATCTCTCTGCCAAGGGAGTTATGTCCTTTCAAATCTGATCCAGAGGGTTGGAAAACCTCCAGGACACATACTCTGACGGCATAAGGGGCCTCAGGGGTGAGGTCCATCTCCAGGCCAGGAGTGATGGATATGCAGTCCCTGGGTTGTTTGAGGCCCCAGTCAAAATTTTAACCCCCCCCCCATGACTAACAAACTAATTTATGATTTTGAGGAGGGTGTTGAAGAATCAGCCCTAAAGAGCAAAGAATGGTGCAAGACCACCGCATGTATGACTACCATGTCAACCAACCATCCTTCCTCAAAGGCCAAAAATATTCTAATTCCAGGTTGCCAAAATCAAGGTTGCACTAATCACTGTGAGTCACGTTGGCTAAAAGTGAGCCCAAAAAATAGGGATGAGTGTGATAGTGACAATACTTATAATGATTTTAGTGCAAGGCCTTATGAAATAATTTAGAACAAATAGCTATAACAGTTATTAAATATTACAGTTATATTAGTTCAATAATATTATTTTAAATATTATTCTGACTATATTACAACTGTCTTTTGTTGGCTGGTTTGATTTCCTCCCATTTTTAAAGAATGTTGATGTACAAGTTTTTTACCAGTTGATAAGATGTTAGTTATTCAGTGTGTGTGTGTGTGTGTGTGTTTCAGAAGAGGGTTTCCAGTAATTAGGCAATGACAAACTAAGATCTGTAAGTATCTTGAAATTCAGAGCTTATTTATCATAGAAGGGGAGAGTTAATTCAGTAAGATCCTAGAAGTGTTATGTGGTTAAGCAGTATTACCTGTGAAACGGACTTTGGAATTATTGTTGATCAGAAGGTGAAAATGCGCCTGCAGTGGAATGCTGCGGCAAAGAAGGCAGATGCTATTTTAGCCTTCATTATTAGAAACGTAATTTCCAAGCTGAGCAAAGCAACAGTCCCATTATAATTTGCATTGTTGAGACCTTATCTGGAGAACTGCACTCTGTCCTGGGTACCTCATTCTAATATGTTGCTAGTTCACAGAAGGGCAACAAGGATGAGGACTAGATGTATGGAGAAAGTTCAAAAAGAAGGGCATGTCGGTGATCAGAAGATGGATGGGTGACATGACTGCACTCTTCAAGGGTTGTCACATACGATAGGACAAAGTCTAATTGAACTTTAGAGGGGCAATCCTGACATTAAAAGTGATTTAATAAGGGAACAAATTGCTAAATGGGCTCCATAGTCCATCAGATCATTTTTAACTCTATGATTCCATGTTCTCCATTATATTTAGACTAGTATTTAGAAATACCACCTGAAGCCTCTGCATGTTCACAGGTACATGGGGTTCTGTTTTCTCCTTAAGGATCTTTGTGCAGCCCTACATTACAGGACATAAAGAACGAATAGCTCATCCGTACTAAGATATTCTGCAGGACTGCTTTGTTCACACTAGTTTTCTCTGTGGCATCAAAAGTCATGTTGCAGGATGCCTTGGATAGCAATATTGGCTGCACAAACTTCTCCCAATAGTTTGCTCAATCCAGAATTCCTGAAGATAGCTGCTGTTTAATTTAAAAGCACAGTTCCTTGGCCAGTAGTTTTGATCAATGCGTGAGCTGTGGATGGTTTGTAAACAAGTAACTGGTTTGTAAACAAGCAGAATGAGAGAACATGGACAAAGGCGTTCTAAATTGAGATCTTTTTTTAGGCATGCTATACTCTCAGTAATGCAGAATATATTCTCTATCCTTAGAAAGTGGAAGGCAGGTGGGAATACAGCCAAAACCATATCTCAATTAACATGAAAAGATTAGACCTTAGGGAGACCTTTTTGGTTGTATCTCAAAACAGTCTTTATCTTTTTAAAAAATGAAATATTAATAAAACAAACATCAAGAAATACACTCTACTGAGAAACTTAAATTAAATGCTGGGTACTTTCTGGAGATTGCATAAACTCCAAAAATTAAAATGTAATTTTGGCAAAATAGCAAATTTTAGTGAAATATTAATAAATCTGGTAAATAGAAACCAAGCATTAAAATATTATTTCTGTTCTTCTGATTCTTTGTTTTCTGAATAATAAATATAGGAAACCAGCTTTTCCATTAAAGCAGTATTCCAGATTTTCATCCATCCATGCATCTATTGAGAGGTTATATAAATATTTCCACTGTAGAACAAACCTTATCTTTATGAGCTTTCAAGAAATGTCCAAAGTATCTAATTTTTTAAGTGACTGCTATTAAAACATTTAAAAGATAAAATAATGCAATGAAGATAGGGCCAGTGGCTTCAAATGATTAACTGTGAGAAATTATGGAAATAATCCATGAAGGAATAAGAACTTGAACTTGAGGAAAGATTATATGGTCACACTTAAAAGTTTTTAGCAGAAAGGCACCACAAGAGTGTTGGATGGAAACATATGTGTGCATCAAACACTTTTTAAAGCAATTTTAGGAGAGATAACAACATGTCTAATGTGCAATCTGCAAGTCTGCATAAGGTCGCTTGGAGACAGAGAACACAAAATTTTGTTTTCATTCAAGTGATCACTTTTGTCGATAGAAATTGTTACATACTCCCAGGACCACTTTAATAATGGAAGGGGAAAGACTGAATAAAAGTTTCCTCTACAGTCTAATAAGTAGCAGTTTTGGTAGAACAAGATCACTAAGGGCCATGTTTACAAACTCCCTTCGCTACATTAGTCCCCTCTTTCAATGCACTGAAACAACTGCCACCAAAAACAATAGGTCAAGAGTTAGTATTAAAAAGCACAAGACACTATAAAACATCAGCTATACAGGTGTTACATGGACAGATGAGAGTGTTTGATATTGAACAAATACAGTACCTTTGTTCAGGAGAAACCGATTGGCGTCTGCTCTCAGAGAGCTGGATCTGTTGCGATAGAAAGTAAAGAGATATAAACATGTGGAAAAATTATAATTCTCTTTAGAGAGGGGGCAACTAAGGCCTGTTTGGACTGCAGGGGACTTTGTAGGGCTGTATCCTCCTCCTATGTCTCCCAGCAAAAGAAGTCTTAACAAATTACTGGTCCCTCAAAACCCTGTAGGGCAGTGATTCTCAACCTGTGAGTCCCCAGATGTTTTGGCCCACAACTCCCAAAAATCCCAGCCAGTTTACCATCTGTTAGGATTTCTGGGAGTTGAAGGTCAAAACATTTGGGGACCCACAGGTTGAAAACCACTGCTCTCCTCATTTTTAGGGGCCAGGATAGGTCTTTTAAAATTAATATCTAGTCATTTCCTGTTTACTTCCTATTATGAAAAAGACCTCTCTGGAACCTAGGGGGGGGGGCAAAAAAATGCTCCCTTGCCCACTAAAAGGCATGTGATAGCATTTGAGCACAAAAGGTTACAAAATATTGACTTTGGGAGGCCACAGAAACAGCCTGGAACTGCACATTTGCTGGCTATGCCCTCTCACATGGATGCACTCAACATCCAAGAACTTAGCAATTAAATATTTGGTATCAGTGTGAAAGGTCTATATCCACATATGATTGTACATGTGCAACATTCTTATGGATTCACCTTCATGCAGAGAACACCTCTTTATGTATATCATCCCTGTATCTAGCTATCTATCTAACTAACTCAAGACAGCAGGGGATATGGGCAACACCTACACTGATAGCAGGACTGGAGTGTGACCCTGCTTCCCCTTCAATGAGAGAACAACCAGAAAGAGAACCCAGATGTGCAATGCAAGGGTAATCCTATGCAGACAGATGCTCATTTTTAGCATCATCCTAAATGTGACATGTATGGGGATGCCACTTCCAAAGCTCTGCTAGTATAAATAATCAAAAGCAGGAAATTTTGGCAGGGAGAGGGGGGAAGAGAATTTATTTATGTGCTGGCTTTATTTTATACCTGCTCAACTTCTGTCAATTAGGGTATTTGAGTGTTGTGTGGTTGTATGGCAGAGTATGGCAGAGTTCTAGCAGAAATCCCAATTAGAGGATTATTTGTGCGTGAATGTGGGCCTCCTAGTTGCCCAACATGGCCCAATATAGTTTCCCACAGGAGCCTTTGCTGACATCAACCAGCAAGACAGAGGGGGGGGGGGGGCTTGCATTCTGATCTGCAAAAGAAGTATATGAACAATTTAGCAAATTGCTGTGAAATACTTTGAGGCTATGATCACTCAGATCCTTTCTGATGTGGTTTCTACAGTTGACACTAGTCTTATGGCTGCAATGCTTGTCCAATGCTATTGGTTACACTTCACATTGTACCACCTAAGGATGTGGGCAGGAGCTGAGGGGGTCAAAGCCAGCATATGCGAATTGGAAGTTGACCATAGAGTCATGCTGTAAGACCTAGACATTCCTAGAGAATTGATCTTTCAAGTAAAAAAGAAAGGTTTTTTTTTGAAATTGTGACTTATCCTCTGCAAGAGGGTTCTGAGCCTCTAGCCCCAATAAATGTAAAAGGTTGACTGTATCAGTGCTTAGAAAAAATTACTTTTTAAAAAACGTGGTACTTCCAGAATCCGTCAGCCCTCATGGCCAGGAGTTATGCTAGATGAGGATTTCTAGGCATCGCAGTTCCAAAAAGGTACCCTTTCCAGTGCAGTGAAACAATAAAAGGTTCAACACCTTATCCACTTAATCTTCTTTGGTCATAGACCCTTTCTACATTGTCCCATCTACACCGCTTATACTCAGGCTGAGCTATCCAAAAGAAAACTTCATGGCAAACTTTGACATACCTGAGGCCATACTGTGTTTGGAGACAACTGCTGAGATCCTCTGTTGCTCATGTTGATATTTGCTGGAGATATAAGAGGCTGATGTGGGATGCTGCTATTACCAGAAGTGATGTCTTGCTGTGGTGGATGCTCAGCTCCTTCTGCCCCAGGAAGTCCAAGATGCGAGTCCATCAATGCCTGAGTCTTGTTGTCATTGTGAAAGTCGTTTGGCTGGTTGACATCTCCTGCTGGCTGTTGTTGCAATAGATTTTGTGGAAACAAATGTCCGAACCGTTGCTGTGGATCCTGGGGGAAGTAGTGAGGAACTGATGCCAGTTGGATAAGCTGTACAGAATGTCCCCGGTCTTGGGAATAATGGTGAGTTTCATGCAGAGGTCTCTGGTCAGGATCTCTGTGACTGAGAGGAAGTTGCATTTGCTGTGTCTGTTGTAACTGTTGCATCATAGGCTGTGATGGATAATATTGAGCTGTTTGCACTGGGCACTCTCTCTGTTGCTGGTGCATCTCATGCATCAAGAGCCTGTGCTGCCCTTGGTGGGAGGACTGCTGCTGCAGATAGTACTGATCCTGATGCAGCTGCTGTGGCAGAAGGTGCTGGGAATGCATCTGCTGCAAGTGGGCTTGGCCTTGGTGCACCGTAGAGTGCATCTGTAAGTGGGCTAAATGCTGCTGGTTCTCATAATAGAGAGGCTGCTGGTGCTGCATTAAGAGCATTTGTTGCTTCTGCTGGGCACTCGCAAACCCTTGATGAATTTGCTGTGGCATCTGCTGGTATCTCTGGACCGGCTGCATCTCCACAGACGGCTTTTGAGACAGCAGTTGCCGAAGGGCACTGTCACCAACATTCTCCATTCCTGAAGGCTGAATGATCTGAGACACATTGTTGACTTGGATTCTTAAGTTCTGGTTATTAAATGCTTGGGCAAAGGAGTCCAATTTATGCATTTTCTGGGACCTGACTTCATTGGCTTGGGAACACAGGTGGTCATATCCGTCCATAGGTTCGTTCTGTGCTGCCGAACTCCACATGACGTTCTGATTGTTTTTCAATGGGAGGTGGTTCCCAGAACCCAAATGGGACCAGCCTGTTTGCCTTGGAGAATCCAACAGCCCAAGAGATTTGGAGCCAACATTTGTATCATGCGAGAATGAGGGGGAAAGGGGGGAATCCTGAGACGAGTCCATGGTCGGTGTTCCATAGCTATGGTTTAATGGTGTGAGGGAATTCATGTGTTGCTGCTGCTGGTAATAAAAGTTTTCATTGTTGTTAAGAACGCGGTTTGTTTTGTACATTTGCTGATCCCCCATTTTTTTCTCACCAAGGACCATTTAAACAAGCAAACCAAGAACTGTCAACTCTCAGAGGTCTTTGGCATGCAGGCTTGGAATGGTGCAATATTATTGTTTTTCCAGATCCATTTGAACTACAAAATGAAAATCTTCCTGGACGGTCATTCTGATTTCAGTCTGAGGACGCTTCATGAAAATCCCAAAGTCTTTACATTCAAACAAAGTAAGAAGCATGGCATTTCCTAAGAACCTGAAAAGGAAAAGAAAAATTATGTTGTTTTCTTCTGGTGTGCATACCTACATAATTTGGCTTTTGGACAAAAATGTATCTAGCCAGTTTTTTAAAACCTACTGGGCTCCTGATAAATAATCATTTACAAGGCTTGCTAGGATAATTTTGCTTTTTATAATGTACATCTGAAGCATTTTCTGCAGAGTCTATTGCAAACACTGTACAACAGATTTGTGAAAAGGTCTAAACAGCAACCAGGTGTTATTCAAAAATGTTTTACTGCATACACATTTTTAAGGACCCAACATGAAACTAAGGGGATCCCCTTTGGGGTCGGGGCTCACAGTTTAAAAAGCCCTGGTAACTTGGTAACTACCCACCACCCTTTTCCTGCCTTCAAATCACTCCACTCTTCTGATTCCAAATCCAATTTCAATTGGTCGCATTGGGCACACGTGTAAAAAAGCCAGGATTTCTTTTTTTCCCCTTTTAAAAAAATATTTTTTATTTTGGATACAAAATATAAAAAAGAGAAACATCTATAGATAAACAAATACTGTATATACTCGAGTATAAGCCTAGTTTTTCAGCCCTTTTTTAGGGCTGAAAAAGCTCCCCTCGGCTTATACTCGAGTGAGGGTCCTGGCTGGCTTCTATTCAGGTCAGCTTATACTTGAGTATATAGGTATTCAGAGTTGGACAGTCTTATCTTATTAAAGTCTTATTATCATCTTAAATTACAGTTTTATATAAATATTCAAAAAAACATTTAACCTACTTATGCCTCAAATAACGCAATTTTATTAATATCTATTTTATTTTTGAAATTTACCTGTAGCTGCTGCATTTCCCACCCTCGTCTTATACTCAAGTCAATAAGTTTTCCCAGTTTCTGTGATAAAATTAGGTGCCTCGGCTTATATTCGGGTCGGCTTATACTAGATATACGGTACATCTAACCTTAACAACACTGGATTATGATCTGGAAGCACTCTCGGTAAAAATTCTACTTATTCAGTTTTTACCATCAGCTCTTTTGTTGCGAAAATGTAATCAATTCTGGATGAAGTTCCGTGTCTATGAGAATAATACTAGTATTCTCTTCTACCTAAATTATGTAATCTCTATGTGTCATATAATTCCCAATATTGTAATTCTTCCAACAGTGAGCCTGGAAGTCTCCCTTCCTTTATGGCCTTTTTTCTTCTGCAGTTTCTATCTAAATTAGGGTCCATTACCCCATTAAAGTCTCCCAGTCTAAACATTTCCTTTTCCCCATATTCTGCCAAAATTAATAGTTGAGTTTTTGTAAAATGTATTTTGATTACCATTTGATGCATAAATCCCTACTAATAAAACTTGCTTATATTGAAATTTCACTTTAACCATTAGAATCCTGCCTTCCTGGTCATCGTATACTTTCTCCAGCTCCAGCTCACTTTTTATATAAAACAACACCCCATTGGTTTTTTTTAGATACAGGAAGTAATTAGCTATCCTAATTTTTCTTGATTTAAGAGATATTTATGTTGATCCAAAAAGTGTGTCTCCTGAATACAGACTATGTCTATCCTATCCTATCATATTCAGATTTTTCATTACCTGCACAAAACTAGAATAGACATAGCCGCAAATAAAAAAGCCAAGTTCTCCTAAAATAGCAGAGTAAAAAGTGTTTTTTTTTTTTAAATCCACATTGAAGCCCAAAAGAAACAGTTTCACTTTAAAAATGGGGGAATGTCATGTGTGCACCCTGCAAGTCGCTTCTGGTGTGAGAAAATCAGAAAGACTGGAGAAATTATACTGTTTAGCTGGTATTGCACCACCTAACATCTGCCAGAAAGTAGCAACCAACAATGAAAGGACCAAGGCAGTGGCATTTCCGGTTCATCTCAGTTGGATATCACCAAGCACGCCAGCGCCTTAAATCAAGAAATAGCTTTCTAAGATCAACAGAGATACTCTCAGGAACATCTCAGCAAATGAGAGTGCAAAAGCGGCAGGCTAAAACCTGGGACCTCAATCTATGGCTGAGGCCGGATGAGAGACTCCCTCGTGGGCACACAGAAGACTGGGCAACTTGGAAAGCACTGAACAGACTGCGCTCTGGCACCATGAGGTACACAGCTAATCTTCAGAAATGGGGCTACAAAGTGAAGTCCACGACATACGAGTGTGGGGAAGAGCAAACCACAGAACACTTACTACAATGCGGTCTGAACCCTGCCACATGCACAATGGAGGACCTTCTCGCAGCGACACCAGAGGTACTCCAAGTGACCAGATTCTGGTAAAAGTACATTTAGTATAATGTCAAGTTTTTAATTTGGTGTTTCTAAATACATTACAACTGTACTCTTGGTTTCACTTCCGATACGATAATTATATATGTGTCTGCACCAAGTGCACTATCCTCACAAATGTTTTATTCCCCTCTTCTTTATTGGATCATAAAATTTAGAGAAGCGTGAATTCTGAAACAGACCTGTATTTTGCTCAACATCTTGTGCTCAAAAGTGTTCCATGAACTACTGAATTAAATCTCTCCCTCACCCGAGGAAAGCAGATGAGTTCAAATACGTTCTTGCCTAAGGAAGCTTCACTGAGAAAAACTGGAAAATAGTTTATTCAAAAGAGTTAGAATAATTCTGTATTTTTCTGGTGGTTTGCTCAAGGGTACCATCAAAGGACCATTTTTAATTATCTTCTCCACTTATTAAAATTTTGGGGAAAACATCAAGGGGACCATTATAGAAGCTAAAATAAGAAGAAATTTTAAAATAGGGGAACTAATGCACAACTATCAGTTTATTTAAGTAGTGAGTGATTAAAAATAAAACCAAATAGCACGATCACAGTACTGTATAATAAGAGAAGCATATTAATTTCTAACTACAGTAATTGCATTTATTCAATTTAGTGGAAAAGAGACACTTTCTTGTTGCTATAATTATTAAAGAAATCAAGCAATTCCATTCTGCAAATGTCTGCTCCTATCTTATAACTCTCCCCACCCCCCAAGATACTTCAAATAACTCTTGTGCCTAGGAGTAATACATTAAATGAGATAAATCTGGGGCACTACTACAAAATGCAAATGCTAATTCAAAAAACGGTTTAAGAATTTAGCAAAAGGACTCCAGGCTCAAATATCTATATTGTTATGTATGAGGTCCATCCATATTGAGGAGTATACTGTAGAACTGAAAAATGTACAGCAGCAAGCAACCACAAATGGTCAGAAAAAGGAAAAAAATAAGATTGCTGTTTCATAGAAACATAGAATAGTAGAGTTGGAAGAGACCTCATGGGCCATTCAGTCCAACCCCCTGCCAAGAAGCAGGAAATCGCATTCAAAGCACCCCCAACAGATGGCCATCCAGCCTCTGCTTAAAAGCCTCCAAAGAAGGAGCCTCCACCACACTCCGGGGCAGAGAGTTCCACTACCGAACAGCTCTCACAATGAGGAAGTTCTTCCTGATGTTCAGGTGGAATCTCCTTTCCTGTAGTTTAAAGCCATTGTTCCACATCCTAGTCTCCAGTTTACCTGTTTGTTGTTACGCAGTGTTACAAAAAGAAACACCCTACACATTCACATGGAACAATAAAAAACAAAGACCAACTTTAAAATGGTAGAAGCACAAAGTTGTGGCAAGGAAGCAAAGTGAAGAGGCAGAAGCATCATTTTCTTCATACTGTACTCATTCCAGCCTCCTTCCCTCTCTTGCTCTCTCTCTCTTCATGAAGCCAAACATACTAGGAATAAAAACCACACAAAATCAACTAACTCAGTGTTCCTCAAAGAAGGTAAGAGCAAAGCAGACAGCAATCTCCCAAAGCGGACAAGAGAATGAGGCACGGAGGCTGCTCCTCTGAAGCCCTAAAGTCCTGTATTCTGGCACCACCTCTTAACTCAAAATGCCATTCTTATGTCAAAGCAAAACAAGGCTGAGTGACAGCTCTTAACTCAAATACTCTTACGTTGTGACACTCTTAAGTCGAGGTTCTACTGTATTCCTAGGAAAAGAATTCCCCACTTAAGACATTCAAACAGATTGACTTGGAATGGCTAAAAACCCACAAATAACACAATAAAGTAGGAAGGGAGCTGAAATAAAATGGAGAAGAAACATGGCTACGCAAATTTGTAATTTTATTGGAGTATGCACACAAAGTCCAAACTTGAGTTTAGGACCTTCATAATGAAAAATGAAAAAGCTACGATGCTGTAGCTCCACCTTAGATCTTTGAAGGAAGAACATATTTCACTGAACTGAATTCATTCATATACAATAATAGTCAGCAAAGCCCTAAGGGACCTGTGTACATTTTATTCCAGCACCTCTATTTCAGGTGAGTTGAACAAAAGCCCAGTCTAGCCTGAATACCATATCTATGTCAAGAATTGGTTTGGATTTGAATAGTATTGTTACCACTTGATGCTCACATGCAAGTCAAGACTGTTGAGGTCCAAAGTATTTTTGAAATGACACAAAAGTAAAGAAACAAAGTGGTACTTGTTGCTTTCATAGATATTGTATTCAGTCACCCACCAAAAGTCCATATTTGGAAAAAATATTTTAATTTTTATTCCATTTTCTCCTAGTTTGAGATTCTACGTTCTTGTAAAACTTAAAACAGAACTTCCTAACAGTGAGAGCTGTTCAGCAGTGGAAGTCTCTGCCCCGGAGTGTGGTGGAGGCTCCATCTTTGGAGGCTTTTAAACAGAGGCTAGATGGCCATCTGTCTGGGGTGCTTTGAATGTAATTTTCCTGTTTCTTGGCAGGGGGCTGGACTGGAAGGCCCACGAGGTCTCTTCCAACTCTATGATTCTACGAACATTCTTTCAAAGAAGAATGTTACAGTAATCCAAACAGGAAACAACAAAGGGATGTGTCATTGTCACCAGACCTATAGGAACAAGTCCAGCCTAGCCCATAACTACTCTTCTGAAATTTGAGCTTCCAAGGTTTTGGGCTGAATCCAGAAATATGCTCAAACTATGAATTTACATCTTCAAGGAAAATGTAACCTTATTCAGAACATGCTGACTCTTATTTGCTGGTCTGTTTTTCAAGAAACCAGAAGTAGCATTGTCTTGTTTAGATTAAGTTTCATTTTTTTCCATATCCAGTATATTACAGACATCAGGCACCAGTATAGCAAAAACATAGCTTCTCTGGGATGAAATGAAAAGGAGAATAGAGCTGGGTGCCATCTGCACAGAAGCACTTTCAGAAGTATCGGTTTTTTGTATACCTGTGTAAGTCTTACCTGCCCTGGTTATTTCATTTCATACGTACATGTTATTCGTTCTGAATAAAACGTTTGCTGAAACATGAGAAGCAGTCATTTTTATTTTATAAGCCATTTCTACATGCATTTGCTTATAAATAAGTCCTACTGATGTCAACTGATCTAATTTCCAAATATAGTTACCAACACATACTGCACTTGCTTTATTCTGATTAAAATACATGAACACTGCGACAAAGAATTGTTCTATTTTGTGATATCACTGATTCGAAAACACTGAAGAACTAACTGCCTGCCACCTGCCTCAACCTCTTTTTTCTGTTATCTATAATTAGTTGCTTTTTTTTATCATATCTAGAAAAAGGCTCAGAATACAGACTCAAATGCTAAGAGACAATCGCAAGCTATGCAAAAAATATGTAATCTACATTAAGCTTGCACAGCTGCTTTCAAATATTTTGGTGTATTTATTTTGCTACATGCCAGGAATCCAAACAACACTCTAATGGCTCAATACTAAATGTCTGAAAGACAGTCCTTTAGCAATCTGAGAATATAGTATCTTTCTTTTGAATTTCTTTTGAACCTTCAACATTTGCTGGGATTTAGCTTGTAAATCTTGGATGGAGGGCGATTAATAAGTAATTAAATGATGATGATGATGATGATGATGATGATTAGAGGTGACAAGATTATGGCAACCAGACTGATTGATAACCGGCAAACAAAGGGAGAAAACGTGGAGGCAGTGACAGACTTTGTATGTAAATCAGAAGACGTTTACTTCTTGGGAGGAGAGCAATGACCAACCTCAAGAAAATAGTGAACAGTAGAGACATCACACTGGCAACGAAGGTCCGCATAGTTAAAGCAAAGGTATTCTCCATAGAGAGAGCTGGACTGTAAGGAAGACTGAGCAAAGGAAGATAGACGCTTTTGAACTGTGCTGTTGGAAGAAAATTCTGAGAGTTCCTTGGACCACAAGAAGATCAAACCAGTCCATACTCTAGGAAATAATGCCCGACTGCTCACTGGAGGGAAGGTTTAGAGCAAAAGATGAAGTACTTTGGCCACATAATGAGAAGACAGGAAAGCTTGGAGAAGATAATGATACTGGGGAAAATGGAAAGAAAAAGGAAGAGGGGCCAACCAAGTCACAATGGAGGATCTAGGTCAGTGGTTTTCAACCTGTGGGTCCCCACTCTCAGAAATCCCAGCCAGTTTACCAGCTGTTAGGATTTCTGGGAGTTGAAGGCCAAAACATCTGTGAACCCAAAGGTTGAGAACCACTGATCTAGAGATTCCTAAACAAGTAGTCTCTCAAGTTAAAAACCAATTTTAAAATTGTATTTACAGTTTTCCCACTTTTGCAAGGGTCCAATGCCCCTAGCCCCAGAGAATGGGGATGCCCCACTCTACATTATAAAAATTCTCTCACTCTTTCTTTCTCTCACTCTCAAAACTGGTATTTCAGCATGATCAAGGATAGTGGTACATAACTCAGTTAAGCAAAGATTCTCTGTACAATCAGGGGACTGACCTTGGGAGATGGAGAAGCAAAACAAAACATTTCTTTGTTTAACACAGATGTCTAGACTAGTTTAAACATCATTAAGAAATATCTACTCTATCACAAACACAGGCCAATGCCACTTTAAACAAACTAACGTCTTTTGGATTAATAGAAAGTTCTTATTCCTTACTTTAAAGAAATAATAAATATATGTAAACCATTTGGCAATTAAACATAGTGTGGAATTTTCCAATTTTTTAAAAAGACCTAGTACACAGTATTCATTTACATCTATGCAGCTTTTCTACCAAAACGTACAAAGATCTCTAATAACACTAAAAAAGAATAATTAAAAATAATTATTTTAACGAGCTAGATTATCAAGAGAAAGGAACCTTCACATTTTTACATTACTGACAAAGGGTAATATATGGCCAAGAAGGTGGTTATGAGTAATTCATATTTCAGAGTTAAAGTGCAATTTAATTCCTCTTGGCTGAATATGAATCTAGTCGATAAAGATCTTCACAGCTTATCATTCTGAGACTGCACTGACCCAGATCCACAAGAAATTGATTTTCTCTTCCTTTTACAGAAGTGCCTTGTGCTATTTTGATTTTATAAGCATTTTGGTAGTAGAGCTACACAAATTAACATTCTCAAATCTTGGTCACACTTAATTGTCCTTAACCTTATATTTCTAGTTCCTTCGTTCTTCTCTTAAGACATGTCACTTCCCAGACCTATCCTGCCTTTTATACATTATATGTGTAAACGTGTATGTGCTTATTTCAAATAAGAAAGAAAAAGAATACCCCACATTTAACTGAAATACTATTTTTAGCAAATGGCACACTACAATTGGAATAGTCAGAACAAATATTCCAGTGTTATACTCCTTCCTTCTCAATGTACCCCACTCTCCATCTGTCCTTACTTTCTTCTTCCACATTTCATCTTCACCAATGTTTCTGCTAAAGTGCCAGTCTCCTACTTTCATCAAACATCGAAGCTGTTCTGCAAACAGATCTCACTCTTCCAATATGAAATAACCCAACTCAACTGAAATATGGGAAACGCTCTTGCTTTAACTACCACTGGTTCATCAAATCCTTGTGACCCCTTGTTGATTTATACTTCAGACAAAAGATCAAGATGAATACTGGAAGCAAGGGGTACAATATACTAATAGTGTATAATTTAATGGCAGAAGGTGGAATTTTTTTGCTGTCACATTTTAGAGGTGGCAAAGATCTCTGCATTAACGTCCAAAGCGAGTATGGTCCAAAACATCAGGAGTGCCTAATGTTCCCCCTAAGCCTGGGATAGACAAAATGGCATAGATTGATAAATTATTCTACTCCACAAGTAATTATCTTCATGGGTACATACTCATGAATTGTATGCATACTTTGTGTTCCAATATCAGAGCCCAAGTGCAAAATGTCATGTAAGAAGCTGCTCCAAGAGATAATTATATAATCATAGTTACAGTTTGAAGAACAATAAGAAGAGATCACAGAATGGTAGAGTTGGAAATGGCCACAAGGGCCATGTGGTCCAACACTCATTGTACAGGAATAAACAATTACCAAAATTACTGAAAAATGAAGTTGACTCTAAGAGTGGTACAGGAGAACCTGTAGATTCTTAGAGGTGTGCCTCTGGGTGAATAAATAGCATTTTATTGATCCCTCACACACACACACACACACACACACACACACACACACCAATTTTCATAGCTACGTATGTTGCACCCTTAACTGCAGAATTGTGAAAGCAGAGAACATACTGTACCGGAAGAGAAAGCTCTGATGATGATGCAACATGAAGTCATGAAGGAACTAAGCCAATGGGCTCTCTTTATCATCCAGGGGGAAATAAAAATATATAAAAACATTAATTATCTAGGCTAGCTATACTATTTTTATTCAGTATTCATGTAGGACCTTTCTAAAAGAGTGGCCGTATTTAACTACTGGACTGGTTCCGACTAAGTCCATTTCTACCTATACCTCAAGTTTCTGAAATCCGGCAACTGCATCTGTTACTGAGACAGTTTCATTGTCATATCTGCAAGAATCCTGGCACAGAAGGGGAGAAGGACACTTAAAAATAACAATCTGATACGCAGTGCTTAGATAAAGCCATGCAATTATAAATATTTTCCTGGAAAGGAAGCATAAACACACTCTAACATGCCATATGTGCATTTTTCCATCATCTATTCAATACTGTAAATAGCATTTTAAAAATTCATGAGAGACCCTTTTCTGTCTATAATTACCTGAGGAACTTTTGGTAGACACATGAGGAAATATAGTTTTAGTTGCTGTGCCCAGGCAAGCGCCATGCTAGCTGGATAATGCTGGGAGCTGCTTTCCAACAAAGTAACTTGTCCTAAGTCTGAAAGAAAAGTCAACTTCCCAGGAGCAGTTCACCAGTATTTGGCTTTTTAAAAAAAGGTTTTAGATTACTGCAATTCTTAATTTGCCTTTTTTCTGGTTTTACCTGCTCTTGCTTTAACTTTTAAAACCTTCTTACCTGTGGCTTTTATATTTTGTATCTGCCTCTAGGCTGTAATTAAAAAATCACATATTATTACTGCTACAGGAATTTATGTAGAAAGGCAAGGCTTGAAATGATGTAATAAGTAACTTCCATATCATTACTATTTCTCAGTAACCATTAGGAATAAACAGAGGATAGGATTCCATTTAATTCATCATAATTTTCTTACAGAACAAATGAAAAATCACTGCTTCTGGTCCAATTGCGGTTTACATGAACCTACAGCTGCTATAGATTTGGGTGGTCTGTTTTACTTTTTTATTAGATTGTTGTTCCATCAAACAGATTTTCTGCTCCAAAGGTATTTGAGATGAGAAGGCTGCAAATAAATCTTCTACCTGAGTAGGCATCTGAAGCTTGATTTTTAGTGCAATTACTCTCCACATTTGCAATTATGACTTCTGCAGATTTGATTATTTATGGATTGGATTTAAAATATTCTCTTTAAGGATCTTTAGGTCCTACAGTGTGATTCTACGGTCAACTTTCTCCAGTCACGCTGGAGGACCTACAGCAGTGGTTCTCAACCTGGGGGTCCCCAGATGTTTTTGTTCAGCAACTACCAGAAATCCCAGCCAGTTTACCAGCTGTTAGGATTTCTGGGAGTTGAAGGCCAAAAACATGTAAGGACCCCCGGTTGAGAACAACTGACCTAGAGATATCAATAGACAACATCTCTCTAGTAACCTCTGTGTCCTCCCATTAGATTCTATAGTCAGTTTTCAGAAGAAATTGACTATGGATCTCATCACACGGAGATTGGTCTCCGTTTCTAGGCAGTTCAAACACAAAATCCCATGGATCTTATCAAATGATGCACGACCCAGATCCCCTCTCTGCAGCATGTAGTAATTGGTTGATTTTAAATACAGACTGGAGTCAACTCCACTCGTCTCTGTGTGCTGAGAAACACTTTAAAATGGGTATTTTTCAGTAGGATTGAAATGGTGCCTTTGACTGTTTTCTGACATTTCAAGTGTGGGCATGCATATGGGTGATCTTTTCATGTCCTTTGATCTCTGTCTGCTGCTATTACTCATCAGACACAGGGATGGACTAGTAAAAAATTATTTCCTCCTTAATTTTTTTTAAAAATGTTGCTGTAAATTCAAATCTTTAAAATCCTGAACTCGTAATTTTTAATTTTTTGAAAAAAAAACATCTTGTGAGGTGGGCACTTTGCCGAAGACAGAATGGGTGGCGACAACTGCCTCCTCCCAATCTGTTATCTGCGAAGTGCCCACATCACAGGATTGTTGTTTTTAATTGTGCGATTTCAGAATTTCAAAGGTTTGAAAATGTGAAGTGACAGAAACATTTTTAAGGAGGCTAATGTAATGAGGAATGAAGCACATAGTTTAACTAGAAACGAGCAAGAACGCATTCTGTGTGTTGGGCTAAGTAAATCTCCATCTTCTTTCAAAACAGAACGCCAGGGAACGTAACAGGAAAAAGACGCTACCAGCCACATTCACCCCAAAGTGTGATGTGGTCCTATAAAGTCATGCTGAAGACCTAGAAGTTCCTAGAGATGTATAATTTCCACTACACTCCAAAGCTACACATTCCATTGTTGAACAGGTCTTACCATCAAAATGTTTTTGCTCATGTTTACTGTCCCTTTTGTTATATTGTGAACTTTACTATTGAATACTCAAAAAGGTTCCAACTATGGTGACTTGGAAAAATAACTTCTTCAGGCTACATTTTTCAGATTCCCCCAGGCAGTATGGCCAACTTATACTGTGAATCTGGGTAATATAGAATCATAGAATCATAGAGTTGGAAGAGACCTCATGTGCCATCCAGTCCAACCCCCTGCCAAGAAGCAGGAAATCACATTCAAAGAAACCCTGACAGTTGGCCATCCAGCTTCTGCTTAAAAGCCTCCAAAGGAGGAGCCTCCACCACAGTCCGGGGCAGAGAGTTCCACTGCTGAACAGCTCTCACAGTGAGGAAGTTCTTCCTGATGTTCAGGTAGAATCTCATTTCCTGTAGTTTAAAGCCATTGTTCCGTGTCCTAATCCCCAGGGCAGCAGAAAACAAGCTGGCTCCTTCCTCCCTATGACTTCCCCTCACATATTTATACATGGCTATCATGTCTCCTCTCAGCCTTCTCTTCTGCAGGCTAAACATACCCGGCTCTTTAAGCCACTCCTCATAGGGCTTGTTCTCCAGACCCTTGATCATTTTAGTCGCCCTCCTCTGGACGCTTTCCAGCTTGTCAACATCTCCCTTCAATTGGAGTGCCCAGAATTGGACACAGTATTCCAGGTGTGGTCTGACCAAGGCAGAATAGCGGGGTAGCATGACTTCCCTGGATCTAGACACTAGACTCCTATTGATGCAGGCCAAAATCCCATTGGCTTTTTTAGCTGCCGCGTCACATTGTTGGCTCATGTTTAACTTGTTGTCCATAAGGACTCCAAGGTCTTTTTCACACATACTGCTGTTGAGACAGGCATCCCCCATTCTGTATCTTTGCATACAGAATGTTCTTTCATACAGCAGGTGAAGACATTTAATATTTACTAAGGCTTTGAATTTCAATTATGAGATTGTAGTTTTGTGTGCAAGCTGTTTATTAAAATTTATTGATAATATTTTAAAGGATGATTCTAAGTGTTTTAAACTGTTTTCAGAAATAGTTATACTTAAACTTATGTTTTAACTTTGTACATTTAAAGCTTTAGCTGCAACTTTTAAAAATGATTGTAAGCCATTCTGAATCCCATTTTGTGAAAAAAGTGAGATAAAAATTAAAAAAAATAAATACTATGTTGTCAATAGAGAGACTGGAAAAGTTACCCTTTTGGGCTAGATAACTAGTATTCAGCCATAATAATCTTAATAACACCAATAATGAACTTCAAGCAGGAGCTAACATTGCTGTGACATTGTTCCTTGTGGTTTCTCTCATTTCCTTTTTTAGAAAATGATTACAGCATTTCCTAGCTAGCTAGCTTCCTTTCTTAAAAAATGTGTTTGGTGGTAACTTCCTCACTTGGGGTAGTAGACTGTATTAGTAAATAATCAATCATTCTTTGTGTTGTTGTGTGCCTTCAGGTTGCTTCTGACTTAGGTGAACTTATCATGAGGGTTTTGGGGGACAGGATTTGTTCAGAGTGGAAACCTTTGCCTTCCTTTGAGACTGAGAAAATATAACTTAAGTTTTCTATGATCCAGCAGGGATTGAAACACTTGATTTCAGAATTATAGCCCAAAGACTGGCTTCCGTTTTTCAACAATTTTCTGTTTTTAACAGCACCCTGATCCCTAACCCATGGACCAGAGTCCTGAAAAGGTCAATGCATGGGAGAAAGTATGGCTGAAAAATAATGATGCTGAACAAGTATTCACAGCAATTGGGAATTATAGTTTCCTACCCTGTTTCCCTGAAAATAGGACATCCCTTGAAAATAAGACCTAGTAGGGGTTTAGCTGAATTGCTAAATATAAGGCCTCCCCCGAAAGTAAGACCTAGCAACGTTTTTGTTTGGAAGCATACCCACCAAACAGAACACCACAGCATGCAGGATCGGTAAATGTACGTACCATAGATTGTTCCATAGATCATGGAAATAATGGTAGTAACAAGCAATTCTTGATAGGATTCACAGTTTGTCTGGTTATGCTGGTTTGTGATGACAGCAACTGTACAGTATACACATTCATATTTTTTAAAACAATAATTGTGAATTCTTCTTCATGGAAAAATAAGACATCCCCTGAAAATAAGACCTAGAGCATCTTTGGGAGCAAATATTAATATAAAATATTTATTTATTTACAACATTTATACCCCGCTCTTCTCACCCGAGGGGACTCTTATTTTTGGGGAAACACGGTATTTGATAAGACTGTTGTCAATGAAATAATAAAAAGTTAGAGAATTTCGGCTGTTACTATGAGGGTTATCCAGAAAGTACATTACGTTTTGGAATTAAAAATGAGCAAAGTATAGGAGAAAACATTTGCCATATATGCAGTTGAAAGCCACACCCAAATACCACATCTCACGTAGTCGCCATTCAAATCTAGGCACTTACCGTAGCGATGAAGGAGCCCCCAGATGGCGTAGTGGACTAAGTGACTTGAAGGTTGGGTTGCTGACCTGAAAGCTGCCAGGTTCGAATCCCACCTGGGGAGAGTGCGGATGAGCTCCCTCTATCAGCTCCAGCTCCATGCGGGGACATGAGAGAAGCCTCCCACAAGGATGGTAAAAACATCAAAACATCCGGGCGTCCCCTGGGCAACGTCCTTGCAGACGGCCAATTCTCTCACTCCAGAAGCAACTCAAGTTGCTCCTGATACGAAAAAAAGAAAGAAAAAGTAGCGATGAAGGAGCTTTGCAACTCCTTCCCCACTAAGTTCTGCCTCTTGCTTCCCCAACCATTTCTTTCCAACAATGGGGGTGTGGCTGGCAATGCAGCGTTTTGGGAATGCAGCGTTTTGGCGATGCTGCGGGAATGGGTGGCTGGCTGGCTCATTACGTTTTTCTATTCTGGGATCCGTTTGCATAGTCATTTTAGGTTTCAATCAGCAGAGTACTCCTAGATCCATCTCTCCAAATGTCAGTCCAGGTAGATGCTACAGTCAGGAATGCTTACTATCAGCTTTGGCTGATACGCCAGTTGCACCCCTTCCTAGATTTGGAGGACCTGAAGATGGTCCTCACTGGCAACCTCAAGGTTGGACTTCAGCAATGCGCTTACATTGGGCTACCTTTGTACCATGTTCTGAAACTCCTGCTGGTTCAAAATACGGCAGTCAGATTGGTTACAGGAACATCTAGGAGTGAGCATATTACACCTATTCTAAAGTCACGCCACTGGCTGCTAATTAGTTTCTGGGCAAAGTACAAAGTGTTGGTTTTAACCTTTAAAGCCCTACATGGCTTTACCTAAAGGGTTACCTTTTCCCGTACAATCCATCTCGTACACTGAGGTCCTCTGAGGGGCATCTACTCCAACCAGCCAGAAACCGACTGGCAACCACCACCCAGAGATTCTTTGGAACAACCTGCTGGAAGAGCTCCAACAGCCAAATGAGCTGTCAGAATTTAAAAACCATGTAAAAACCTATCTCTTCCAGCAGGTCTACCCAGACAGTCTTTAAGCATGAATTTTAAATTCCTTTGTTTAATCTGTTTTGTGTATTTGAATATGTATTTTACAGAGATATGTTTTGGTGTTTAGCTTTTATAGAGGTACATTTTGATATGTGTGTTTGTGGTACTTTTTCAGTGTTTATGTATTTTAATTGTTCTGTAACCCACCTCGAGCCATGAGGAGAGGCAGGTTAGAAATAAAATTATAATAATATGGATGCAAAAATAACCCAAGAAAGCCAGCACAGTATAGCAACAAGAATTAATATACAGCCAGCCCTAAACATCTGTGGGATGACTCTTGTGACTCTTTGATTAAAATGTTATCTCTATAAATCTCTGTCTTTCTAACTCAAAGCTTACTATAGAGTCATGCTGGAGAAGCGAGAAATTCCTACAGAAATGTTCTTCCAAATCGAATAATAACATTTTTTTCCATTTTTCACTTTTCCACTGTGTCCCTAACTGTAGAGGGCTGACTGTACCAATAACTATCAAACAATTTGGCAATCTAGAATTAATTATAAATTAATACAATAATAATAACGGAATACTTTTTTACTGTCCTGTGTTTTTGTAAAGTCAGTCCCAATATACAAATCATAAACTGATAGCACAAGAAAACATCCAATAACTGGTATCATTTTTGTGAAATAAATACAAGGCTTCTGTTGAATGTAAGCCTACAGAAGCTTACTTATTTACATAATATATTTAAATGAATGCAAAAGTAGCCGCTGGCTTGTGTTGAAGCTAAGCTGAAAATAAATTAGTCAACAAAAAAAGAAAAATAACAACAGAGCAGTCAGCATTCTAAAAATATTGGAAATTTTGGGGATGGGACCCAAGTCTAAACATAGAGTTTATTTATGTTTCAGATATACCATCTACACATAAACTGATGGTAATTTGACACAATATTTGTAAGAGGTTTGGGCATAGAATGTTGTGTGTATATTGAGCCATGAGAAAGAAAAAGTGTCAGCCACCCATGTGGACAATCTCAAATTTTTGGAGTATTTCAGATTTTGGAATTCTGGATAAGGGATGTTCAACCTATATCTTGTCTTCTTTAAGAAGTATGCCTATGAGATGTGCACTGAATGGGGTTAATGCAAAATATTTACTACACGTTAACACATCTTTGTTATTATATTTCCACTTGGCATCATTTTGATCAGGATGGCAATGGTTATTAGGTCTCAGATTCCCTTAACCTACTTTTTTTTCATGCCAGAAGCAATTTGAGAAACTGCAAGTTGCTTCTTGTGTCAGAGATTTAGATGTCTGCAAGGACGTTGCCCACATGGGGAACTGGAGATGACAGAGAGAGCTTATCCACACTCTTTGAATCCACCGGATTCGAACTGGCAACCTTCACGTCAGCAACCCAGCCTTCAAGTCAGCAGTCCTGCAAGGACAAGGTTTAACCCATAGCACCACCAGGGCTCCTCTTAACCTACATGATCACTAGCCATTCAGCCCTAAGGGATTCTGGAGATTGTAGTTCAAAATGTAACTGCTCTAATCTTTACCTACCATCTTTCCCCGAAAATAAGACAGTGTCTTATATTAATTTTTGCTCCCAAAGATGTGCTAGGTCTTATTTTCAGGGGATGTCTTATTTTTCCATGAAGAAGAATTCACATTTATTGTTGAACAAAAAAAAATGAACATTTATTATATACTGTACAGTAGTTGTCATCACAAACCAGCATAACCAGACAAACTGTGAATCCTATCAAGAATTTCTTGTTATACTACCATTATTTCCATGTACAACTGGTAATGTACATTTACCAATCCTGCATTCTCTGGTGTTCTGTTTGGCAGGCACTGGGAATGCTTCCAAACAAAAACTTTGCTAGGTCTTACTTTCGGGGGAGGCCTTATATTTAGCAATTCAGCAAAACTTCTACTAGGTCTTATTTTTTGGGGATGTCTTATTTTCGGGGAAACAGGGTAGATCATACTCGAATATAAAATATTGACTTTTTTTCTTTGTTGGCAAATAGTGCCAACAAAGAAAAAAAATAAGACAAGTGGAAAGAAGCCAGAATGGATATCCAAAGAACTTCTAACCGGGCTAAGATTCAAAAGAGACATGCACAAGAAGTGGAAAAGGGGAGTAATCATCAAAGAAGAATTCAAATGAATAACCAACTCCTGTAGGGAAAAGGTTCGCAAGGCTAAAGCGCAAAATGAGCTCAGGCTTGCCAGGCACATTAAAAACAATTAAAAAAGGTTTCTTTGCTTACGTTGGTAGAAAAAGGAAGAACAAGGAGGTGATAGGGCCTCTGCGAGAAGAAGTTGGGGTAATGCTAACAGGGGATAGCGAAAAGGCAGAACTACTTAATGCTTTCTTTGCCTCAGTCTTCTCACAAAAAGAAAGCTGTCCTCAACCTCAGCAATATGGAGTGGATGGAGGATTAGGGGAAATCCAACTCCAAATAGGAAAACAGGGGGTTGGACTGGATAGCCGCCCTGAGTCCCCAATGGGTGAGAAGGGCGGGATATAAGTATTGTAATAAATAAATAAATAAATAGCCCATGAGGTCTCTTCCAACTCTTATGATTCTATGACTTTCATGGCTTACTATGCCTTACATGATACATGATATTATTTATGTTCTTGTGTTTGTTATGCACATTCATGTTGCTTCCAACATGGCAACCCCAAAGCAAATCTATCACAGGGGTTCTGAGGCTTAGATGTGTATAACTCACCTGGGGTCACGCAGTGGTTTTCAGGTACAATCCATTAAAGACTATACAAACAGGCATAAGAAAGCTGGATTTGTCATAGCTCCCTGTCAAACATACAGTCAAATGCAGCCCTGTAGATATTTCATAATGTCTAAAATGAGACTTCACCTTTCATTTTCCTCTTAATTATGGTGGGTAAAAAATAAATTACTAGCTATGGTTCTTTGCTTTAACCTATACACTACTAGCAAACAAATCAAACAAAAAACTGCATATGATACAATCATATTTAACCCACATGTATGCAGCAAATGGAGCAATGGAACAAGAAGAAGAAAATTCCAGCACTTCTTTTGAAATGACGAAGTGCCCCCTTCTTATTTTAGCCACAAGAATCTAGGTTTGCCAGGTTCTAAATTAGGCTATGGCAATATTTATTCATTGCAGCATAAATCTCATTTTACGCATCACTCATACTGCCTAATAATTTAATAGGCCATAACTTTAACTGGGTCTTGTTTGTAAAAAAAAAAAAAAAAGTAATCAGAAATAGGCATCTGGCTTACAGCCTATTTTCCATCTGTCTGTATTTTTAGAAATACGCATATTTTTGACATAAAAATGTGAATACTGTACATTTAGGTGCAAAGTAAATGAAGCAATTTGATTTTTAAAATGGGTTAGTACAAAGACTGCAAATTCTTTTCTCCCTGTAAATGCCAGCGAAATGTTTATCATTAGACTGGACTGTGGGGAAAGGAAAAATTAGAGCTTTAATGCTGCAGGGGCAGAGGACAAAATCTTCATCTTTTAACAATAGAGCTCACAAGCTGCAGATACAGTACTAAGGGCTTGCCTATAGGTTAGGTAAAGGTTTTCCCCTGACATTAAGTCCAGTCATGTCCAACTCTGGCGGTTGGTGCTCATCTCCATTTCTAACCCAAAGAGCCAGCATTGTCCGTAGAAACCTCCAAGGTCATGTGGCCGGCGTGACTGCATGGAGCGCCGTTACCTTCCCGCCAGAGCGGTGCCTATTGATTTACTCATATTTGCATGTTTTCAAACTACTAGGTTGGTAGAAACTGGGGCTCACAGTGGGCACTCCCTGGATTCGAATTTGCAACCTTTCAGTCCGCAAGTTCAGAAGCTCAGCACTTTAACATGTTGCGCCACCGGGTGCTCCCACGGCTTGCCTATAGTTGGGGAGAAAAACCCAACCTCACCTTGAATTGAAGGTTGTATGTATGTCTTTGTGATGCACAGCTACTTCTGGTGATTATCCCAGGTTTTTTTTTTTTAACGGTCTTTGCCCCACTTTGGGAAAGTTGGGATAGTCAAGTTTGTTGGAAATTGTGGACTGTTCCATTATTTTGTAGTCATCTGGACAGTTACATCAGGTTCAATTCGGAGTGATATACTGTTCAAATGAAGCATTGGTGCCATAACCCTGTCCTTGTGCTCACTGAACGGAGAAAGGGGGTGAATCATGGCCATCTTGTTCTGAAATCACCAGAAGCGCCTATGTGACCAGGTGGCCTCCCCTCCTTCTTCCTGGTTGCATGGGCATCTCTATCAATGTCAGAACAGGGCTGCCTTTGTGACCAAGAAGGAGGAAGGGGTCCAGCCCGTGCCTTCATGCTGATTATGTGGGAATCCAGTTCTGGTGCAAAGACCAGGAGCTTAGATCATGCCACCTCAGTGGAGCAGATGCATTGCCCAGCTATGTGAACAACAGCCCCGAATTCCGCACAAACATGTTGAAGCTTGGGCTGCTTCAGAGGAACATTTATACCAGGGGCTATGGTGTCAGTGGGCCCTAGATTCCTTGGGTTGGGGTAAATTCACTCCATTTGAAAATGCCACAAGCACACAATAGGTAAAGAAGATCTCAACATTATTGGTTACTGATGTAAACAAGATTGGACTAAGAACATGGGTACCAAATTTAGGCATCAACCAACCCCCCATTGATCAATATGCCTGATACTTTAGCCTGCTGCCAGAACCCATGAGATAACAAAAAATGGAACTGCAGACTAGGACGCGGAACAATGGCTTCAAACTACAGGAAAGGAGATTCCACCTGAACATCAGGAAGAACTTCCTCACTGTGAGAGCTGTTTGGCAGTGGAACTCTCTCCCCCGGACTGTGGTGGAGACTCCTTCTTTGGAGGCTTTTAAGCAAAGGCTGGATGGCCATCTGTCGGGGGTGCTTTGAATGCGATTTCCTGCTTCTTAGCAGGGGGTTGGACTGGATGGCCCATGAGATCTCTTCCAACTCTACTATTCTATGATTCTAGGGGGAGTGCGACCCCATCCAACGCAGGCTGTAATCCTATTCCCTGTTCAGCCTTACGACTGACCAGGAGGACCTCTGTCTTGTCTGGATTCAATTTCAATTTGTTGGTCCTCATCCAGTCCGACACAGCGGCCAGACACCGGTTCAGGACCTGATGCACAGCCGTAGCCAGAGGTTGGGGTTTAAAAGTTCAAAACTCCCCCTGAAACATGTCAGGTTTAAAAAAAAACTGGTTTACTTGTAAATTGGTTAACCAGTTAAAATTCATGAGTAAACCAGGTTTTGGGCGGTGGGGGACTGAACCCTTTCGGAGTAGAGTTAGAACCTTAACCAGCACCCCCACCAACACCACCACCACCAACACCACCCCCTCCGGGCTACAGCCCTGCATCTATGCCACTCTGGTGAGGCCCATCAGTCAAAGAGCTTGAGGCAATTTCGAGCTCATTGGCTGGTGGTTTCCATGTCTCCCAGGACCTCATCAGAGTCCACAGACCTCTTGGAGGAAGATGACATGGCAAGATAGCGCACTCTACAATGTATCACCATGCAATGCCGGAGTAGGCAGCTCCTGCTTGAATTCTGTTCCCGCACACCAAGCCGCAAATTTATTTATTAATATCCTGCTTTCTCTCTTTCAAGGACTGTCTGATCAGTAAGTCATGTATGTGGCTCCCTTTTATCTGTCCTGTAAAACTCAATAGGAATCACGTAAGAACCAGAGGTACATCTACACTTAGGTTGGTGCAAAAGGAGCAGAGAAGGAAGGGATTTCACTGGGAGGATGATTACACCACTTTAACTGCCATGGCTCAATGTTATGGAATCAAGGTAGTTATAGCTTCATAAGGTATTTTGCCTTCTCTGGCAAAGAGTACTAGTACCTCACCAAACTACACATCCCAATATTCCATAGGCTATTCCTTCTACTCTGCAAGATACTGGTCTGTCTACCAGAGAAGCTCTGTGCTTTATTTCCATTCATAAACAGACAAGATCATAACCTTTTGCTCACTGCATGCTCAAATCTAGTCCAATGCTGACTCAGCAGCCTACATCTTGCTTTCATTTTAGCAACATGTCTCTTGAAATGTTTGTGTGCTGTGTTTACTGGTTATGTTAGACAAAATATGGGGAAAGGGGGTTGGTTGTGCATCTTACAATCAATGGTGTCTTAGAATCAAAGAAATTCGGTAGTTTTTACCAGGTGAATAAACTGTAAATGACTGAGGTATATATTATGAGATGTTAAACATACTTCAACACTGCCCAATATCTAGTCAAATCTGTTCCTAAAATAGTTTAATGGGTTTGAAAGATCGTTAAAATCTGAAAAGTGTTTTTAGAAAGGCTGATCACAAGTTAATTGAATTCAAGGTCTATGATACATATGACACTTCTGCACCTCCTGAGATACACTCAGAAAAGAAACACATCTCACCCTAAGAATCTGCATGCTTACAAAACCTACAAGTTTATGTTTGTTTAGGAAGAAAGTGCACACAAAACTTTACTTTCTAAAATGTGAGCAGCTAAAAATATACACAACTGAAAAAAACCATACACATCAAATATACAGTCATATTTAAATAAGGTCACGAAGCAAAATGGGGAGGGGGGGAATGTATGGTTAAATGCTAAAAAAGAAAAACCCAAAATTTCAAACTCCAATTCAAAAGGGGGAGAAGAAAACGTAGGCGGGATTCCGAGAAACACAGCAAAATCAAAACAGAGGCATATTCACATTCTTAGCTAATAGAGTCAGCCCCAAATACAAATAGACATTCCTCTAACCCTTTTGGAGAGAACCAATTTTCTGTTCTCGTCTTTCAAGCCACAACTGGGTTAGTTTTGCTCCATTGATAACCACCATTCTTTTCTGATATTTTATTTTTGAACTTTAAATCATTTTAAGGTTAGAATAAAAATGACAGGGGTAAAATACCTGTGGCGCAAGCTATGTATGCCTATGAAAAAGATGAAAGAGATTTAATGTTTCAACCTAGGATTTAAAAGTGAATCCCAAGTCTTTAAAAGGATGAAGACAAATCCATCTGAATATTCCCAGACTTTCAAGTACATTACATTAGAAGTACTGACAACTGTTTTACTACCGATATTACCCTTGAACTGCAGATAGAAGAAATGAGATGATAAAATACCGACCTTCATAAAAACTCATAAAAGGACTTTATCATATGACGCAAGCAAACTGGAATTGCAGATGAACCATCACCAAAGATCTCCAAACTCTCTCCAAAATGTCTGTTATGTGTTTATTTTAGTTCAAAAAGTTGTATTTCCTTCTCTCTCTTTTTTGCTTTTTCAAAGCTTGAATTATAAAATTAGTTTAAAACAAAAATGTAAAACTTAAGGAACACAGAAGTTTGAGAAGACAGGGTTAGGAGGGTATGTGAACGTGCGATTGCAGGACACAAATTGGCAAAATTGAAGAGGGGTTTGATATCAAAAGCGGTCAACAATATGGATCCACTATCAATGATAACATACCTGCCAGGAGAAGAGGCAGGTCCATGCAAGTAAATCTTTAATGAAATCAGGCAGAGGCAATATCTGATTCAGTGACAGTACAATTCATGCATTTATACCAGGCATGGGCAAACTTCGGTCCTCCAGGCATTTTGGATTCTAACTCCCATAATTTTTAATAGCCGCTAGGCTGTTAGGAATTGTGGGAGTTGAAGTCCAAAACACGTAAAGGGTGAAGTTTGCCCATGCCTGATTTATACCATGCTTTAAATAAGACATAAGGTGGGATTAATTTTTTTTTAATCAGAAAAATAAAATTTCAAGCACCTAGAACCTGCAAAGATGCCACAAATAACACAGAAAGTATTAGATGGCAACATCATGCAATCCAAGCCACAAAGCTCCAATGTTGTTAATGATGACCCAATGACATGGATATTTTAGCCGTACGTATATCATCAGATTCAGAATTAGGACTGTGCAACTAGGTTAAAAGAAGAGAGCTTGTCCGTCGCAGTATCTCTAGCTCTTTTTTGAAAAATTACACAAGGATTAGGAACCTTGATGAATGGAGTGAGCTGCGATTAGAGGGAACTCGTGGAAGAAATCTTCCATGGACAGCAGAAGACAACTCTTGGATCCGAGCCATTAGGTCTCGGGTCCTTGATCTTTTTAAAGCATCAGACTGAAACCAGACCTTACCCAGTATACTAAATGAGCATTCATCGCCATATACGAGTCAAAGAGAAACCAAACTGCCAAGCTGATGAGTAAGAACATCAGTGTGTTTATGGGTCTAGAGAAACAACATACAACAAAATGGCTTCTTGGGATTGACAGTAAACAAAAGTATGCTTCATCTTCATCCTGCTGATATAAATCTGGCTAGTTATAGAATAAGACACAGATTGTGGCCGTGCTTACACTCCTTTACGTAGGTCATCTTGTTGGGCTTAACCCATTTCCCCCGCACACAAGCTTCCTCACACTCATAAGCACAGGTCTGGAATTTCTAATACTTTAAATGTTAAGTACATCTAGATTTCTGCATCTTTCGGTTTATTTTACATTCAGTAAAGAAATGAGATTTCACGATGATCAAAATACGAAACGGCATACACTAGTAACAAACAATGGCACAGCACCACTGTATTTCTTGCCACCATCACAAAGCTGCAGCCATTCAAGTCTATGCTCACACATCATTCTTGCATTCCTTTATATTGTACTTTGAACACTATTTTCTCTTTTAATCCTATTTTATCAGCCCGGAAAAATTCTTTCATGGCACTTTGAAATCAGATTTTCCCCTTATAATCCCAGAATAATTTGTTTTTATATAAGGCTGATTACTTACTTACAAATTAAGTACATAGAAAAGATAATTTCATCTGTTTGTTTGTTTGATTTATATCCTACCTAGTGACTTCAAGAAAATTAAAACATGATTAAATCAAAATCCCATTTTACAAATCTAAAAAAATAAGTAACTATATACTGAAACCACAATTAAAATGGTTAAAAAAAATTTTTTAAACACGAAGACAAATAAGAGATGAAAAATAAAATAAAACACTGCTTTAACTTCACCAGTACCACTGTTATATAAAGTGCAATCCAGGCCCCTTCTACACTGCCATATAAAATCCAGATTTGTTGTATGTCTTTCGGGCTGTGTGGCCATGTTCCAGAAGTATTCTCTCCTGACGTTTCGCCCACATCTATGGCAGGCATCCTCAGAGGTTGTGAGATTGTCTGTTCTGAACTGGATTATATGGAAGCGTGGACTCACATAATCCAGTTCAAAGCAGATGTGGATAATCTGATTTGATAATCTGGATTAAATGGCCATGTAGAAGGGACTTAAAGGCCTTCCTAAATAAAAACATCTTCACCTGCCAATGAAAACAGATCACCAGGAGAACTAAAGTGGATTTCCCATGGAAGGGAATTCTATAGCTGGGAAACAACAACTGTCTCCCAATGTCCTCGCCAAATGTGCCTCGGAAGGCAGTGGGTCGAAGAGAAAGTCTGCCTCTGCAGACCTTCAAACTCATGCTGGCTTGTATGGAGAAATGTCAGCTCCAAGCAAGCACTTCTGAAGATGACAGACACAGCTGCAGGTGAAACGTTGGCCATATAGCCCGAAAAACTCACCGCAACCCAAGCATGAAGTCCTATATGGACCCATAACACATAGGACTTCAAAAACCAAAAAGAGCAGTTTATTATGTCACCATGGCCATCTGCTAAAATACAGCCATAGAAATTACTCAAGGTTATTTATGGTTTAATAAAAAATCCAACTTACAAACAACTCACAGTTAAGAACGGGGAGAGACAACAGGAAGTGAGAGAAATCTACCACTCAAAAGGGAAATTCACTCCTGAAAGTGTTACCACAGGGAAAAGGTGTCTACTGAAGCTTTATCACCTATCCTTTTTTCCACAACAACCCAAATTTTAAAGCTCAATTATCAAAAGGATAGAAAGTGAGTTGAAATCTCCTGAACAAGGCCACAGACAGTAAAACAAACATTGGGGTGTTAACTCTTCCCTATGGTATCCAAAACGTTTTAAAAAATGAAATCTACCTGTTCCGACTTGTATGCAAACTCAGTGTAAGAATAAACCTACAGAACCTATGTTGTTTGTAATGTGGGGACTGCCTGTACATTGTGCATCTGGTCATCACAATCAAATGATTTCTCCAGACGATGACACATGCTTAGCAACCAGCTCACCATAATACGAAAACACTGGTCAACACACATTTTGGTGCCTCAAACGTTAGACCCATTTCTGGGTATGTTTGACTTGCTGATTTCAAAAATGGCACCAGTTTCCCCTTATCAGCTCTAGTTTTACAGAACATATTCCATATACCAGTCTTCATCTGCTCACACATAAAAAAATCATAACCATATCTACGAAACGAGAGCTGGTGTGGTCTATCTAAAGCAATTTTCTGGATCAGCACCCCAAATAATCCTAGGAACAGGCCAAAAGATTGAGGCACCAAGATTTTTATTGTTTCTTTCTTTTCTCTCTCTCTCTCTCTTTTTTTTGCTGGGCTGTGAAATCTACAAAAGGGTGACATATCAGATGTTTCTATTGTATTTTAATTGTTTTGGAGGGATCGCAATGCAGGTAAAGGTGAAAGTCTCAGTCTTGAAGATACAAGTATTTTTTCATTTTGTGTACTTTGGCCAATAAAGGCATTGCTCTTTTGTGGATTTTCTTGTGTTTGGCTGCATGGCCAACATGCCTAATTTCCACAACTCACAGATTCTCTGCACACCATATCAAGGCTCACTTGCTTATTGAAAGCTCCTCTGTATTTAGAGACATTGGCTTCAACAAAATGACAGGCTTAGATGGACACTAAAAATGAACAATACAGTATGTTATATGGGGGAGATATATAATGTAAATAGAACTTTTGTACCAAAATGGATACAATTATTTCTGCCCTACTTCTGAACTTTTGAGTTCCACTGAAACAACTTGAGTGATGAGTCTATTTAAGCAGAACAGGTCAAAATATAACTCAACTAGGAAGTTTTTATTTGCAAATCCTCCATGCTGTTTCAAAGTTTATAACTCAGTTTCATGCACCCACAGATTCTATTCCTTCTCTAGCAATTTAATTAAATGTAATAAGCAGAAGTCTTACGTAATAGCAGCAACTTTCCTTCTACCCTTTTCCCTTCAGATGTCTGCATGTCTCAATTTACTTCTAATTTTGACTCAGTGTGAAAACAGCATTTACAGTAAATCAGGTCACACTGTGAGTTATCACAAGCAACATATACGTACGTAAAGAATTACAGAAAGTGACACAATTAGTATTTGCAACATACATTGTTGATGAACCAGAGACTTAGATGAAAATGGTACTTAATTTACAGAAATGTTTAACATGCTTGAAAAAGACGCACATCGAAGACCCACTCTTCAATGTGTGTCTTTTTCAATCAAAAGCAAAACTGAACTTTTGATGTAAAAAAAGATCAGAATCTTGTTTAAATTGGAGAGACTCTCACAAAGACCTAAGAACAGAATATGGCCATGGTAGATGGGACACTCTGAGAGCCGCTCCCAAAATAACACTGTCTGTTTTCCATCATACTGGAAAATGTTGTTGATTTTTAATACTTCAGCCAATGTAACTGAAGGACTACTTCCTCTTATACGAACCTACCTGGAATTTGAAATCTTTGGTACCGGTTGTGTCGTCTATGACTCCTTCCAACCCCAAGAAGCTAGATGGGTGAGTACACAAGACAGGCTCTCTTTGTAGCAATACCTCACTTACAGAACATCCGCAAGTCAAAATGTCTTCCAACAGCCAGTGAAAAATATATTATTCAGTCTGACTTGTTATTTCTAAAACAGGTTCTAAAATTGGTTGTTGATCTGTTTTTAAATGACTGTTATACATTCTGCTGTACATCACTGTGAAGTCCCCGTGGGTGGAAAAGCAACACTAAATGTTTTCGACAAATAAAATAATGCAGTATCCCTTATCCAAAATGCTTAGGAGCGGAAGTGCTTGGATTTCACATCTTTTCAGATCTTGAAATACTTGCATATATATTCAGCCTCCATATCCACAGAATCAACCATCCACAGCTTGAAAATGTCCCTCCCCCCATTTTTAAAATAAATCTTGATATTATCATTTGATATAAAGAACACCATTTTACCATACCACTATATATTATGAGGAGCACTTATGGACTTTGGGGTCTTGGGGGGGGGGGCAGTCCTGAAAACAAAGCCGAGAAGATACCAAGGGCCCTCTGTAGAGAAAACGATATATCTTGGAAAAGGGACCAGAATTCATTTATAGTTCATATCCACCGTATGCACATAACCTGAAGGTAACTTTATACACAATATTTTTAATAATTTTGTGCATGGAACAAAATTTATGTACATTTAGCCATCAAAAAGCACACTATCTGAGACACCCATGTGAACAATGTTGGAGCATTTTGAATTTCCATATAATGGATGCTCAATCTGAACTTGTTCATCTAAAAATAAGGATGCATCTTCTCTTCCAGCCTTCTCTCCGATACAACCACAATTACTCTTTTTCTATCCACTGCATGCTAAGTATTTATTCATAGCTATTACTCACATATTTCACATATTTATTACACAGTGTTAGTAGCTCAAAGCTGAGATTGCTCCTGAAATTTCTAGCCCAAAAACACAGAAACTTTAGTTTACAGTAGAGTTCAACCTATTTGATGTCGGAGGCCAGTTATTTAATGCAGCGTGCTAGAAACCAGTATCATATTATTGTCAATTGGCTATAGTAACTTATTTCTTTCCTAAACTTTGCCACAGACCAGCAGCTGATGGCTCATCGACCAGCATTACCCACATCCCGTAGCTTTTGGTAGCACTGAGTAGCATCAAACAGTTTTTAGAAATGTTCTGTGGAATCCATTAAGCATGCAGATGCGGATTTGAATTTCACAGTGCCTAAAATAAATTGCATGTGTTCTTTTGTTTGGCTTTTTACTTTCCACGACTTAAAGGATTATAATTGGAAGGATCCACAAAAGAATATAGAAATTTAATTTGACATGCAACCAAAGCTACTACACTTAAGCAACGCATGAAGCTTAGAGCTAACAATTGTTCTTTGCAAATTACAATGTCAGTGCCTGCATAATTATAAAGCAAGTGTTATTTCTCCTCGAGAAAAAGAAACCACATTTGTAATTTTCTTACATAATGGTACAACTAGAAAAGGAGACAACTAAGCCCAACTCTCCTCAGTCTAGTACCTTCCAGCAGTTCTAGACTACTCTGGGCTCTGAAGATTTTGTCTACCTTTATTTTGCTCAAGTTTGTTCTTTCCCAGTGCTATGTTTATTCTATCTAAATTTTGTGGGGCAATGTGTATTCTTTTTTGAGTAATATGCATGATTTTTTCGTGTGAAAAAATTAGCAGTTACATATACTTTTTAAATGTGTGTGTTTTAGAAACAAAGAGACATTTCCCAATAATAAAGAATTTGTCCACTATTTTTTCCCAAAATATTTCTCAAATGTGTTTACTTGTTGTTGTTTTTTAAAAAAAAATGCTGTGCAAAATGATATTGTAGATGTCAAGGACAGTAGGAATATTCTATAAATGTTTTCCAGTGGGTGTTTATATTTTTGTAACAGAAATTTGGTAATGAAATGTCAAGCAAAGAAATTTCTCACAGTCCTTAACTACATCTTCCACCATCCCCAGCCAGCATGGGCAATGTGCTACAATCGTATCAGAACACACCATTATTGGAGAAGATTACTTACGTCTGTTTCTCTCCATGCTCCTATGTATACTGATTTGGTACAGCATCATGACTCTGAAAATGGTACCACAAAGGCATCCCATTCTTATTTTTGATAATTCTGATAGTACCTACCTTAATTTAACAATTCCTAGTATACTTTTCATAGCATCATAGAGTTGGAAAAAATGAGTTCAACTGGTTACCACAAACAATCAGAGCACTCTTGACAGATGACCTGTTTAAAAACTCAAAAAAATGAGACTAAAATGTGATCGAGGTGACCACCCTCCCCCCCCCAGGACTTTGTAAAAGATAGTTCAAAAGTCAAGAATTTATGTTCTATATTCCATATATTTATAGTAGAAGGTGATTGAGACTTTTTTACTGGAGTTTACTGTGGATTATCCCTGCACTCTGAGGCAAGAGATAATAACTTCATGAATTGTGAAATCATGCTGCTAGAACTCCACTCCTATGACTTTCCATATTGGGTTCCCCAGATGTTGTGAACTTCGTTCTTATCAAATGTTTTCAATTGTTTATATCATTCATGATTCCCCTTTATGCAATGTAACCCACCTTTATGGATTCTCCCTTGCTTCCTTGAAATCTATCTATCTGCCTATATGTATTTGTACTCTTTGGGATCCCCGGAAAATATGTGCTTTTCCCAGCTGGGTTTATGTTCCAACTTTATTTTAATTTTCATTCTATTTCATATAATTGTCAAATCATGAAATCAAATGGGAAATATTTTGACCCCAACATGAACCCCTGCTCCTATGACCCAGGCTCCCTTTCCCAAAAAAACAAAAGGATAATCTGCCACAGCTTAACCCAATCTAATTCAGATTGCATGGACAATATAAGGCTTGAGTCACCGAATTCGGAGTATAGTCCTAAAGGTGATTCAGCCCCCAGAGCAAACATTGTCATATCCCAGGAAATTCCAGGACACCTCAGGAAGGCGCCCTGTGGCTCATCAGCACCCATCACCACTTCCCCTCTGACACCCCAAGGCATATCTAAAATCTGTGAACGTGACAGGAACCCGGACATCCTTGATGGGTGCCATTAATTCCTTTAGAAATCGGTCTGGCAGGAGTTAATCTGATATTTCCTGCCCTGGCACTTCATTGTTTCAATAGCTCCCGCCTCCTCCTCTCTGATTGGCCCGAGTGGGGACAAAAAGCGGCTCCCCATTGGGCCAGCAGAGCAAGGCGGGAAACGAAAGCCCGCCTCGTTCAGCCTTCTAGCCTATCCGCGATCAGATGGGCGGGGGAGCGGGGCGGGAAATTCAAAGGGCTGTCAGACTGAAATTTTGTATAAATATGGCTGTATTTTGATTATATGGTACGCTAGTAGACTGAATGATCGCTACTAGTGTCCTTTTCAGCTGAATCGCTCAATAAAGACTCCTTGGCGGATTTTCCTTCATCTTTGGCGGACCTTCTTCATTTCGGCTCCAGGTTGTATTGCGGCTCATATTCTCTTATTGGCTCCGCCAAGGTCCGTTCTCTCAGGACCGGATCGGCTCTCTCCTTAAGGGGTCCGATCCCCTAGAAACGCGGTCGACAACATAATTTGGCTTTACCACGAAGGGACTTGCTTGGAAGTTCCAAAGATCAATTTCTAGGCTAAAATTCCAAGCGGCGACCTTGGTCCAGATATTCTGGAACAGGTTGGGGAGAGAAACGGCTGCAAGGAGGGCCCTCCGACCAACAATTTGACCTCATTTCACATCTAAATTTCTCTGGCAGTCCCTTTCTCTCTCTAGATCTGATTCAGGGTACTGAACAAAGGAGCCAGATAGGAGGAAGCAGATTTTTAGCTCCTCGAAGGAAAGGCGCCAACGTGAAACAGGGGACGCCCTGAAAAAAAGGGAACCGGCTCCGTTGTTGAGACCCAGGTGGGCGGAGCTCTGGAGGTATTGCACTTCGGATCAGGGCTCGGTAACAAATTCCTGGTGAAACGCGGGAACATCTGGCACCTGGAGGCGTGTGAGAACAGTCTGGCTTGCAGATTACAGGTTCAAGGATCGTGGGGTAGGGGAACGGTTGTGTTCCCGGGGCACCTGCGGATTCCACGAACGCCAGCCATTCAGCCTTGGTGGAAGGAACTCTTGGAAGGACGAGCTGCATCTGGCCGGTTGGGTGAGTCGTTACTCCATTAACTGTCAGTGTAGGCAGGGGCTGAGCCAAGGATGGGTGTTTGTTCAGCACGACTAGGGTGTCCCACCCCAGCAGACATCCCCAGGGATTCTCCATTGGGCAAGATCCTGGCCAATTGGGGTGGGCTTGCATCGAAAAGCATGGTGCAGGCCAGGTTGGGCTAACTCAGCGCGCATAAGTGGCCCCTTGTGGCCCTTGAAGGGGGAACAGCTTGCCCCCCCCCGCTTGAGTCGCCGAATTCGGAGTGTTGACCTAAGGTGACTCGCCATGGGGAAGGCAGGTGGTTCCAGCTTGCTTATGCCGCAATGTTCATGGCCCTAAGCCAGGGAGAGAATTGGAGGGGGGAGGGGGTCCACGTCTTCCCATGCAGAGATTTGGACTCCAAAAACAACCCCCCCCCAAAGATTCCTCTCTAGACCCTTTCCCCTTACCCCCTCCTCCAGAGGATTTTCTGGACACATTTGCTTGCCCTCTCCCCCACCCCATCAACCCCCCCCCCCCAGAGAAATCCTGCTGCTTCTGTGGTTTTAACTTTTTCTTGTCTCTCTCTCTTCTCAAACCTCCCTTATCTTAGGGACAAAGGGGGGGTGGAAGAATGCTTGTATTTTTCTATATGTGAGTTTTTTTTTTCTCTCTCTCTCCCTTCCACTTCATGTTTTCCTAGGCCAAAATGCACTTCAACATTCTCCTTTTTCAAAGCTTTCTCTCCCCCCTTCCTTCCCCTGTGAAGGGAACTCCCAGCATCCCCATTTCTCCTTATAAACATACAGTCAAAATCCTGGTTTACTTTTATAGTAAAGGCACTCTTTCACTCTTCGCAGTTCCCCAACAATCTCTTTTCTTCCTTTCGGGTCCTTCTCCCTCCCTTTCCCTGAGTGCATGCGTGTGAATGTTTTAAAAATCCCTCTAACTGTCTTTAAAATATGAGGAGGGCATTAGAAGTCCAGGGGACCTTCCAGGCACAGCTGAAGAGATCCAGAGGACCGGACCCAACCACCTGACTGAGGACATCAGACCAGACTGCAAGACCCATAATCCATACCTGCCACCATGAACAGTTCTAAGACCTGGGTAAGGGCTCTCGGAGTGCGCTGTGGATTTCATGCAGCAGCTAGAACCCGGAGGCCATTGGAGATGGTCCTGTGAGGGTAAGCCCGGACCCCCAGTCACCCAGAAGAGACAGCCCCACCTGTGGCTGATCTGAGACCCCTACGGGGGAAGCAGCCCCATCTGCCTGGCTCAGGGGCTAGAGACTAAGACACTGCTGAAAGGATTCTTGCGCATGGCAGGCTTTTATGGCCAGACCACCGTATGGTGCCCTCCAGCTGGCCTGGTTCTGCCCTGGCAAAGGGCTACTGAGTGCAGGTCTGCCTTTGACGCTGCCAAGGAGGCCCTCATGACATCACCAGGGGACAGAATTGGCCGCCATGGCAGAAGATGTCCCAGAAGAAATGAACAGGATTCTACCAGTGACCACCATGAGGGAAGGATGTTCCACTTTCACCAGAGCTGTGCCAAAGAAGGACCCCAGGACTGCTGGAGCCCTCACAAGGTATGAGTGACTTCCCTGACTAACCCCACCACGGGAGGGAGGGGGGCTTATAATTTGTCCTTAGTTTCCCTAGGCACTCTCTCCTTTCCGTCTCCTCTGTTGGAGTGCTGGACCTGCCTGCAGTCACCAGGAGGCGCCGTGCTGTGAGGCGCAGAAGCTGTGCCCAGTTGCCCCCAGCTGCCAACTACAAAGGGGGGCCCAAGCTGCAGCCAAGAAAAGGCAGCCAAATGGGAGTACTGCATCACAGCCTCCATCATCCCCAGCCCTCACCACCTCCACCTTCATGCTCCATTTCCCATGACTCCAGACCAAGGGACATCTGCTTCAACACCATAGGATCACCCACCACTGACTGAACCTCAGCTTTCACCTCTTCAAGCTCCTGCCCTCCAACAAAAAGGCACAACCTGATCTACCAAGGCAGAGGCCCTGCATGCAGTGAAATGTCGGGGCTTTGGGAAATGTTCATAGCCATTTCCAAGCCCCGAAGGGGGGAAAATGTGATCGAGGTGACCACCCTCCCCCCCCCCCCAGGACTTTGTAAAAGATAGTTTAAAAGTCAAGAATTTATGTTCTATATTCCATATATTTATAGTAGAAGGTGATTGAGACTTTTTTACTGGAGTTTACTGTGGATTATCCCTGCACTCTGAGGCAAGAGATAATAACTTCATGAATTGTGAAATCATGCTGCTAGAACTCCACTCCTATGACTTTCCATATTGGGTTCCCCAGATGTTGTGAACTTCGTTCTTATCAAATGTTTTCAATTGTTTATATCATTCATGATTCCCCTTTATGCAATGTAACCCACCTTTATGGATTCTCCCTTGCTTCCTTGAAATCTATCTATCTGCCTATATGTATTTGTACTCTTTGGGATCCCCGGAAAATATGTGCTTTTCCCAGCTGGGTTTATGTTCCAACTTTATTTTAATTTTCATTCTATTTCATATAATTGTCAAATCATGAAATCAAATGAGAAATATTTTGACCCCAACATGAACCCCTGCTCCTATGACCCAGGCTCCCTTTCCCAAAAAAACAAAAGGATAATCTGCCACAGCTTAACCCAATCTAATTCAGATTGCATGGACAATATAAGGCTTGAGTCACCAAATTCGGAGTATAGTCCTAAAGGTGATTCAGCCCCCAGAGCAAACATTGTCATATCCCAGGAAATTCCAGGACACCTCAGGAAGGCGCCCTGTGGCTCATCAACACCCATCACCACTTCCCCTCTGACACCCCAAGGCATATCTAAAATCTGTGAACGTGACAGGAACCCGGACATCCTTGATGGGTGCCATTAATTCCTTTAGAAATCGGTCTGGCAGGAGTTAATCTGATATTTCCTGCCCTGGCACTTCATTGTTTCAATAGCTCCCGCCTCCTCCTCTCTGATTGGCCCGAGTGGGGACAAAAAGCGGCTCCCCATTGGGCCAGCAGAGCAAGGCGGGAAACGAAAGCCCGCCTCGTTCAGCCTTCTAGCCTATCCGCGATCAGATGGGCGGGGGAGCGGGGCGGGAAATTCAAAGGGCTGTCAGACTGAAATTTTGTATAAATATGGCTGTATTTTGATTATATGGTACGCTAGTAGACTGAATGATCGCTACTAGTGTCCTTTTCAGCTGAATCGCTCAATAAAGACTCCTTGGCGGATTTTCCTTCATCTTTGGCGGACCTTCTTCATTTCGGCTCCAGGTTGTATTGCGGCTCATATTCTCTTATTGGCTCCGCCAAGGTCCGTTCTCTCAGGACCGGATCGGCTCTCTCCTTAAGGGGCCCGATCCCCTAGAAACGCGGTCGACAACACCACCACATTCCAAGGAAACGTATTCCACATATCTTACCACTAGGAAGTTCTTTCTAATGTTTAGATCAGTGGTTCTCAACCTGTGGGTCCCCAGATGTTTTGACCTTCTACTCCCAGAAATCCTAACAGCTGGCTTAACCCTTCCCTATTTTATCCAAAGTGTGTGTGTGTGTGTGTGTATATATATATATATATATATATATATATATATGTATGTGTGTGTGTGTATACATATATATATATATATATATATATATATATATATATATATATACACACACACACAAACAAACATATGTATATGTATCTGGCTGGAATTAAATTCGATGCTTTAAAAAATCTACATGCCATACCACAGTAGCATTATTGGGTGTACGCAGCACTTGTATCAAACTAAATTTTCTATATATGACAACACTAGGAAATATTTTTCTAGTAACAAAATATTGCATATCAAGTGCTGAGAAATTATTGTTATTATTATGTATTACCACACACAGAGTTGCTGCACAGTGATGGCAGAAATTGCTTAATTCTCCACAACAAATATCAATTTACCCTATTATTAGTGGATTCAATATCCCTGGTTCTACTTACACTCCAAAAGTATTCCTTCCTGGAAGTGTTTGTGAGCCTCTCTACAGTCAAAATGTACAGTTCGCTATTATCCACTCAAAGGACACACTAGGTCTTTGGAAAACAATCACTAGTATAAGAGCAAAATCAAGCATCAACTATAGTATACACTTATGGGAACCAGTATGGTGGTTTGAGTGCTGGATAAGGACCAGGATACTAGGTTTCATATCCCTACTCAGACATGGAAGCTACTGAGTGAATCTTGAGCAAGTCACATTCTCTCAGCCTCTGAGCAAAGCAAGGGCAAACTTGCTCAGAACAAAAACAAATTCATGATAGGGTCATCATATGTCAAAAAATGACTTGAAGATACAACAACAACAACAACAACTTAAAATAAACCACTGGAAAAAAACAACTGCACAATACACATTTATAAATATATGCCAAATAGTTCAAAAAGGTGTTTCTTTTTAAAGCCTAAAAGGTTAGTCTTATATGTGTAAAAAAATTAAAAACAGTAATATTCAATTTGAAACTGCTTTAAAGATTGGGTTTTAGAAGGCCTTAAAATTTTAAACATAACATAATGGAAGCCTTTTAAAATTAAAGAGAATATTTAGCAACACGCGTGCAAATATTTCATTCTTTAACATTAAAATATATTTTCACAGAAAGTTCAACCAATATTTATGAATAAGAAACACAAAAAAGAATGAGTAGACAAATAACATTGACATATTTATAAGGAAACTTAAAAATAATGATACAAAACATTTTTTTTAAATTACATTGCTAATTAGAATATCATGTGTCTACAAAGGAAAGTTTGAAGACAAATATCATGGGAATTTTGATCGTTAAATATACTGAATATATTAAACAAACAAAATTTCACAGACCTTGAAAAAAATTCCCAGTACCTCACTTACTTTACATATTTTTAGAATACAAGAAACCAACTTTACAATATAGCCTGTAACTTCCACGCAAAACTTGGAGAGTAAAATTTCCAGAGTCTTGGAGAGGAGGAAAAACATTTTGCTGCTTCCTCATAACAACTTAATGATAGGGCTAGGCAGGTCTCTCTAGGGAGAGAAATTCAAAGTTGCATCACTCCAAAAGGATGAGATAGCTCTGTGTGCTCCCTATATGAGCTTATATGACCAACATCTATGGTTCTCCAGAAGATTTAAGATAATCTTGTGTTTACCTTCTGCTTTGACCCAGGATACACAATACAATGAAAGGATGAAAGCAGGAAATGGAGAAGTGGCCAGTGTAGGGTTGGTATTGTCTTCTAGCTGTGTAAACCTCACAACTTTTCAATCCCAGGTTGGAATCTGAAGCCCTGTTGAAGTTCTAAGTCATTAGGAAGGCTTCTCCAAAAACATCTTCCAATGATATCTTAAATCAGAGCTTCCCAAAGTGTGTGTCACAACACATTAGTGTCGGCTGAAGAGTAGGTATGTCGCATGAACATGATGAGAAACCCGAGTCTATGTGAAATAAGCAATATATCATATATATCTAAAAGGTTTTCATGAGATAAGTTGTGTCCCCATAAATTTCTTTATTACAATTTTATGTATGTGCCATCACACATACATAAGTTGGTTTAGCCTCCGGTTTGCTAGTAAAACCAAGTTATTATTATTATTATTATTAAACTTTATTTGTACCCCGCTAGCATCTCCCGAAGGACTCGATGCGGCTTACAAAGGCCAAGAAGTTACTGTGTCGTGAAATGATGCATATCTAAAAAGTGTGTCCCCAACATGAAATGTTTGAAAAGCTCTGTGTTAAATTAACAGACCTTTTAGTCAAGAAACTACTGCTTCCGTAATGCCTCCATATTTTTCTGCCTGGCATTTATGTGGCATTTTATCACACATCCACATCACACCATTTAACATGGTAATTCTGAAACCTTATGGATTGTGACTCCACAAGCAACAGAGTCATTTACAAAATCTGGAAGTAATATATTACACACAAACAGGAATATCACAGTGGAGAACTGGAGAGCATTCCTATAGCTTTAACACTTCTATCAATGGTTCCCAACCTTTGGTCCTCCAGGTGTTTTGGACTTCAGCTCCCACAATTCCTAACAGCTGATAAGCTTGCTGGGATTTATGGGAGTTGAAGTCCAAAACACCTAGAGGACCAAAGGTTGGGAACCACTGGCTTATATGGAAGATGAGATTTCAGCAAGTGTTAGTTACCTGGTTGTGTAACAAGAAATACCTGCTAAACTTCCCTCTGCTGGACAACTACTAAAGATACAGAAGCCACCAGCAGCTTTACATATGGCAATCCAATACACACATTAGTTTTGGGGGTAATAAGAACATACCAAATTCCTTTCCCAAAATGTCAGATGACATTCATTCTTTTTTTTCCCCTGGGAAAAATAGTATTTGCTCATTATTATTTTTCTAGGATCTTTATTGAGTACAATGAGGGTATTTTTTCAATTATTAGATTATTTTCTTACGTTTTCAACTGGGTTTGGGAAAAATTATTCTTCTTTTTAGAATTACGTTTTTCTTCCAAAAGGAACTAAAAAAGTAACATGAAATATAAGGTGAGGGTTGTTGTATGTCTTTCGGGCTGTGTGGCCATGTTCCAGAAGCATTCTCTCCTGACGTTTCGCCCACATCTATGGCAGGCATCCTCAGAGGTTGTGAGGTAGGGTTCACAACCTCTGAGGATGCCTGCCATAGATGTGGGCGAAACGTCAGGAGAGAATGCTTCTGGAACATGGCCACACAGCCCTAAAGACATACAACAACCCTGTGATCCCGGCCATGAAAGCCTTCGACAACACAAATATAAGGTGAATTTTTTTAAAGGCAAAGTTGGTAGCAACAAGAAAGATTTTGGGGATTTAATAATGAATTACCCAATGAATTACTTTTGTAAAGTAACTTCCTAACCTCTGGTTACGTATCAGCTAGTTCCTTTGATTGAAATTGGCAATACCCCCTTGCATTATTTTAATAGTACCAACTGTGAAAACTGCACAAGTCACAACTTGATTTTTATGTAAGTAGGGTTTTCAAGCCTTGGGTCATGTTTGGATACATTAAGGTACAGAGAGAAATAATGTCCTTGATTTTGGTTTCTTAATAACCATAAATTGGTTGCCTTGTGAAGTGACTTGGTTAAAAGGGAACTCAGAAGTTTAATTAAGCAAAATAAATCCATGTGGTAGTGACATTTTTATTACTACGCTACAGCTGTATTTGCTTTCCACATATACTAAGCTGAGTCTGAAGGAAACCAAGCCAATTCTTTTTTAAACCTATAACATTTAAAAAGCCACATGATGCTAACCCGCTGCTTCTCTACTTTCATGGACATTAGCATTCATCTGAAACATAGCAAGTCATCACATCAGAGGTGACAAAACTTAATACAGAGCATGTTTTGAGTTTTCTTTTCTGCCTAATAGACCAGACACAGATGTCAGAAATAAGCTGCATTATTTGAATATCCTGCCATGTTAAAAATAGTGAAAATGCGCGGCGGGGACACCCCAACAGACTTGCCGTTGCACAGTACAACTACTATATTAAGAATCTGTACATACATAAAACTCAAGAAATCTTAAAAATTAAATTTAAATTGGAACCCAAAATGTATTTATTAAGCTTAACAAATACCAAATTTAGCAAAAATCAGGATAATATATTTTTCTACACAAGCACCGCGGCAAGACTGGTCCTGGCAAGAATGTGGAAAGAAACAAAAATACCAACCATAGAGGAATGGCTTTTCAAAGTGATTGACATAATTCAAATGGACAATCTGGCACAAAAAAATAAAGAGAAGTAAAAAAAAAAAAGCTGACTGGTCAGGTTTTAAAGACTTTATTAAAAAAACTAGTGTTATTCTAACAATAGATTTGTCTTACGCCTGAGGGACAATGAAATTAAAGGAAAGCTGGAATCTATATGAGAGACTAAACAACGGGAAAAGAACTCTTGAATGGAGGATGGGAAGTCATCACAACCCTAACCACCTTTTTTTTCCTCTGTGTATGGTTCTCCGTTTGTCTCTCTCTTTTTGTTTTCTTCACTTTTTCTTAAACAATTTATGTTTCCCCACTATCACTGTACACTATTTCACTGTACACTAAAAAATTAAATTTAAAAAAATCTGTACTTGCTAAATTGTAGTCTTCTTTTCATATATTAAGTGTTTCAACAGAAAATGCTAAAGAGGTTTTGCCACTATATTTATGTAACTGACATTCTCAACCAGGTACTTTTATACAAAAAATTATATAATGCTTCCTTTCACATTTCTGTCGTTGCCTATGTTCCAAAACATGGCCAACGGATAGTGACCCCCATACAGTAATTGTAATTTCTTAACAAGATTTATATTCGAAAAACTTTGCTATTGCCTTCCTAATAGCCTAGCAAAGTACAACTTAATCAGAGTCATCCAGAGCAGTGGTCCTCAACCTGTGGGTCCCCAGGTGTTTTGGCCTTCAACTCCCAGAAATCCTAACAGCTGGTAAACTGCCTGGGATTTCTGGGAGTTGTGGGCCAAAACACCCGGGGACCCACAGGTTGAGAAACACTGATCCAGAAGGAAGGGATTCATGAGAATCACCAACAGCAAGAGTGTCCCTGTGGGCAGCTAAACCAGGCAATTCTAACTGGATGGCCCCCAGGGGCAAACCAAGAATGGGCAACTCGGAAGTCCCTGAACAGACTCAGAAGGGGAGTGGGCAGATCAAAAGACAACTTGGCAAGGTGGCACTACCTGGAGGAACCCTCCGCCTTGTGTGACTGTGGAGCAGAACAAACAACTCCACATATGCATGCTTGCCCACAATGTCCTGCCTCATGTACAGAGGAGTTGTTGTTTAAAGCTACAGACAATGCAGTTGCTGTTGCCCGCTTTTGGTCTAAAACTATTTAGCTGCTTGTGATTTCCTTTATTTCATCACTTTTTAATTTATTTATTATGCAATGCTTTTGACACGAAATAGATAAAAAATAAAAGGGGGTTTCCATGACTGAATGGGGAATTGAATCCTGATCTCCTGTAGTCAAGGACTGGTCAAATGCAAACATAGAACCATACATCCAATAAATCACTTTTCAGTGAAATCATGGAAACTACAGGAGGGAAAAGAAGTGTAAGTAAACTTTTATTACGGTCAATGACCAGCTCATATCAAGAAAAGAAGTGGGAAAACGTTTTTTTTCCCCAGACCTATCAATCCACTGGTTGTACTTGAGTACCTTACCTTTCACAAAATATAGTAACAAGTCCATGAACATTTTACTGCCACACCAACATCCTATATAATGCTGGAATTTGTAGTTCCCCAATGCACTGAAGTCTTTGGTTGAGAATTCTAGGTATCTCTCCTGACTGGTCAAATCTCTGGACTCCACAAGATGTTGTCATGGCAGTTTAGATGGAATGAAATCACTACTATTGTATAATGCAAAAGAAAGGCCATGACCCTGCTGTAATATTTGAGGTCATACTTTGCCTTTGCTGGAAAAGCAGTCATGCTCTAGCATTGCTCATGTAGTTTCCCAATCTTGTTTCCTGACATTCCTGCTTTTCTGTTGTATTCCTGTTTATCTACTTCTCTGTTAACTACTCTATCCGTTTGCCTGTCCTACAGCTTTACTAATCCCCTCTTTCCAGTTCATGGTGTAATCCAGTTCTGCCTCCCCACTGACCCTACTGGGGTGCTCCCTAGTAGTCAATTGAACTCCAGTCCTAGTGCATTAGAACATGTACATCACGGTTCAAGAGCATTGCAGTCTTATAAGCTCCTGTGTCGCAGGATTAAAAAAAACTGCAGTGTATTGCTGCAAATTGAAAGAAGAAGTGATCATCTCAGACATTTATTTGGGGGGGGGGGGGTCATGGAAAAGTCACAAATAGTTAGTAATTTAATGTTACAGTATTGCATTTTTTATGCCCAGAGAAGACACATGTAGGATTATCAACCTAGCTACAATCTCCCCCTTTACTTATATAATTTTGAGCATCTTTGGGAACTATGAAGCTTAATGGAGACACAGGAGAGGGACACCGAAAATTTCAATGGGTTTAATCATGTTCAACTGTACAATACATTATAGCTTTGCATACTTAAATAGTATGATAAATTAGACTGTAGACAGAAACACGAACTCTTTATATGTAGATCTTGAACATATAGATTAAGCTAAAAGCTGCAACCTGGACAGCACTTCAAAGGAAAGAATTTTTACTAAAAACAGAACATGATCAACTAGGACTGGGAACTGGGCTGAAGAAAAGTGGACAGCCTGCCACTGATTTCCCTTCCACCTCTGCCACAAAGTCTATATGGGAAGGGAAGGAAACTTTACTTACATGGATAAATATTTTAAGGCATGCATCTTTTAAACCTGAACTAGCTCAAGTCCCAGCATTGGAGAAAAAACAGGAATAACACAATAAATAAACAGATTACAATCCCCATATCCACATGCCTGCTATCTGATATTTCATTTATCCGTGTCTAACATATTCCTCTCTAGATATTTTTGAGATCGTCTAACAAAACGCCATGGTATTCTTGGGCCACAAAGCCTTCATTTCATTAAGGTTGCTATTATCTGCAATTTCATGCAGTCATGGAAGATCCAGTAATGTATCCTCCATGGATATGGAGGGGTCTAGTATACTACCATTACTACCATCACCTTAATCTCCGCCCACAACCATTTATGTCAGAACTATCTAAATTGTGTGTCACGAGACGTTAGTGTATAGGGATGTCGCATGAACATAACGAGAAACGTCTATCAGTCTATGTGAAATAAGCAATAAATCATATATTTTAAAATATATAAATGAAAGGTTTTCATGAGATATTTTGTGTCACCATACATTTTGTTATTACAATGTATATATGTATCTGTATTTCTTATAAGGGGTTGGTTTAACATCCGGTTTGCTAGTAAAATTTAATTACTGGGTAATGCAATGATGCATGTCAAAAAATGTGTCACCAACCCTGTTTTATGGCACATAGAGCCTGCTTCACACGTTGGTGTAGTGCAGTGCTTCTCAACTTGTTGGTACCCAGATGTTTTGGCCTTCAACTCCAAGAAATCCTAACAGCTGGCAAACTTGCTGGGATTGCTGGGAGTTGCTGGCCAAAACACCTGGGGACCCACAGGTTGAGAACCACTGGTGTAGTGGGAGAGGTGGGACACACTTCCCATTCTCTGAATAGTCTTTGAGAACGCGTCCTCTAAAGAATTATGAGCTCGATCATTTGTCTCCAAGTATACACTTCCTCAGTGCCTAACTTCAATGGCAAAGACACAAACATTTCTTGAATACATCTTAGCACAACTTTTGTGATACCCACTTAGGGGACATCAGAAATCTATGCTGTCTGGCATCATCACATGTATGGGCATCAGAGTGCCAAATAAGAAAGACTGGGTGAGGAGATTGCTATTTGTCATTTGGTGAGATATTTCAGACACACCCTGCCTTCACTAATAAGTCCTACCCACACTATGGTATGGGTGAGGCACTCTCTAGCATGCACTCTTTGCAATATACCTGTCAGAGTTGTTGTTGGGCGAATGCCACAGCTTAGCAGCAAAGCATATAAAGTGCATACACAAATAGAGGTTCCTGGGAACAAATGAGGGGGGAAACAGCCAAAGTTTTACAGAGCAAATAACAATCAAAACAGCTGAAAATATTGAGCGAGACAAGCAACTGCCTAGTTCAATATAAGGCAGCATAATACATTTACTGCATTTCACACTTGCTCTTGCAACATGACATACCCCCTTACTCATGAGTAACACAGTTTTTCCTCTCTACAGCATCCCAGCTCTCATTCTGGGTTGCTAGGGGAAATGTTCTTGTTTTACCAAAGTCAAAGTCTGGCATGATTAAAAGCCTGAGAGTTAATTTCTCATTAGTCGAAAATAACCTTTGGAACCCCTTCCCTTCCAAGCGATGATATTCAATATTTTTATGAGTTGTTTTGAATTACAGCAAATCATTAATCAGTTTGATGGGGTTAGTACATGGTAACAGAATGCCTCAACTATGCTGGAAAACTGCCAAAGTTTCATTTCCATTTTAGCCTCCTTGGCTGGTAAGTTGTACAGCGCGGCCAAAGCCTAGCAATTAAAAACCCAATTTGTAAGCACCTCTAACCTAATGCCCACCAAACCCTTCCCTGAAGAATGTGTACAGTAATTATGTGCCCGTCACAACCGGCTTCCTCAGCAGTTCGAGAGCCACTGCAGTAAAATGCAAACCAAAAATGGAATAATAAAAGTCAAAGGAACTATTTATGTGAGATTTTCCTCTTGCGGTCACACTGTCCATAGAGAAATCATCACATACCTAGCTTCTGGTTCACTAGAGTAGATATTTGCAGTGTCTTCCATATACATTTTATTTTCATTTTTTCTCCTATTTCATCTCAAAAACCAACACCATAAAAATATCTCACGCAGTTTTAAAGGCCCATGTAAAAACAAAATACTCCAAAGCTCCAGAGCAGATGAGAACTATGAGCCATAAATTATCTGTGCTACAATTTACACATTCAAAATAATTCATCAAATGCTCACCAGAACATTATAGTCTTCATCATTATCCCTCCGGAATTGAAGAAATAGAAAACCTGACAAACTATTCTCAGAAGTAGTTTTGCAAACATTCTCAAGTCGGAGTTTCAACTGTGCTCATCCATCTGACCTCAAACATCATCTGAAATACATTCTGCCAGGTCTGTAACTGACATAAAAGCAAAGTTGGGCAGTACTATTCAGACTTAACAAGATCTACTTCATTTTCGTTGTTACATTAGAACCCACTAATTTGAGTATGGTGCAAAAATAAGAATTTAAGGCTAGGGATTTATTTTTCAGTACCAGAATTGCATGGAGCTCATATTTCTTCCACATACAAAACCCATTCTTGGTTTTTCCTGTACGGTCTTCATTTCCACAGTAGTATTTAGGCATTTTGTTGCTGCAGTTAAAACAGACATAAATCTTTGACAATCTATGGCAGTAGTTCACAACCTGTGGTTTCCCAAATGTTTTGGCCTTCAGCTCCCAGAAATCCTAACAGCTGGTTAACAGGCTGGGATTTCTGAACGTTATAGGCCAAAACACCTGGGGACCCACAGGTTGAGAACCACTGATAAGGCAAGACATCCCTTAATCTACTGGTAAATCCAGATCTGCCTTCTACCCACACCTAAGCAGAGCTTGTGTAAGTGGCAGACTTAATGTAACTGTATCAGTGGCCGAGCTGGATTCTAGCCACTGTGGGTCAATTAAAGTAACACTGACAAGCTCTATCCCTGAATTAGAGGTTGTGCATGACATATATATTATTTACAACTTAATAGTGGGGTGCATGTGACTGATTATGCAGGTGTAGTGTGGAAATATTATTACACTAATGAAAAACAAAATATTTCAAGATTTCCACAGTATGCAAGGTAAACCAGAATAGAGATGAAGAAATCTGAAAATCCATCTCTGACTAACATCTCAGTCTGGAGCTTTCGGACTGCAGTGCACACAACACTCTTCTATAGAAAGTAACTTCTTGAGGCTCAATGTCGCACTCACCCCACTACCTTGCAAAACTACTGCCAAACTCTTTAAACTGAATGTTGGTGAAAAGATTTTCTTTCTGAAGACAAAACACAACACTTTTTCTAAAAACGCCCAGACAAAACAAACTGCTGCTGAACGTGGGCAGGTTGCCTTTTCCTCCTGAGAACAGAGTCACTCCCCTCTGACAATCTATTTGAAGGAAGAATGAGCTACCAGAAATGAAAAGTTATTGGCAGAATGTTGAAATCACCTTGCATTATTCCAGTGTGTTTCAATGCATACAGTTAACGGTGAGTCATTTTGATAAGAAATTAAGTGACTTTGTAGACATGTATGGACTTGCATGAACTTTTCCAGTTTGTCTACATGCAGATGAGAAAGAAGGGCAGAAACTGAAAATCAACAGTTAAGGAGATATGAATTGCTCCTGTTAGATCAGACATCTTTGGCAAAGCACCCAATAGTTCTGGCCAAATGTCCGACTATTCAATTTTGAGATTTTGAACACTGAATTGTTTACAATGGCATTTTCCACTCCTACATCCATTCATATCTACATCCATTCATGTCCTAGATATACCAGGCTTTTGGTCAATGTGTGTTGCTGGCTCAGCAGACTCTCAAACAATATGCAACTTTTAATTCCTACCTGGGAAGCAATTTTCATGCATCCCTTCTATGAATACAGACACATTCCTCCCATAAGGTTGTCCCTTAATATCTATGGCTCCCTTATACACTGCCATATAAAATCCAGATTATTTGATTTGAACTGGATTATATCGAACTGTAGACATATAATCCAGTTCAAAGCAGATAATGGGGATTATTTGTTTTGATAATCTGGATTACATGGCAGTGTGGAAGGGACCTGTGTTCCCAGTCATGCACAATATCTATTTTCTAATTTTTCTTTATTATTTCAGGTTTTTATATAATATATGCCTACATACCCCAAATGCATCAGATCCTGTCTGATCAGGCCAGATTAGTACTTAGGCCCCTTCTACACTGGCATATAATCCAGATTATCAAAGCAGATAATCCATATATGAGTCCACCCTGCCATATAATCTGGATTGTATATGGCAGTATAGAAGGGACCTTAGAAAGGAAACTACAGTATTAGGGAAAACCAGTTGATGCAGGCTATATTCAAAGGAACACAACAGTAAACGGTCTCTGAATAAATATTGCCAGGAAATCATATGATAGTGTTGCTATAATTGACTTGAAGGTACGTAACAACAACCAATATGAATAATACTAAAGTAATATAAGGCTATAGCATTTTACAATTGTAATTTTGAAAAAGATACAGAAAGCTTCAATCTGGTAACCGGGACCTATAATTATGATTTTTATTTATCTATTTATACTCCGCTTTTCTCTCCTGGTTGAGACCCAACAACAGATCTAAGTTCCCTGTCTTTCACATTATTTGTATTTTCTATTTTTAGCTTTCTAATTTTTTTTCTTTTAGCTTTTCTCATTAGTCATAATGATAACACACTATTATCACAATAGAACTGCAAGTCTAAAAAAGCGAGGCGGGAGCAGAACATTCAATTCTGCAAACCAGAAATATAATATAATGAGGGAACAAAGGTCAGCAGGAAACCTCAGTGACACCCATTCAAAATGTCATCAGTGTAACCACCAAAAATATATCAGGAGGAACCAAGGCAATGGATACTGACATGTGATAGTTATCCTGATGTGTTTCAGAAACTCCCACACAGAAAAAAGGCACCCATCCCCCGCAGTTAGTATAAAACGTTGCTTTAAGTAAACTAGTTGAATTTCAGAAGAGAAAAAAGAGACAGGAAGAATGCTATATCAATGTTCAAAAAATCAATACACCTACAATATCCACTACAACTTTGGGCTTATAACCTGACAGAAGAGGTGCTAATGGTCAACATAAAATTCCCATTTCTTCTTCTAATGGTGCATCTACACTGTAGAATTAATGCAATTTGACACCACTTTAATTGCCATGGCTCAATACAATGAATTCATGAAAGCTGTAGTTTTACAAGGTCTTTAGCCAACTCTCTGCCAACAAGTGTTGGCGCCTCACCAAACTACAAATCACACGATTGAGCCATAGCAGTGAAAGTGGTGTCAAACTGCATTAATCCTACAGTGTAGATGAAACCTAAGATGGACAAACTAAAAGACTATTTTAAAGGCTAAACAATTTTATATTATCTCACAACAATTGCACATGAAGACTGAACATTTCCACATTTTGGAACCAAACGAGAAATGTTTTGAAGGCTAAACAGTCTAATATATTTTCACACAATTTTATAAAATTGTGCTCAGAAGCAAAAACATATGAATGTTCATGCATATACTATTGCTGATTCAGATGCAATGCCAAATTGTGATTCTGATATTCCATGAATGGGCTTCAGGCTGTTATGTTCCCCAAATTTCATAATATACCCAGACCAATCTAGTAATATAATTAAAGATTAGTACTGAAATGTGGGTTTGTTGGGGAAAAAATCAAGACTATATACTATCATTGCAAACAGCTCAGGGCATTCGGTTCTGCTATGCCTCTAATATTCATTCTATGGTGGATACCCAACAGTAGTCAATGGGATTACTTTATAAATCAGCATGCATTTAAATGTACATGCTAATGAACATTGGCATTTCCTTCTTCACCTGGAGGCATGGGCCTATTTAAAACCCCTTAAGTTAAATGCAGTCTAAAAATGTACCTGCGCTGCATGTATTTACTAACTAAATTCAAATGCCAATCCACATCCAGCATGTAAGAATTGCTCTATAATTTGTATCTCGCCTATTTGTGTCGGGCAGGAATACAAACATGGAAAATAAATGTGACATTGACAGTTAGGATGTATCTACACTGTAGACTTAATATAATTTGACACAACTTTAACTGCCATAGCTATCCGTGAGACAGAGTGATCTCCCATCTGTCAGCCCTAGCTTCCCATGCGGGCACATGAGAGAAGCCTCCCAGCAGGATGGTAACACATCAGGGCGTCCCCTGGGCAACATCTTTGTAGACGGCCAATTCTCTCACACCAGAAGCGACTTGCAATATGTTCTCACTTCGCTTCTGACACATTAAAAAAAAACTGCCATAGCTCAAACATGTGGGATCTTGGGACTTGTAGTTTAGTGAGTCACCAGCATTCTTTGGCCAAGAAAGCTAAAGACTTTGGAAAGCTACAACTCCTATGGTCCCACAGCATTAAGTCCAAGCAGTTAAAGTTGTATCAAACTGCATTAATCATACAGTATAGATGCCCGACAAAAAAATATAGCAGTTGGAGATCAACTGCTTGATGTTTGGCATCCAAAGCTACTACGCAATCTCTGTTTGAAAGCAAATGAAGAACAGAGAATTGGGGAGGGGGTTATAATATCCTGCTATTTAAGATGTTTAACAGATGTTACCACATCTGTCCTTAGTCTACTCTTCTCCATGCTGAACATATCCACTTCCAAGAAACATTAACAAAAGGTGTAGTTTTCCATATCCCGGCTCATCTCTGCACCTCTATTTTGTGCTCATTTTAATTTGTTTACATCGTTCTTGGTGTCTAAAAGTGCATCTGAACTGTAAAATAAATGCAATTTGGCACAACTCTAACTGCGAGAACTCAACTCTGTGGAATTGAATGTTGGAATTGTAGTTTTACAAGGTATTTAGCCTTCTTTGCCATAGAATCCTGGTGCCCTACCAAACTACAACTCCCAGGGTTCTATAGTATTGAGCCATGTGGTGGTTCAAGTGGTGTCAAGCTGAATTCATTCCACAATGTAGATGCACCCTAAGACTGGTGGATACAGAGTTCCAATTGAGGCCTTTACATTATTTTGCTGCAAAAAAAAAAGTTTAATGGGGTCACACCCACCCCACCAAATTTATTTTATCAAAGTGCAGGGGACCAACAGGCACAATTATGACGAATAACAGACAGACCTGGATTATGACTCAAATTGCGCTCTCTAAATGTATGTTTATATGGATGTTTTAATTAATATTTAATTGTTTTAATTGCAATTGTTTTAAATATTATGTTTTTAAGCATCTAATGATTGCTGATTGTAAAGTCCCCCCTTGGGGGTGAGAAGGACAGGATATAAATGTCCAAAATAAATAAATAAATTTGCTTTGTTAAATTGTCACCATCTCACCACACCCATGTTAATCCTTTTCCCCCTTTAAATGAAAAAAACCCCACACAGACTAAAATAATGTCAGCTTCCTTTCAAATTCATCGATATTTACCTTTCTTTTTCATACAAACCACACTTGCAAAATAAATTCTGCAAAATTATTTGATGCACACCAATGTCGAGATTGTTCTTCATGAGAAAACTATGTTAAAGTGCTTCACAAAGTAAGCGGTTAATTTTCATATGGAAATCTTTCTCCAAAGGAGGTTAAGTTCGGGCTGAAAGTACAGGCCTTGCTGCACCCAATACAAGTATTTGTTAAGGCTGCAAAGGACATAAGGAGCCACTTCCTCACTGAGAGCAGGGAAGGGCCTCTCCTTCCTTCTTGAGGAATGGCACAGGATGGGAGAGAGAGGGGTCATTACTAGTATGTTTATAGAAATGTATGAAAACAGTAAAACTCGCCATTGCGCACACAGTTTAAGAGCTGAGACTACATAAAGCCCAGTGCATTACTGAAAACATTTTTTTCAACTGCTGCTGTAAGGTGAAATTTAAAACTAACTGAGCAGTTGTCAATCTCCTCTACAGGAACAGTATCAAATATTGAGGCTTTTTTCTAAGGGTGCATCTACACCAGGCATGGGCAAACTTTGGCCCTCCAGGTGTTTTGGACTTTAACTCCCACAATTCCTAACAGCCGGTAGGCTGTTAGGAATTGTGGGAGTTGAAGTCCAAAACACCCGGAGGGCCGAAGTTTGCCCATGCCTGATCTACACTGTCAAATTATAGCAGTTTGAAACCACATAAACAGCTATGGGTCAAAGCTATGGAATCCAAGGATCTGCAGTTTGGTAAAGCATCAGCTAAAGATCTTGTGACATTTCAAGTCCCATGATTCCACAGCATTGAGCCACGGCAGCTAAAGTGATATCAAAGTGCATTAATTCTACAGTATAGATGCACCCCTAGTCCCAGGTTTGAGACTAAGCACATACTAAGGACTAATAATAGCATTTGAGTTGAGATGCATTGCTAGATCCCGTGATATGTTTTATCAAATTTGGTAAATGGAGCTGAAAAAAGGCATAGATTTTATAGCACAAAAAAAGAGTAGTTCAAGATATTTCAGTGAACTTTTGATGCAAAATTAGCAATATGTGCATGTGAAATGAACAAACAAGGAAGCCCCACATAAATAAACCGGGGAGGGGGATTACGAATCTAGAAATTATTTGAGAGCTTCTTCTTGAGCCAGGCATGACTTTTGCCTCCACTTCCTAAAATTATTCCTCCCTGTTTTGCTGTTCACACATACTGTGTTACCCCGAAAATAAGACAGTGTCTTATATTAATTTTTGCTCCCAAAGATTCTCTAGGTCTTATTTTCAGATGATGTCTTATTTTACCATGAAAAAGAATTCACATTCATTGAACAAAAAAAATGAACATTTATTATATACTGTACAGTAGTTGTCATCATAAACCAGCATAACCAGACAAACTGGGAATCCTATCAAGAATTTCTTGTTACTGCCAATATTTCCATGTATAACACTTTATGGTACGTACATTTACTGATCCTGCATGCTCTGGTGTTCTGTTCGGCTGGCATACTTCCAAACAAAAACTTTGCTAGGTCTTACTTTTGGGGGAGGCCTTATATTTAGAAATTCAGCAAAACCTCTACTAGGTCTTATTTTCTGGGGATGTCTTATTTTAGGGGAAACAGGGTACTAAGTAAGGAATTCTGGAGGAAATTCCCATTTCCCTTGACTGTTGCAGGCAGGCTAACACAGCTATAGTGCAAACACACCACTGCAATACAACAACAAAAATCTGTATTTCTGGGAGATGCTGACAGACTGGAATGTGTCCAGAGGAGGACGACTAAAATGATCAAAGGTCCGGAGAAAAAGCCCTATGAGGAGCGGTTGAAAGAGCCAGGCATGTTGAGCCTGCAGAAGAGAAGGCTGAGGAGACATGATAGCCGTGTATAAATACCGCATGTGAGGGGAAGTCATAGGGAGGAGGGAGCAGGCTTGTTTTCTGCTGCCCTGGAGGAAAGGAGATTCCACCTGAACATTGGGAAGAACTTCCTAACTGTGAGAGCTGTTCAGCAGTGGAACTCTCTGCCCTGGAGTGTGGTGGAGGCTCCTTCTTTGGAGGCTTTTAAACAGAGGCTGGATGGCTATCTGTCGGGGGAGCTTTGAATGCGATTCTCCTGCTTCTTGGCAGGGGGTTGGACTGGATAGTCTACTAGGTCTCTCCCAACTCTATGATTTTAGGATTCTATGGTTTTCTATCCTTCCTTTACCATTTTCCTTTTAAGGACGCCGATAAAAAGAAGTCCAGCTAGACTAGAGAAAGAAGGAAAAATGGGAAGTTGGCAGGGCACAAACAGTTTTCATAAAAATGAGTTTCCTTGTCAGAGGTTTTCTAAACTGATGAATGGCTGGCTATACATACAGAGGGATTCATTAGGCCATTTGCTTTGCCCAGGCATGTAAGGAGAAAAGATGGGCCCTGAGACATTAGAATGAAATTTCATGAACACATAGAATGGTTATAATTGGGAGTTGTGACCCAGTAGGCTGTTAGGAATGGTGGGAGTTGAAGTCGAAAATACCTGGAGGGCCGAAGTTCGCCCATGCCTGGACTAGAACATGAACCAACAAATTGCAAAAAAGAATGGTTTGGTAGTGGAACAGATTGATTCATAGGCTGGCGACCTAAATGGCCCTTGTGGCCCCTTCCAACCTTAAGAGTGCATCTACAGGCTTAAGCTGTTGTGAAACTACAACTTCCAGGATTCTGCAGTCATCACAGTTCAACAGGTGTCAAACTGCATTCATTCCACATTGTAGATGCACTCTATGATTCTATAATCTCTACAGTTTGTGAAATAAACCAGCCTCCTGTTTCCCATTGTGATCCAAGCATGGATCCCAGAGAAATAGACCACTACCTCAACCAGAATCTCAAGCTCCCAAGTGAACTAAAAACAGATACCTCCTAGACATGAAGCTAATTATTTCGGTGTAGCAATAGAACAATTTTTATTACTATTCTGAAAGAGGGGGGGGGGGGTTGAATAGCTATTATCCCCAAATACCAGACAGGTTATAGTGATAATGAACTTTAACTAAAACTGGTCCATGAGTCGACTGCATGAACCAGGTTCAGTTAGGTCCATAGATCCATCATTGTTTGGAGTCCACAGTGTTCTCTGGGTGTAGGTGAACTACAACTCCCAAACTCAAGGTCAATTCTCACCAAACCCTTCCAGTATTCTCTGTTGGTCATGGGAGTTCTGTGTGCCAAGTTTGGTTCAATTCCATTGTTGGTGGAGTTCCGAATGCTTTTTGATTGTAGGTTAACTATAAATCCCAGAAACTACAACTCCCAAATGTCAAAATCAATCCCCCCCAACCCCACCAGTATTCAGATTTTCGCGTATCGGGTATTTGTGCCAAATTTGATACATTTACATTACGATTCATAATAGTAGCAAAATTACGGTTATGAAGTAGCAACAAAAATAATTTTATGGTTGGAGGTCATCACAACATGAGGAACTGTATTAAGGGGTCGCGGCAGTAGGAAGGTTGAGAACCAGTGATCTAGATTATATGGCAGTGTAGAAGGGGCCATAGAGTTCCTCTCTACTGACAAGGGTGTATTACCACCCCCCATCCTAACCTTTTAAAACCACAAAAGATGGCTCCACATCTGTACATAAAGTATTATGTTACATGTTTGAAAGGACCAAGCTATAGAACAACTGATCTTATTTCTGAAGATCCATTCGCACAACACAATTATAGCCCCATTCACTTTAATTGCCATGGTTCCAATCCACGGAATTCTGAGATTTGTAGTTTAGTAAGGCAGTTAAAGTGGAATAATGGCACTATAATAGTGTAGTATGAAGTCACCCTTGGTCTACAGCATTACTCATCAATTTCAATTCTTGAACAATTCCTGAACAAGAACAATTATTATTATTTGAAACACAACAAGATGAGTCCACAGCAGACACTCTGCTGACTGTTGTATTGGATCACATGTCGGACACTTCCCAAGTGTCTAGGACTGTGTGATGTATCGGCGAATAATGTGCACAGATCCCAGTAAGGTGGCCTTCTGCAGCTGGCAGATGGTAATTTTGTCAGCGCCGATTGTGTTTAAGTGCAGACCAAGGTCTTTAGGCACTGCACCCAGTGTGCCAATCACCACTGGGACCACCTTGACTGGCTTGTGCCAGTCTTTGTAATTCGATCTTTAAATCCTCATATTGTGTCAGCTTTTTATTATTATTATTATTATTATTATTATTATTATTGACAATTTCAACAATAGGAGGAAACAATGAAAATGAACAAAATCTGGCTACCAGTATTTAAAAAACCTCTAAAATTAGGACAGTAAATAAAGAACAACACTCAGAAAACAGGGGAATTCAGGGCAGAAAACAATCAAGGCCAGCTAACACCTTCCAACAAAGGATTCCTCTGAGCAAGAAGAAGCCAGGCTTTGAAGCTGTAAGGCTATTCAATGCAATCAAGCTAGCCAATTGCAACATTCACACTTTCCTCAGGCAGACAAGTGTTCTTTCTCCCACCCTGGACCTTCCACAGATATATAAATCCCACTTGCCTAGTTCACAACTTCTGAAGATGCCTGCCATGGGTGTGGGCGAAATGTCAGAAGAAAACGCTTCTGGAACATGGCCATATAGCTCAGAAAGCTCACAACAACCCAGTGATTCCAGCCATGAAAGCCTTCAACAACACATTATTACTACTACTATTTACCCCTTTTGGTATCTGAAAAAGACTCAAAACATATAAAGACTTGAAAACTTTAACATTCAACTTGAACGGCTCGACGCGGTCTGAATTACGGCTCTTGTATAAGGTCTGGTGGATGAATGGCATAAGCACTTTGCATTGTTTTAAACTTGTATATTGTATTTTATGACTATTTTATGACTGTTTTAACTGTTTTAATTGTTTTAGTTTATTGTATATCAGTGTAATGGCATCAATTGCCACTTGTAAGCCGCCCTGAGTCCCCTCGGGTGAGAAGGGCGGGGTATAAATAATTGAAATAAATAAATAAATAAAAATAAACGGTGAGCTGGAGTGCATCTATACTGTAGGATTAATGCAGTTTGATACTCCTACAACAGCCTTGGCTCAATGCTGTGGAATTGTGGGAGTTGCAGTTTTACAAGGACTTTAGCCTTCTCTGCCAAAGAGTGCTGGTGCCTTGCCAAAGTATAACCACTCTGATTCCATAGTAGTTAAAGTGGTGCCAAACTCCATTAATTCTACAGTGTAGATGCACCTTAGGTTAAAGAAATCACAATGGATGGATTATTCAAGTGTTAATCAATTGATAAAGGAATCAAATCAATGGGTAGTTATTAGTTAAATAGCAGCAAAGGTTCTGAAGGCAGGAGAACACTGCTTTCCCCCCAGGAGGTGAAGGTTTCCTACAAAACACAATAAAACAACAGATGCGTCTGCAAACATGGAGCCCTGCAGCCAATTTTTTTCTATGTACAGCATTTGATTTGAAAATAATTTGTTTTTAAAGGGAAATTGCTGGCAAGTGAATTAGGGGTAATCTTTTCAGCAAAAAAAAAAAAAGAGCAGCTGATCAGTGGTAAAGTTGTGGTCATAAAACATACACCCCTTGACTCTGAGGATGTATCTACACTGTAGAATTAATGCAGTTTGACTCCAATTCAACGGCCATGGCTCAAGGCTATGGAACCCTGGGAGTTGTAGTTTAGGGAGGTCTCAGTACTCTGCAGAAAAGGCTAAAGACTTTCAAAACTAGTGCGAAACTGCATTAATTCTACAGTGAAATGTACCCATGATCATGCCTGGATTCTGTCCCTGTAAAGCATGAAATGATCTTGAGTCTTAATTCCTCAAAAAATGGGCAGTATTAGTATTTCATATCTCCCTCTCCAGCTTTTATTTGATGAAACAAAAACCCCTCCATATCATTTTTCTGAGTTTTCAAGAGTAGAATCTGACTCATCTTTTGGTTCTTCTTGTTTCCTTTGTATTTATTTCATTTTTTAAGAAGTGCATCCATTTTACTTTAAGCGTCTCTTTTGCTTTTGCAGAATGCGAAACAGCAGGCGCCATGGGGAGAGAAAAAGCATGGCTTAGGGAGTGGCTAACATGCAAATCTCTCTTTTTCCCAAGCCCCCACTGCTTGCAAACAGGTAAAGCAGCATGGTGTGCCCAAGTGTCAGAGCCACACAAACGGTCACTTGCCACATTGAGTAAAAACCCTGGGACACAAAACATCATAATTTAAAATACCACCCCCTTCTCCCCTCTCATTTATGCATGTTTGGTTGCTGCAGCATACGGCTTTCTCCCAGATCCCCTTCAAACTTTGCATGAAGAAACATTAATACAGATACAATATATATTTCAAAATCTATCAGTCTATTTTCTTATTCATTTCCTGCATCATATATCTCTGTATATATGTATATAGATATTTTTAAATTGCCTATTTCCTTGCTCTTTTCCTGCTTGCAGGATATGTAAATGTATATAATTGTTTTAATATTGCCAGTCCCAATTTTCTTGCTCTTTTCCTGCTTGAAGCTTATAAACGTGTATATGTATAAATGTATATAGTTTAAAAACGGCCAGTCCCTTTTCCTGCTTGTAGAAAATGTGTGTGTGTGTGTGTGTATAAATGTATAGAATTTTAAAACTCAGTCCCAGTTTTATTGCTCATTCCTGCTTGCAGGAGATATATATGTACATGTACATATACATGTACATATACATAACATTTATTTATTTATTCAAAAACCTGAAAGTGTTTTCTTCTTTTCCTGCTTGCAACATGTTGAAAACTGACAGTCCCAGTTTTGTTGCTCTTTTCCTGTTTGCAGCACACACACACATATATATACATAGTGTGTGTGTGGATATATATTTACATGTACATATATGCATTATTTATTTATTTATTTATTTATTCAAAAGTATGTTTTCTTGTTCTTTTCCTGCTTGCATCATATTAAAAACTGCCAGTCCAAGTTCTGTTGCTCTTTTTCTATTTGCAGCACATATTTATGTGTGTGTGTGTGTGTGTGTGTGTGTGTATAAACCTGGTCTGTTTCCTAGCTCTTTTCTTGCTTGCAGCATATATGTGTGTGTATATATATCTCTGTGTATATGTGCATATATGTACAGTATGTGTGTATATATATTAACCTCCAAATCTAAGGCCTCATCTATACTGCCATAGAATGCAGCTTGAAACAGCATTATATGGTCAGTGTAGACCCATATATGGCAGTTCAATGCATTTGAACTACATTATAGGGCTCGACATGGACTTCATAATGCTTTTCCAAACTGCATGCCATGGGCAGTGTAGATCCAGCCTAAGTTTGTGTGTGTGTGTATATATTGAATATATGTATGTATGCATATATGTATATATTTTAACTTCCAAATCTAAGGCCCCATCCACACTGCCACAGAATTCAGCTCAAAATTGCATTATATGATCAGTGCAGACTCATATATAGCAGCTCAATGCATTTAAACTACATTATAGGGCTCTATACTGACTACATAATGCTGTTCTAAACTGCATGACAACGACAGTGTAGATCCAGCCTAAGTTTGTGTGTGTGCGTGTTGTATACATGGCAGTTCAATGCATTTAAACTATATTATAGGGCTCTACACTGACTACATAATGGTGTTCTAAACTGCATGACAACGACAGTGTAGATCCAGCCTAAGTTTGTGTGTGTGTGTGTGTGTGTGTGTGTGTGTGTGTGATATACATGGCAGTTCAATGCATTTAAACTACATTATAGGGCTCTATACTGACTACAGAATTCTGTTCTAAACTGCATGACAACGACAGTGTAGATCCAGCCTAAGTTTGTGTGTTGTATACATGGCAGTTCAATGCATTTAACCTACATTATAGGGCTCTACACAGGCTACATAATGCTGTTCCAGACTGCATGCCCTGGGCAGTGTGGACCCAGCCTAAGTTTCCTCGCCCTGTTCCTGCTTGCAGCATGGGAGGGCCTCGCCTTCCTCGGTCCTTCATACCGAAAGTAAGTGAGCTGCAAACTTAATCACCAAACAGAAAAAAAAGTAACTCGAGCTGGTCTTAATGCAAGTTGCAAAAAGGTCTGCCTACCTGGTGCCAGGCTGCAACAAGTGCATGTAGGGTCCGAGCTCGGGGTGGGTGCAAATGCAAAAAAATAAAACCAAACTGCGGTGTGTTTCTCTTTTGACACCCATCGGTTTGAATGTATTGTGGTGCTGGTGCTGCTGCTGCAATGGGACTCGGGTCCTACTTTGCTTCGACAGTGAAGCTCATCCTGTAAACACAGATCGCTCCGCCAGGAAACATACCGAGAATCGGCTCCCCTTCCCTCCCTCCCTCCCCCACCACAAAAAATACCCTGCCTTTTCCACCTCCTAGTACTGCATGCGAGGCATTTCAGTGAATGTATGGGAGGGAGGAGGAAAGGAGGAGGACAACCACGCCAGGGAGGGGGGCAAAGAGAGATTAAACTCAAGGTAGCTGGACTTACCTTGTGCAGGCAATGCCAGGCATGCCTCTTTTTGCAAAGGGGGGACTCCAGCGTGGAACAGACTCCCCCTCCTCGGGTGGCAAAATCCTGATGTCAGCAAAACGCTGTCAAATTATATTTTCGCGCAAAAGACGAGGAAAGGGGGGAGGGGGAGGGAGAGCAAAAGCAGAAGCAAAAAAAAAAGTGGGAGGAGGCTGGAGGAGGAGAAGAGAAGAAGAAGAAAAATGGTCGGATCCCTCCGCCGAGATGGGTCTGGTCCTGAGTTTGCAAAGCAGGAAGTCAAGAGTGGCAGAGGCAGGACCACCCACTGAGGCCCCCAATTAGGGGCCACCTGCTTTGGGCAAAGCAAGGCCCTGCAAAAGAGTTGGTGTGGCTGTAAAATTATAATAATAGTAAAGCGAGAGGTTTGGATTGCCCCAGTTTTTCCTCTCCATGGTTTGCAGGTTCAGTGAACGAATTAGGGCTCCATCTACAGTGGCCTACAGTGCAGCTTGAAACAGCATTATGTGGTCAGTGTGTAACTCATGTCATAGAATCATAGAATAGTAGAGTTGGAAGAGACCTCATGGGCCATCCAGTCCAACCCCCCGCTAAGAAGCAGGAATTCGCATTCAAAGCACCCCCGACAGATGGCCATCCAGCCTCTGCTTAAAAACCTCCAAAGAAGGAGCCTCCACCACAGCCCGGGGGAGAGAGTTCCACTCTCATGCAGTTCAACTTCATTATCACAGGATGTCTACGCCCCATAGGGCCGTAGCTGGAGGGTAAAGGTAAAGGTTTTCCCCTGACGTTAAGTCTAGTCGTGACCGACTCTGGGGGTTGGTGCTCATCTCCATTTCTAAGCCGAAGAGCCGGCGTTGTCCGTAGACACCTCCAGGGTCATGTGGCAGGCATGACTGCACGGAATGCCGTTACCTTCCCGCCGGAGCGGTACCTATTGATCTACTCTCATTTGCATGTTTTTGAACTGCTAGGTTGGCAGAAGCTGGGGCTAACAGTGGGAGCTCACCCCACTCCCTGGATTTGAACCGCTGACCTTTTAGTCAGCAAGTTCAGCAGCTCAGTGGTTTAATCCGCTGCACCACTGGGGGGAAAGGAAAGGGCCTGAGGCTATTAGGGATTGTGGGAGTTCCAAAACACCTGGAGGGACAAGTTTGCCCATGCCTGCTCTAGACTGACTGTGTAATGCTATGGAATTCTGGGAGTTGTAGTTTGATCGTTCCAGTCTATATCCAAGATTCAGTTGGCAATAAAGTTGTGCTGGGGGGCTTAGAAATTCCTAGAAATGTGTTTTCTCAGGTTTAGAAAACACCAGCAATTTCTTTGTTCTGATTTTTCCCCTTTCATTTGGGTCCTGAGCCTCTAACTCTAACAAATGTGGAGAGCTGAAACTCACACACACTTAACCAGTGCTTGGTGCATCTTGCTGCCTACGCTCCACACTTGCAAGTCTGATCTGTGCATAGTTTGGTCCTTATGGTTACATGAGCTTAAGAGAAGGATTACAGCTGACTCAATCCACCACCTGTAAAACAATGCAGCGTTGGGTTGCTGTGAGTTTTCCAGGCTGTATGGCCATGTAGCAGAAGCATTGTGTCCTGACGTTTCACCCACATGTATGGCAGGCATCCTCAGAGGCTGTGAGGTTTGTTGGAAACTAGACAAGTGGGGTTTATATATCTGTGGAAGGTCCAGGGTAGGAGACAGAACTCTTGTCTGCCTGAAGCAAGTGTGAATGTTGCAATTGGCCACCTTGATTATCATTGCATAGCCTTGCAGCTTCAAAGCCTGGTTTCTTCCTGCCTGGGGGAATCCTTCATTGGGAGGTGTTAACTTGCCCTGATTGGTTCTTGTCTGAATTCCCCTGTCTTCTGAGTGTTGTTTATTATTTACTGTCCTGATTTTAGACTTTTTTTTTAATCCTGGTAGCCAGATTTTGTTCATTTTCATGGTTTCCTCCTTTCTGTTGAAATTGTCCACATGCTTATGGATTTCAATGGCTTCTCTATGTAGTCTGACATGGTGGTTGGTCTACACAGAGTGGTCTGGATAGTTGATGCAGATAAAGGTGCAGGAGGAGCGAACCCAGCCATACACTCAGCCAGCTCTTGAAGGCACTGGAAGGAGTGATTGAGGACAAGTTCCAAGCCAAAGCATAAGGGACCTCAGTGGCATCAGGCAATGTGCTCTTGAGAGCATCCACCCTGCATGGGCTTTGAGGGAACTGTCCCGCAGGGCTCTAAACTGGTTTCCCAGCTCTTGCCTTGATGAGATCTCAAGATTGCCGGCAGCCCTGTGATTCCTACCTCTTTGTAATACTTCTTTGTTGACGGAGCTGTCAATGTGAATTCCCCTGAGGCATAATCTCTTAAGACCTGACAAAAGATAGTTGGTCACCCTTCTTCGTATTCAGGTGATGTTGACTCAAGAAGTCATAGGCGGTGGGCGTATATGACTTACTCACACCCACCCCACGCACATACACACTAGGTAAGAGGGAAAGATGCCGGACTTAATTCGTTCATTGCTTATATAACCTTAAAAAAGCAAGAAATATAAGTATGCTGTATCCACCTCCTCTACAGGAGCCTAAGACTGGATATAAACTGCCAAATTATGTAGTTTGAACTGCATTATATGGTCAGTGTAGACCAGGCAAGGACAAACTTTTGGCCCTCCAGGTCTTTTGGACTTCAACTCCCACAATTCCTAACAGCCTACCGGCTGTTAGGAATTGTGGGAGTTGAAGTCCAAAAGACCTGGAGGGCCAAAAGTTTGCCCTTGCCTGGTCTACACTGACCATATAATGCAGTTCAATCTGTATTATATGTCAGTGTAGATCCAGCCTTTGTTGCAAGGGCAGCAACCTTATGAATTGTAGAATAATAGAGTTGGAAGAGACCACACGGGCCATCTAGTCCAACCCACGGCCATGCAAGAAAAGCACAATCAAAGCACCCCTGACGGATGGCCATCCAGCCCGAAGTAGAGAGCTGTCTTTGCCTATGGAAATTCTCCATGAGAGCCAGAATTTAAGGGGGGAAATAATCTCTTTCCATGTTTAGGCTAATTTAAGTATTTAATAATTGCAGTATTTGGAATGCAGGAAGAAGAAAAAAACAGAACTTCAGTTATCCCACAATTTACTGATTTCCACCACTAATTGAGGGCACATCTACACTGAATGCACTTTGACACCAATTTAAGTGCTATGGATCAATGCTATGGAATCCTGGGGGTTCCATAGCATTAGACCACAGCTATTGAAGTGGTATCGAGCTGCATTCATCACGCAGTGTAGTTGTACCCTAACTGAAGACACACTCACCCCAAGTATAATGCAGCCATCATGTCAAAGCTTAGAATAGCTCTGATCGGTGCACAGATGGGAGGCTACCTGAAAACATTCTGCACGTTGCTTTAAACCTCACAGCCAGAAAAAGGCAATAAAATTAAAATGTAATGTGTATATTAAATTTATGACAGTTTTAATGTATTTTTAAATGCTTCAGAGCGAGAGGGGTTAGTTAGTGGCTGTTGTAAAAAGCAGATGCTTTTACATATTGCTATCAAAGTAAGGGATAGCCCTGCATTTCCAGGCATCTTTCTTTGGTCTATCTCCTTGATTCTTTTGCATCCTTCCTACCTAGAGAAGTCACATCTCCCTTCTTTTATGGCGCCTTCCACACAGCTGGATAAAATTCACATTGAATTGGATTATCTGGCAGTGTGGACTCAGATATTCCAGTTCAAAGAAGATATTGTGAATTATCTGCCTTGATATTTTGGGTTATATGGCTGTGTGGGTGGAAGGGCCCTAAGTCTCATTATTCCCTTTATATGGGAAGGAATAATCCATTGGGCTACAATAAGAAATGGTAGCTTAAACCCAAGCAGGAGAGCCAACGTAACCAATTTAGGATTGACTTATTTTTCCTATCTCCACTCCTATCCTAAGATAGATTTCCTGAATTAACAAACATAAGTTTTCAGTTTTACCCTACAAGATCATCCTGAATAATGATCACTTTTTCTACCTGTAGAAGTGCATCTACACTGTAGAATTAATGCAGTTTTACACCACTTTGCCTACCGTGGCTCAATGCTGTGGGATCCTGGGAGGTGTAGTTTGGTGAGCCACCAGCCCTCTTTGGCAGAAAGGACAAAAGACCTTGTAAACTATGACACCCCAAGCCATGGCAGTTAAAGTGGTGTCAAACTGAATTAATTCTATAGTGTAGATGCACTCAAGCTGATATTGCACTTGCTCTGCTATAATATTGCTTAGTGTAGATACCAAATATTTCTATAGGAGTTAACAGGTAAACTAACTCTTGTGACTTTTGGGTTTGTTGATTGTGTAAGTGGGCCACCATGTAAACTGGCCTAGATTTTCAATACAATTCTGGTAAGCGACAAATGTGCTAACCAGAGCCCTGAGGAAATAAAACTGTAAAGCATATTTTTGGCAGCTTAGTGGGTAACAAAATGCAGTTGCTGCCATTTCCACTTGATCTCTAATCCTTACCTATCACACATCACATCCCACGGGGGAATTTTGCCGGTAGACTTACTACCCAGCCCACCCAGTTTATATTACTGCTGCCAGATCACGATAAGAAGGTTCACATTTCCTCCAAACATTTCTCAGATTAAAACTAGGACATGTGGCCAAGCAAACAGGAAAGTGTGGATGAAACTCCAAAAGTTATTAATGGGGAAGTAGAAGCACATACAAACTATGAGGGGCCGCAGCAAGCTGCTTTTGCCTGAGGTTTCAGGGAAGGACAAGATTCTGCCTCCTGCCTTCTCTCTCCTGCTGAGTTAATTGAGCATAAAGTAATTTTGCACTTTGAACTCAGTTTGCAGCAAGTGAAATAAAAAGAGGATAGTCAAATGGGAAGAAGAGACCAAAAATACATAGAACATTGGAGACAACAGAGAGTTAATTGGCACTGTTCCCACTAAATCATAATAGTTGGACAGTTTATATTGGCCTAAATATGCTAAAGGCATCTAATCCTGGTCTCCTTACATGGACGCTGAGCAGAATCAGCCCTGGTTAATACATGGATGGGAAACTGCCAAGGAATATCAGGTACTGTAGGCTGTATTTCAGGGCCCTTCTACACAACCCTATAACCCAGAATATCAAGGCAGAAAATCCCACATTATCAGCTTTGAACTGGAATATATGGCAGTGTGGACTCTAATAACCCAGTTAAAAGTAGATATTGTGGGATTTTCTGCCTTGATATTCAGGGATATAGAGCTGTGTGGAAGGGTCCTCAGAGGAAGGAACTGGCAAAACCATTTCTGAATATTCCTTGCCTAAAAGAAACCTCTGGAATTAATGGGGTCGCCATAAGTGGACTGATGTCTGGAAGGCACATACAAACCCTTGGGTTCAGGAATAACAATACTGACCCTACATTTCTTGTTTCAAATGGCATAAAAGGCTACTAAATAAGCCCCTACCAACCATCTCCCAGCCCCCCCCCCCCAAGTTCCTTCCTCTTGCTCCTGACAGTTTGGTGCATCAATTTTGCATAAACACAACATACAAACATATTGACATGGAGCCAGAGAACCAAGGTGCCAGCTAGAAATTGATGGCAAAAGATTCCTGTTGCAAGAGCCTGTTCACAGGCAAGATGTAAACTTTCTCCTTTTCTAGTGCTGCTTGCCCTGAGATTTGTGTCTCTGTCTGAAGACCCGGAGAAACATATAAATACTTTGGAAGTTTAAACAGCACCTCAAGACCTGGCAAGCTTTAAGGCAGCTGTTGTTTGTTTTTACATATGAGATAGACCCAATGAGATACAGGAAGAAGTGAATTTAAAACCAGAAATTACTGACAGGTGGGTGTGGCCACTGTTCATCTGTCTGAAGTGCTGGTATTTCTGATGTGTCCCAGAATTATAGATTAAAATAAATCGGGTGCATATACACCATAGATTTTATGCAGTTTGACACAGTTTTAACCGCCAATGCTCAGTTCTATGGAATCTTGAAAGTTGTAAATCCGAAGTTGAATTTAGACCGCAATTAAATGAGAGTCCGGCTTGGCAAGCATTTATGCCAAGTTCCAGATTAAAGACTCATCAGGGTCAAAGATAGAGACAGAGGCTTTTAATTACCTTCTGCCCAATAACTGATGCAAATGGGACTGCGCCCAAAAGTATAAACATACCATATTGGAAAAGGAGCCCTCGGTGGCACAATGACTTAAACCCTTGTGCCGGCAGGACTGCTGAATTGAAGGTTGCTGACCTGAAGGTTGCCAGTTCGAATCCGTGGAAAGCATGGATGAGCTCCCTCTGTCAGATCCAGCTCTCCATGTGTGCACATGAGAGAAGCCCACAAGGATAGTAAAACATCAAACATCTGGGCATCTGTCTTGTTGGGTTGATGGCAAGGGTCCCACCTGAAGCACTATTGGATAGGAAATCATAAGCCCATCAGTTGAGCTGTTTGTCTATGAAACAGTCCATGCTGCACCTCTAGCTTGAGGCGCAATGAGGTATTGTGAGTTGTTGTCCCTGACCTGGGTCAAGCAGAGATTGAATAGTGTCTCATGCTTTCAGAAATAAAGTACAGTAGAGTGAGTCTCACTTATCCAACATAAATGGGCCAGCAGAATGTTGGATAAGCGAATATGTTGGATAATAAGGAGAGATTAAGAAAAAGCTTATTAAACATCAAAATAGGTTATGATTTTACAAATTAAGCACCAAAACATCATGTTATACAACAAATTTGACAGAAAAAGTAGTTCATTACACATTAATGCTATGTAGTAATTACTGTATTTACGAATTTAGCACCAAAATATCACAATGCACTGAAAACATTGACTACAAAAATGCGTTGGATAATCCAGAACGTTGGATAAGTGAGACTTTACTGTATATTTAATTATCAGATATATATTGACTAGAAAAGAATAGGAAAGGGGGAGGCAAGGGGATACAGTGTGTTTTGGGCCAGGTTAGACAGGATACAGTTTATAGAAGAAGTTGTTATATTGTTTCCTTTAATTAGCAGTGGTCCAGATATGATTAGCAAATAGGGGTACGGAGCAAGGCAGAGTGAGAGAAAGGAAGATACTTTGTAATGGTGAGAAATATAAATTTTATTTAGAAAGTTGATACTAAAGGCCCCTTCCATACAGCTGAATAAAATCCCACATGATCTGCTTTGAGCTGGAATATATGGCAGTGTGGACTCAACCCAGTTCAAAGCAGATATTGTGGGATTTTCTGCCTTGATATTCTGGGTTATATGACTGAGTGGAAGGGCCCTAAGTTGCCCTTTGCGGGAGGCTCACAACATTAGGCTTGGCTCACTTAAATGTGCGTTGATACGAATCAGCACATATTAAGACACTTATGTGTGTGTGTGTGTGTGTGTGTGTGTGTCTTCAAAAGGGTTTGGTTGCTGCTGCTCCATTGCGGGGTGGCAAAGACTTCATATAAAAGGGAAGAAGACCACTTTATTTCATTCTGGCCCAATGTCCTTTGAAAACTATAAATCTTTTGGGATGGGAGGTCCTGTGTTCGATCACAGTTTTACAAAACCTTTAGCCTTCTCAGCCAAAGTCTGCTGGTGCCTCATCAAACTACACCTCCCAGGATTCTATAACACTGAGACATTACAGTTCAAGTGGTATCAAACTGCATTAAATCTCCCTTTTGCGAGGGTGCATGTTAGCATCCAAATAATAAATACCCCAAACGCTTTCCAAAAAGGGCAGATGAACTGAAGGAACTTTCCCCTTGCTCTTGAATGTCACATTAGAGTTTGGATCTACTTTAAATCTATTTCAGGGAGGAACTTTTAAACAGCTCAGCCAGACAGGTCCTGGGCCTCACCAAACTACAAACCCCAGAATCCTGCAGGAGGCAGAAACTGGATTTAAAGTGGATAAATGCTCAAGTGTGATGAGGCCCTAGGGCCCTTCAACGCAGCCATATAACCCCAGAATATCAAGGCAGATAATCTACAACATCTGCTTTGAACTGTGTTATTTGAGTTCACACTGACATATAATCCAGTTCAATGTGGATTTTATTCATCTGAGTGGAAGGGGCCCCAGTTGATAAGCAAAGATCCTGCATTTTCACTGCAATAATTCCTATTTATTCCATTGCTGTTTTATCTTTTTCCTCAAGGAGCTGAAAGCAAGCAGAAATGGTATTTCCCAATCATATTTACATATTTTGTTTTTAACACATGAAGCACTATCTGTAATATCTGGTGTCACTTTCACCTCCTTGATAAAATGCCTGTGTGTAAATAGAACAAAATATAATAAGACACTGCGAGGAACAGAGATGCTTATCTTTGAAGTTTTACAATTGCAAAAGTGTTTGCAGATGGCCTATATCAAACATCACAAAGCCTTCTTCCTTAAAAATGCAATGTCACCTTGGCCAAGAATGCAGAGTCATTCTTCCGCAAGAGCTTAGGAGGGGAAAGTGAGATCATTTCCCCCATTCTGCCTGAAACTCTGTGCACAAGATCAAGGCAATCTCTTTGTACTGTTTGCAAGGGAGTTGAGACAACGGAGATGATGGATGGAGGGAGAATGAATTAGATGAGAAACTCCAAATGTGCATCTAATGGGTAAATGTACCACTTCTGATGTAAGCTGTTGCAGTTTCATTCCACAGGGGAAGTGGTTGCTTAAACAGGGTACGGTATTTCTGTATGGGAGGGAGTATATTTCGGTGTACTTTCTTAGAGGTTTCTGAATCATCACTGCATTTACTCAGAAAACCACCATCACTCCACCCCTCTTCTAACCATTTAGGACGCTCATTTAGGATGCGTCTACCCCTTCAAAGTTGTAATCCAAAGGTACATCTACACCGTTGAATTAATGCAATTTGACACCACTTAATCTGCTATGGTTCAATGGTATCAGATCATGGGAGCTGTAGTTTTACAAGGTCTTTAGCATTCTCTTCCAAATAGTGCTGGTGCTCACCCAGCTACAAATCTTGTGATTCCATAGAACTGAGCCATGATTGTTCAAGTGGTGTCAAACTGCATTAATTCAACAGTGTAGCTGCACTTTTTGATAACAACTCTGAAACAAATAGTGCTTTATAGGAAAGGTAAAGTTTCCCCCTTGGCATTAAATCTAGTTGAGCCTGACTCTGGGGGGTGGTGCTCATCTCCATTTCTAAGATGAAGAGCCAGCGTTGTCCATAGACATCTCCTAGGTCATGTGGTCCGCATGACTGCATGGAGCACTGTTACCTTCCCGCTGAAGCAGTACCTATTGATCTACTCATATTTGTATGTTTTTGAACTGCTAGGTTGGCAGAATTTATAAGGCCAAGAATTAATAAATGGGGAAGCAATCACATTAAATAACCATGATAGAAAGAGAAGGATGTAATCCATTTCTGGATTCATGAGAACGTCAACAGATATGATTAACTGACAAGATATAAATGTTTCATTTGAAGGTGGTTGCTGCAGTTTTGTCATCAGCCAGTTGTTTAATTACTTTGCATATCTCTTATAAGTAATTTTGAACCCCGTGCCCACAAATTAGAGACCAAAAATAAATTAGACAAGTGCACAGGAGGTCCCATCTCTCCAACCAGTAGAAAATATAATTTCCTTTTTCATTTAGTTGATCACTTAATGATTAATCTACGTAATTTTGTTTATATAAAAATTATGGGAAAATTACTGGGAAATTCAGGAAATCCCAAGAGTTATTTTTTTCTAGATTCTATGACACATGTGTCAAACTCAAAGCCCCCAAACCAGCCTGCCATGCCATTTTATGTGGATCTCCTGATGCTGGACTATAACTCCTGTAGTTCTCATCATTAGACATCTTGACTAGAGCTGATGGGAGTTGTGATACAGTAACATTTGGAAGGCTGCCATTTGTTCTATTTAGTCAGGAGCATGGGGTTTGAATTTAGATACAATGCTTGTGGATATGACACTTGGTTTTAAAGTGTCCTTTAGCCTTTCCCCAACCTTAGAACCACAAGTGCCTTTTTTTTGGTGTCAGGAGTGACTTGAGAAACTGCAAGTTGCTTCTGGTGTGAGAGAATTGGCTGTTTGCAAGGACATTGCCCAGGGGACGCCCAGATGTTTTGATGTTTTTACGATCCTTGTGGGAGGCTTCTCTCATGTCCCCGCATGGAGCTGGAGTTGATAGAGAGAGCTCGTCCGTGCTCTCCTTGGGTTGGATTCAAACAGGTCAGCAACCCAACCTTCAAGATAGCAATCCTGCCGGCACAAGGGTTTAACCCACTGCGCCACTAGGGGCTCCTACCACAAGTGCTGTAGGGTTACAATTCCATTATCTGCATGGTAGACAACAAAAAATGTTGGGAGTTGTCATTCAAAAACATTTGGGGACCCAAATCTGGTAGAAACTAAAGAACACTATACTAAAAATATATAGTTGGTCTTCTGTATCTACTGATTATCCATCCATGGCCCTTTGAAGACAACCATAAGGCTGATGAGGCCCTCGATGAAAATTAGTTTGACATTCTTGACCTATGACTACCATCTTAATTTCTGCTTGGTGATGTGTTTTTTGCCCAAAATACCTTTTTGAATTGCAGCCAGCTCTATAATTTCAGAAGAGGAGGGATGCCATTGCCTCTCCATCCCAAAATGAATTGCAAGGTGTAATCTAGTACCTACCTACATGTCTATGAATGACTCATTCAGTCTAATCAACCTTTCTATTTTGGGACTAAATTGAACTTTGTTTGTACAACATATAGTCATATTTTTTTTACACTTTTGTGTTTCTTCCCTCACATGTTAATGTTTCTTCCATCCAATCTGATAAAGATTTCTGTCCAATTTAGAAGTACATTGATTGTTCCTGATAAATATATTGTTCCACTGAGGCTTTTGAGGAGGTGTTTTCCTTCTCATCAAAAAGACTAGCTGCTTTTATAAAAAAGTTTTTGAAAAGCCGCAGATTCTTATGCCAGTTGAGTTTTTGCTTTTCATTGCTCCTCTCCAAACCCTATCAGAAATTTATGGATTTTTTAAATCCAAGGTCAATAGGGGAATGGCCTCTATAAGTTGATGGATATGTGATGGAGAAGATGGAGAATGGCAGATTGACAGAGTTTTTAAAGTGTGTTTTTAAAAGGACAGTAGTGTTGCAAATGAATGAACTCAAACTTAACTTGGATAACAGTATAAAAATAAGTTTTGGATGTAAATTTACCACATTTAAGTGACAAAGGAAAATGTCTGAGAGTAGGAGAAGAGGTGTTTGTAAGTGTAAGAAAATGGTCACGTTGTACTAAAGGATTACAAAATAATTTGCAGAGAGACACTGCCAACAGTGGATTTCTAACTAATTCAGATTGTGTTTATTTGCTACCTGATGTGTTCTCCATTCATGTGTAGAATCTCCATATTCTCAAAATACAAACCTATAAGGGAGCTTTGAACCTTAATAGTAGCAGATTTTGGATTTAACGATCAAACTGAATTGAAAAACTATTTTTTTTAAAGCTGAACACGGAAAGATCAAGATGCACACAATATTTGCATTAAGGATTTTCAAACAATATTATAGCACTCCAATTAGGAAACAGATTAGCTTGTAAATAACTGCCTAACACAATTAAAAGAATTCCATAAAGAAAATACAGTTTCACAAAACACTGTGTTCAAATTGAGCCTCACTTGTTTTAATTCAAAGGGTACACTCCCCACAAAAGTAGATGACCGAGAGGATTATAGGATAAGAAAAGGAGGAAAAACATACAAACTGTAATTGGCTGCACTAGCTTGCTTTTGCCAGAACTTACAAAGAAGGCTAATATTTTGGCCTCTTTCCACCTGCTGAGTTAATTGAGCACAAAATACTTTTTCACTTTGAATTTCATTTGCGGCAATTAAAGTAAACTAGAGGAGAAGTGGGAGGATTTTGATGCACAGCCTTGACTGAATCAGATAATAGGTGATGATCATGACCCAATTCTTCTCCAAGTCTGAAACTCAAGACTGTTCATAAGAGGCAAAACAGATACAGATAAAAGGTTTAGTTCAAGTTAAAAATAAAATTATATTATCAATAAAGTTCATGGCAATTAAAAGCAAGCCATGAAAAAAAAGAGCAACAAATAAAGACAATACAGCATATAAGAAGGATGTTATGACATGATGCTCCTAAACTGGTTCTGCTATTGCAAACCCATCTTGCTTGAGATTGGAGCACGCTTGCCTAGTCCCTCTTCTTATCACATCAAAGCTTATTGAAAGCACTTTTAAGAAGCTCAGAGTACATCAAGATTATCGCAGCTGCAAGGACATTGCTCCTCCCAATCTGTGCATCCCCTCCCCTTTTAGTAAATGCCACCCTTTTTTGTTTCTTATGCAAGAATTGCAGATCTCAGAGAGTTCAGAGGTCCAAAATGGCACACCTTTGTTCTTTCAGCTTTTCATAGTACTGGAGCACCATCCATATGAACACTTAAAATATTAATTAAAAAAATTAATATGTTTCTATTAAAGACTTTTCCCATTGTGCTCACTCTGCAAGACCAGAGTGTTTTGACCTTCAACTCCCAGAAATCCTAACAGCTGGTAAACTGGCTGGGATTTCTGGGAGTTGTAGGCCAAAACACCTGGGGATCCACAGGTTGAGAACCACTGACCTAAGTGGTCAGTATAGATGTGCCCTTAATCTTGAAGTAAGTACTTGAAAAAAAATAGCTAAGAAAAGCTTTGATAGTGTTGGCATATATTGGAGTTGGCTTGAAAACACATAACAGATCAAGTAGCTGTGAAGATTTAGTATAAGTTGAAGGCTTGCCACTGCTGACCAGGAGCTGATCTATACTGACTACTTAGGTCGGTTCGGAACATGTTTAACTGAAACCAATGTCATTGTGTGGATGATTGGATTGCCATTTCTGAAACTGGTTAAAGGCCAGGTTGGTACAACCATAACCAAAGAAGGTTGGCTCAAACCAGTTCAAGAATCCAGAGTATCTCCAGCTTGACAACTGTTTACACCCTTCTCTATGCTATCAAAAGCATGCATATATATATGTTTGGCTACAGTTACACTTAAACATGTACCTGTTCTGACTTACAAACAAATTCTACTTAAGAGCAAACCTGCAAAACCTAGCTTGTTCACAACTTGGGGACCTCCTGTATTCAATTACCTATCCCAAGGGGTCAGTTGGCCATGTCCTTAGTATTTTTTACCAGCCTCCGTTCCAGATTTAACAACAAACATCAGCATGTTGGGTGTCCACAATGCACTTAACATCCTGCAGAGCCAATTCCACCATACAATATGGTTTACATTGAATAATAATAATAATAATAATAATAATAATAATAATAATAATAATAATAATAATTTATTTTTATACCCCGCCTCCATCTCCCCGCAGGGACTCGGGGTGGCTTACATGGGGCCAATCCCGGGTAAAACAACAAACCAAAATAAAATGACATCAGAAAATACAGACACAAAAATTAACACTCTAAACGTGATAAAATATAAAATGATAACCAAAGTAAAAACATGGATTTGGCACCCAAGTAGAGGGGATAAGATGAACTGGGTAAAGTGCAACGAGTGAATATTGTAAACAAGATAGTTCTAGAGACCAGAACACACAGCAATGAATTCAAATTTCAGAAAAAAAAATATTCCATCTAAACATTAGGAAGACTTTCCCGCTGGCAAGAGCTGTTCAACAGTGGAATATGCTGCCTCGGAGTGGGATAGAGTCTCCTTCTCTGAAGGGTTTTAAGCAGAGGTGGGATAGTGCTTTGCATGGCAGGGGGTTAGGCTGAATGGTCCTTGTGGGCTCTTTCAACTCTATTATGCTAATTCTGAAAGTTATGTGCTTGGACTGAAATATTTATACTGTGTAATAAGTCTCCCAAGGGGAATGAAAACTGTATATATTAAACTGATTATATAAACAAAACACTCTAAAATATTACAAGGGTGCCTATTTATTCTGTCTTATTACCCAATGCTAAGCACTTTTTTCTTTATTCATGTTTTAAGGGCTTACTCAACTTGGTTGCTTCATGCCCCATAGGCATACAATATGACCCTCATATCTGCAGGGGATATAGGGACTTTGTGTAGATATGCAAGAATGCAGATAATAGCAAACTCGATTGAAATAAAACACTTCTGTTCCCAAGATATCATAGACCTGTACTGGAGGACCTTGAAAATGTCAAGAGAAGTCATGTAACTGAAGCCAGGCACTTTATAGACATTGAAATATGGGAATTTTAGACTTTTATCTTTAATGTTTAAACCATGGATAGTTTTAAGTATCAAGGAGGATTACACATGGGTTTTAATTAATGGTTTGAATATTTTATGTGCATTTTAAATATGTTGTAAAAATAATATATTGTTTCTATGTTGTTTTTGCCTTTTATAATGCAGTATTAGTGAGGTATAGCTGCATATAACAATGTTGAAACGATGAGAAGTCAAATCCTATTTCTATTACGGCTCTACAGATGTTTGTTGTTTGCATAATTTCTAACCAGTACAGGAAAATAGTGATGTATGCTGGGAGCAACACTCTCATAACAGCTGGAGGACTGTATTTTACAAATCTCTGTACTAAAATAATAAATGTATGCAAATCATATTACCACAAGTCTCCCACAGGAATTCTGAATTTTAAAACAAAGCAGATGAACATGAATTAATTCAAGTCACTCTCAGTTCTGCTGAAACCAGGAGTGGGAATCATGTGACCTACCAATGTTGTTGGTGCAACTCTCAGCATTTCTAGCCTTTAAATGGTTTGGCTAGGACTTGGTCCAAATAAAAGACCCAATTTTAATTTGTCTTTGCTTATTGCCCAGAAGAATTCCTCTTTGTGAGGGCTAACCTAAACCATTTCCTAGATCTGCTTCATTATGGTCTGTGTTCATTCTTGATGTAAGGGTTAAAGGGCCAGACTTGAAATAACATGGCCTTGTTTATCCTTGCTAGAGTGGCTTGACTAGGAGTATCTTGTCTTCCCATTTGGATCAATTGTCTGCCTTATCAGTTGCCCTGAGTTTATTATCTGTCTTTAGGCCAAATACTCAATGTTGCAGCTGTCTCATGTGAAATTATTTTAGCCATGAGGGCATTCTCATGGACCTCTGCATACCCACATAAATCTGGAATTTGGTAGATTGAGATACAATGATCGGTTAAACCATCATGGGGTAACTGTGGGTTTGAAATTCTATAAAATATCTCTGGAGCACTTGCAAATGAAACTGTTAATGAGCTGTGGGAGGTTGGTGAGAGAATGGGATGCTGAGAGCAAGTGCTGATCGGTCAAATGTCTGATGAGATTTGAGTGAAATTAATGAATGACAGTTGAGATAATCATTGGTTAGAAAAAATGAATGAAGAGAGAATGAGGATTGAGTCAGTCAGGTTTTGTCCTGTTTTGTCTTTCAAGAACAGCCTTAAAACAATGTGGTAAGTAAATGAAAACTGCTTTACTTCAGCAAAACATACAGAACAGCACACTCAGTGGTATAATGCAAAAGAAAGCAAACACAGTTCTTAAGTCTCTGATCAATTTCCAAATCAAGAGGCAGTCTTACTTCAGACAAAGAAACAGCAATAAATCCTTAGGAGCAGTTTCCCAGATGCAGACTCGAAGTAGGCACAAGGGGAGCGAAGGCTTAGGCTTTAGAGTCAGTTTGTTACCAGCAAAAGTTGACTGCACCTGCTTCTGCTTTATAGCCCTGAGTTCCCTCACAGCTGCTAGGGCAGTTCCCAATTACTCAGTTGCATTTCTGGCAGCTATTCTAGCTGAACGATGTCTCTGCTCTGTTTCCTTTCGCTTCTCCTGAAATGTGGGTACTTGACCAAGGGCAAATCTCCTCATATTCATGAACACTTTCCTGTTCCCCTTCCCCTTCTGAAGAAGAGGAATCCCTAACAGGTTTGGAAATTAATGCATGGGGTTTAAGGGTCTGAATCAGCTGGAAATGGAGTGCAAGAAAGAATGGGAGATGCGTTTTAAATTTATTAGATAATCATCTGTTTTATTACCATATTCTCAACTTTTGTTAATAATGTATTGCCTTTTTATTTGCAATATGACCCGCGTATTGGTCGGACACCGTTTTATCTATACTCATCCAAAAGATATGTCCTCCCCATAAATTTTCTATGGTTTTCCAAGTGACAACCAGACTTAGGTTGTTGTGACTGCGCCTTCAGGGATTATGGTTGATGGGGATGG